>NC_080671.1:435471295-436071295 GCF_030247195.1 Topomyia yanbarensis
CCTTAATTTACCCTTGATATGTACAAAAAATCTTTGTGAAATGGTGCTATCGCTTTTACAGTCAGTGTTACCGGGACAGGTAGGAGAAAATGGGTTTGTCCTTCGTAAGGGATTGCATTTCTCCCAATTGTGACATTAATGTTTTATTGGCCTGTAGCCGACCCTCGATCTTGATCTTAATTATAGCATTGTCACACACAACCCCGTATTTTGAATTGTTATGCAAAATTATGGTCAATTTTTTAAACGTTATGAAGACTGAATACCTGACAAGGTACAACTCGATAGAGGCAAAAGTTTGAGCCAAAGTACCACATCATGAATGCTCGGTCCTGTGCGAAAAGACCGAAGCAATAGCCGCCGTATTTGGCCGCAGCACCACTTCTTGCTTCTGCGACTCACTCATCTCGACAGATCGTCACGACGAGAATTGAAATTACAGTTGAATTTTTTTTCAGGCAACATTTTCTCATCAATTTGTTCAAACCAAATAAGATACAAATTTGCTAAAAGTACATACTCTTCTTTTCAAAAATTGTGAAATTTTTGGATGTGCCCTAGAAGGGCGTGCACTTCTGGCAACGTCCCGTAATTCGACATGAAGGCTGCAACAAAACTACGATCGAAATTGTTTTACCACCAGATAGCGTACGCAGCACTGCTACCGTTTAAATCAGAATGGTATTTATTAGTTCTTGATTTTTTGTCAGACTAGCCATCAAGAATGCATGAGATCTTCGGCTTCTTGAATAAAGCTGTAATGCTTGTTTAATCGCTGTGCTATACCTTGGGAAATAGTTTCATTTAAAGTTTCTAGAAATTGCATCAATGCCGTACTGGACGTAAGCTGCCGTTATAAGCATATTTGTCCCATGTTCCATGGGATTCCCTATATACATGGGACATTTATGCGTAGAACGGCAGTAAGGGTGCTTTCGAAAATATCCTTTTAACCAAAATGAAAGGATAGGAGCGCTATATACTAAAGACATGCAATCGAAACCTTAGATTCGTCTTACTAACTTCAAGATGCATCCAGTCGCAACATTTTAGTCGCTCTCCGGAATTACTTATATGTGTCTCTCTACTCCTCGTCGCGTCGTTTGTACCTTTGCATACCTATCAAATGGTAATTGGTAACATAATTGGGGTAACCTGTTTTATACGATCGAAAAGATTGAGCTTATATTATTACTTGTATCGATGGATAAACTATCTAACAATATACGACAATAATTTCACAACCCAATTTGAAGTATTTACTGCTGTTGCTGTAAGGTTGTCGCGAGAGATCGTGTTCTGTTCTGTTGTCACAATCAACTAGTTATTAGCAGTCTGACGAAGTGTAGCAAGTTGTACGGGATCTAGCACAGCTTTGAAGACTTTGAAGACTGACATTGCGTCGAAGAAGACAATAACTGGACATTATGCAGATAAGACCGAGTATGTACATTGGAAGGTAATACAGTGCGAAGCTCAACCCTATTCCGCTCATCCGGCGTCCAACGGGATTAGCTGGGAGGCGTCTTTAGATAGATGACTCGTACCTGAAATCGGACTCGCGGATAGATGGTTTCTTTTTTTAGGCTTTTTTTGCCCAACAGATGTTGAATGGAGTTGCTGCATTTAACGTTAAGTACTTTATTCACGAGTCCCATCCCAGGTTCGTACTACATCAGAAAGGGCACCTACTCCTTTTGACTTGGTGAGGCTAGCGCCAATATTTTGCTCATTGTATAACCAGAGTATTAGCGGAATCTGTGCAGACGGGCCAGATACCAGTGGCAGATGGTGTGTGTACAGTGGGAATATTACAGACTGTATCAAAATTTGACCCGCATGTCGCATATTGAGGCTTTGGTCACGGAACTAAAAATTATCGTTTAAATTTCAAGCGCATGATTTGTGGTGATATTTCGAACACAAAAGACATTTTTCCGGTGAAAGAAACAACAGAAATTTGCGATCATTTCCTATTCGATAAAATATCAGTGGTAGGTAGTTCGACAAATGGTCGCCTCCAATTTCATCTCCAAACAACGCTTCATTAACTCCCATCGATATGGGTAGCATTACAGAAGAAATGCTAAAATTTTTAACAGCGATCAATTTTTAATTTTAAATTCTACATACATAAATTTTTATAAGATAATTCATCAACAGTGCTATCTTTGAAATGAACCACCTTGGTTAGGCAACTATTTCTCCGTTCTTATTGTATTACGAATAGCTGAGTATGCTTCATTTTATTATTTTGAGAATTTCACATCTATTGTCGTATGTAATTTTCAATGTCTTTGATTTGATAGTATTATAAGGGAATACATATCCGCCGGGTGATGCCAATCGAGCTGACCTTTCTTTGGACTGAGCAAACTAATTTTTTAGTTTCTTTTGACATTAAAAATGTCTTACTCCACTATCTGGGGCTAGGTGTCATTCTAAAATCTAAACTATTTCCCATGTAACGAAACTATGTAAGGTTTGCACGCTTATAACTCCGATATTACTAGATGGATTTTAATCATTCATACACCAACCGATTCAGAAACACCTAACTTAAATATTGGTAATAATTTAATATCTCCCCAATAAAAGTAGACTTTTGGAAATTGGTAAAATTAAAAAGTTCACGAAAAATGGGAAAATTACCATTCGTGAGGCAGATTTCTCAGACACAGCCGTCGTTAGAGGGCACCTTAGTCGCTCAATCCAACACGAAAAGTCATAAATAGAAGTGACGCATGTCCGTTTAAATCAGTTGTTGCTAATATCCCATACGAGCAACATCGTCTCCGGGCAATGAAATAAGCGCTATCGATTTTCGGCAACGTTGGCATTTACACACACTCGCACCTAAGTGACTAAACCATATACGGTTAGTTTATAAATAGAGGTGACGCGTACACGTTTGAATCAGTTTTTGTTCTTATGTCGAACGGGTAAGATCATGGCTGCAGCGTCTGGACACTGCACTAAGCGGTAGACGCTATGCATTTTCGGCAGCGGTGGCCGTGTGCGGATTTTTCGGGTACCAGCACGGTGTCACAGAATGATTTGCAAAGTGGGTGGGTGGGGTGGTTTGGATTTAATTCAATACGGCAGGATGCGACTTATGTGTGCTGCTTGAGAGTGTTGCGTCGAAAAAAAATATTTATTTTATGCATGCGTGTGCGTTATAACTTGTTAATCCATGTTTACGGCGCTTTGTAGCTGCGTAGAGTAAAGAGCCTATTGGCTTTCATATGTTTCATATTTCGGTTATATGTTTTTTTTTATCAGTAAGGCATCTGACAACGTGCTTCTGTAGTTATTGCCCTGTTCAGCAGCGTAGTATTTTATATAGGAGAGTACACTCAGGTTTTTTGCGCGGTTTTTTTTGCGCGGTATTTTTTACGCGGATTTTGAAATTTACGCGGTTTTCATTTACGCGTTTTTTTGAAATTTACGCGGTTTTCATTCACGCGTAAAAAAAATCTGTAGTTGCATCGGAAACAATCACATTCCCAGCAGAACTTTTTGTTTTCTAATTTCAAACACTTTTGTTTCGTACTACACAAAACGAAAAATTTTAAAACAGAACTTACCATCCCAGCAGCAGTTTAGGCGGGTGCTCTTTTTCGATTAAAATTCAAGCCATGTCTTAAGCGTTACTGGACTTAAAATTGTTTTCCCAGTTTTTTTTTATTAATTTGACTAACTAGGAAACCAATTCAATGGACATTTACTGTGCGAGGGGAATACGCATAGTTTTGTCTGAGTAGAATGGTGACTGTTGAATCATGTATGATGGTTCATGTATGACGGTGCTGACTTCGCGAGAAGAGTCGAAAACTAGTTACCAAGTTGCGGAAGTCATATGAGCACGAAGAACAAATGTTTTGTTGTCATATCCATTGGTTTACTTTCAGTGTACTAAATCGTCAATCAATTATATTAATTGTTCTCATTGTATTGAGCACTTTCATATAATTTAGAGTAGTACCATGTTAACCCTGTTAACATGTTAACCATATTTCTTCATGAGTACAAAAATATTATAGTTGATCGTTGGCGTGAAATCAAAACTAGGAGTCCCTTCTTTATTTCTTGCATCTGCTGCATTTTTGGGCAATATTTGTAAACGAGTTTAAAGAGTCTCTGAAAGTGTCCAAAAGCTGTTGTAAAGCTTAGTAATCCCTGAAGTACTTGACGATCATGTATAATATAACGTCATCAGCGTAGAATATACGACATTCCGGTGGTAATACTGTAGCTAGATCATTGATAAAGAGTGTGAATAAGAGTGGGCCCAAATTACTTCCTTGAGGAACATCCGAGTTATTCGAAAATGGGGCTGAGAACACTTGAAGTGACTGAATACCAGAAGTGACTGAATATTCTAGCTTGCTGATTGCTGCTATAACGATCTGTAACAGTGAAGCTTCTCAAAGGACAAATATTCAATGAAGTGTCTCTACAAGCGCGTGCAATTTGATCAGCAAATGAAATAGTTTCATTGAATGCACTTTTAAAGTGGATGGTGAATAGGTCTCCAAAGGCAGACTAGCACTCTGCTCCTTCAAAAACATGTCAATAGGTAATACGTTCTCCTTCCGCTTGGAGTTCACGAATTACCAAAACTGCCAGGAATTATTGCGCTGGTTCGCTTGTGTTCGAATGGAGTAGCGCTTGTACAATAAAAGCTTATAGGATCGATAATTATTACTCGCTAGCGCAAAACGATGTTTGGCGAAACGACATCGTGTAGGGCAATACAATCGTAGTGCTTTAGTTCTGAGTCGTTTTAGATGTCGTGGATGTGTATTACCCCACGGTGGCTTACGAGCTGGTCTACGCAGAGGAACAAAATCAGCGATGAGGACATTAATCACAACAGTGAAATATTCAACGGCAGAGTCAATATCTCCCGTATCCTCAAGTGAATGGCAATCTGTATGAAGGAGTGTTGATGCAAATCCCAAGAAATCAGCTCGGTGAAAGTTAAGACCAAGATCAGATAATAACTTGTACGAGAGGATGATTTGCATCTATCACAGAAATTCAGCAGATTCGTGGATCTGACAGTCGGCTAGTGCTGTCTCATTCAATAAGACAAAGTCCAGGATACGACTGTAACTATTTTCAATGCTATTAATTTGCTTGAGACAGTTAAAGCTAAATTCACCCAATAGCGCAGCGCAAGCGGTAGAAATGTAAGAGCGAAGCACGTTGGCTACAGGTGGGACATTGTCATGAGTATTCCTAATGAAGCCAGATTGATTGAAGTCTCCAAACAATAATGCGCAATCATTACTTCCAAGGCATGAAAAATAGCATCAATCGATCGGACATGGTTGTTTGCACTGACTAGATCATTCTTACGATTTGGTGGTAAATAAATTACACCGATGCTGACAAAACGATCAGGTAGGGTCAGGTTAACGAACAACTGTTCAAGCGAAACTTCAATAGGTGTTGGATCGACGAAACTATTCAATGCAGTTGATACGGCGATGAGCACGCTCCCTCCGCGTGGTTTCCGGCTGTTCACGAAACTGCGAACGTTTCTATAAACAGCATATGTGTCACCAAAAAGCTGACGAGATTGAATCCTGTCACCTAACCAGGTCTCGGTGAGAACTACGGTTGCTAGGAAAACTTCATCGATTTTTGTGCGTAGGTCTCGGACGTTCTGGTAAAAAATCGTCAGTTTTTCATTGAAATCTGCATCAAGATCCGATTCCTGAAATTCCTCACATCATTCCAATGATGATCGTCTGATAACCTGTACCATTTGAAGCTTCAGCAGGACATATACTGCTTCTAGTGTGACCTGATGGAATAACGCTGGATGCTTAACTACCAAACAGATTTGATGAAGCGACAGAGTTTTGATGATCGGGTGATGTCACACACGTCTGGAAGGTATCATTACTGTAGGGGGTAGGTAAAGGTTTCAGCAAGAAAAAAATCACTTCTGTGAATTTTTTTAGAACTTTGGGTAAATTGAATTGACCAACACTTTTGTGTGTTAAAATGTATCATTTGAATAACATTCTGTAATTTTTCCATGTGAAAATATCCACAAGCGACTCGGCGATGAAGCTTTTTGTAGAACGTCTCTGGAAAAAAAACACGTTTTGCGATGTTACCTACCATTCAAAAACCACTTTACCAATTTATTTCAAATTTTGCATACACATTTCATGTGAAAAATACCTAACCCCTACGTTGAGTTTTTGAGTTCGCCAGTCTCCTTGGTTACCCACTGTACGCACATTTTCGTGTATTGCACACAGCCAGCGACCTCTTCCAGGTTCTCTGCTAAGCACACCATTAGTTGGTCTATCTTCCGTTATTCGCGTGGCATGTTCTGCTCGCTGTAGACTGTCGTGTTTTACCAGCTTTTCGATGCTACCATGTTTGTGTATTGGTTACAGCTCGTGAATTATGCATCTGTCATTTCTACTTTCAAAACGAATCATCGGGTGTATAAATGCATCTATTTTTCCGCACGGGAACTGTGAGCGAAAAACTCCCAAATGATTCGCTAATGTTCAACCAACCTCATACTTGTGCAACACAATGTCGATCTCCATTGCTACAAGTTGTTGGCTACACAGTGCAGAGATAGTTTGAATAACACATACCAACATCTCATGCTCATTCGAAGAGCTAGTAATCATATGTCGTTATGGCCTATGGTGTAGAGGCGTTTTTATCAAGTAGTTGTTTGTCGGTTCTAGTACTTATGCTACACGCTAGTTATTTTTTATAGTAAGGCTTAGTTCCCAACACATACATATAAACGGGATATTAATAACAGTGGTACAAAGAAAAAATGAGTCTATGACGATTCTGATAGGCCGGCAGCAGCGAGGCAAATGAAATCATCACACTCATCATGAGTGTGAAGCTTATATGTGCTATTTGTGTCGCCATAGCACGGATAGGTGCTTTTAGCGAGAAGATATTTTTTCGGCTCTAATCTGGGAATCGGATGACGAGATTTTTTTTCCAAAAATTTCGGGTCCCAAAATATAGCGCAGTAATAATACGATTGGGTGGGATGGGTGAGTGGTAATGTGAGGTGTAGAAAGGGAATCTTTGTGACCTTCTCAAGTAGCAAAACGATGCAAAACCCAATACTAACAAAATGCCATTGGTTTTTTTTCCAGAACGTTGCGCTCGTCTCAAAATGTGCGCGAAGAGCTCCATGCTCAAGAGGGATTATTTTTGGACACGTGTAAAACAGAAAAGGGGAGCGCGCTGTTGTAGATGTACTGCGCCGTTGGCGATTGAACGCAGAATACTTCTCTCAAACACACCGAGCACAGGCTAGTCTGGTTCCTTCAACGTCCATGCTTCAAGGCCGTTCAGAGAGTATCAGCAATTTGTGTAGAGCAACTTATGTGCGCGTCTGTGGGCTACGGGACTTTAGCTGACTGCTTCGCCTTTTTACGTCGCTACTTACTTCATGTCACGAGTGTACCAAAATATATGAAAACATTTACAACCTCGTACAGTACCCCATCGATTTTCACCTTGGAACACCGTTCGGTTTATCTATCTCTCTACCATGTTTGTATGTAGTTTGCCTTGCCACAGCTTACAGTCAGTCGCAGTCTCCCTTTTAGAAAGAACAAATTCCTCTTCCACTACCCTGTGATCAACGCCATTGATGGCGGTGTCGTCTGCGAAACCAAGAAAAATGAGAAATCTCGTAATAATGGTTCCGTTCCTATTAGATCTTCGTAGCGCACCTTCGTCTGGTATGTTGGGATTGGTATGTGCATTGCCCTTCATGAATGCTTCAATCGATCTGATGCCACAAACGAGTCGGATGTCTCTCCGGTTATTTCGGCCCATCTAGCGTCTTTCAAATCAGCTAATTGTCGGAAAACAATTATAAAGTTTTATCTGTCACAGTTCGTGGACCGTGCTTTTTAAGTATATAGGTAAAATCTTACGCATACCTAAGCGGTGCCTATTAGAACACGGCTATTTTATAAGTTTTTATGATAGGAATAAGACGAGTATCATTGATTTGATTTTTTTCAGGTGTCATTTATTACTAAATAAATTAATTGGCCGTAACTCTCGCATTTCGTTCATACACATAACAAAACATGTTCTAGTGATAATTCACAAGAGGACAAATGGTTAAAAGAGGAGAAAAATGATTGTTATTGCTCATGTTTGTTCAGAGCTTCCAGAACTTCTCGGCTTTTGAAAAAAATGCGTGAGCTTTCTTTTATGATTTTATTGCTTTTGGGAAATAAAAATCACTTCAGTTTTCTCATAACTATCTTTCAATATTTTGTGAACAGTTCTTTCGAATGTATGTGACACAAGTATAGTTATAAAAATTGTCTTTGTCCCCAACTGTGTCAATAACCAAAGGCGCCAAACTGCGAATTGAACGGTGACACTTTGCTCTCTGGGAGAAACGAAAATGCTACGCCGCAACACTTTAAATTGTTTGATATTATCCAAGCAACAATTGAAGTTTTATAACACGCTACAAGTGCAATCTACGTTTTATGAGTGGCTATAAAACTACCAAAAAACCCTATTTGTTACCAAGGTATCCTTCTTTTCATCATGAGCAGTCTTTAGAATCATATCTGAGGCGGTAACTTCTCGCAAGCAAATCTGTGATTCACTCATTTGATCGGAATACTAAAAGAATACGGGCTACAGATTAGTACAGCTGTGCGGATACGAATTCAGACAGCACGTAACGATGTACAGTAAACTCATATTTGGTGGCAGCGTTTTTTATTTACACACTTAGAAAAATCGTGTAAATCTATGTCTTCTGACCCTGACATATTTGAACATCTAAAATGGCGGTTTTACGTTTGATTTCAACTTTACATGGCGAATTGAATTTCGCACAACACGTAATTTTGCTATCCCTTTCGCTGGATGTTATTGTTGGAAGAGGATCTTTTTAACCCTCGGTATGCGCGTAAGTGTCTCTGCTTACGGGGCCGCCCAATCCCCGTTTGTTCCCTCTTCAGTAACAACAGTAATGTGAAGGTTAAATGATAATCAATTTCGGAGCAACGATAAGTCTACCCGCATACACTGGAAAAACTTTGAGCTGATGGTGGCTTCAAAACACATCACACATCATCACATCATACGTAATTTTGCTACACAATACCATTTGTTTTTAATATGTTAATCAGTAATTTTTTTCCTCTTCAAGTAGTTTTTTTTTGCATATTTCCATGTGTTTGACTCTCAAACCAAAAAAAGTTCATTTTAGCTTCCTCGTTAGTCGACCAGAGCTTCTGTGCAAGGTTTAACGAGACTTCACTCGGAATCAGCCTGTTGCTTTTGGCGTTCCAATATGGGAGCATTCATAAATTACGTAACGCAAAAATTGCCCAAAATTGACTCCCCCCTCCCCCTATGTAACAAATTGTCACAAATTTTTCCATCCCCCCCTCCCCTGTTACGTAACAAATTCCAAGAAAAAAATTTTTTTCTTCGATGAAAACATGTTACGTAACGATCTAGTTAACACCCCCTCCCCCCTATGTCACAACTTGTCACAACTTGTCGCACCACCTCCCCCCCCCCCTAAAAGCGTTACGTAATTTATGAATGGTCCCTATGTTTTAGACTGTTTGGATATAGTGTCCAACTGACACTAATTTGGTGTTATATTGGATTTATCGTTTAATTGATACCCCCAAGTTTATGTCCGTTACTGACGGATAGAATACAAAACACCGAAATCAAAATTTTCATCTCACCAGCATCAATCAAATCATTTGAACAATATTCCGACCATTTTTCACAGTGCCCGAACCAAAGCCGTCCAATTTGCATTATTTATCATCCATGCTGGTCGCAACTCTTGTACCCGCCATGGTTCTACATGGCACTCATAATGGCAATAGAGCAATAATGGGAAAGAAAGAGTGTGCCTTACTGACTATGTGTGTATGTATCAAGCACTGCTCCTTTTCCGCGAACGGTCTCACCATTCTTTCCCGCTGGTACTGCTGTCAGGCCACATGATGGCCCTCGACCCGACCCAACCCCAGCCGGGGTCTCCCCCATTGCGACCGTCAACGCTGACGACAGGGAAACGGGCATCAACGGGAGAAGCAAAAGAAAGAAGAAGAAAAAATCCAAAGTGTGTACGTAAATAAATGCCAACAATTTAATTGTAGCCGAAGTCCGCGGAGTGCGCACTAACTATAAGCACTTAGGAAATCGGTTGCCCGGCATGGCCCCGGAGTGCTTGGGGAACCCTTTACAATATAGTATGCTGGGAGAATTTCAATTAAGCCGTTCAGCTTTTAAAATGCCATTAGAGCATCGAAGGGCAGCCGAACTGGAGTCGAGAGTTTGTTTGTTCGAGCAGTTTCATTAATTGCCAAGTGCCACCCGTATTGGATTGTGCTGCGGGATGATAAAGGGGGGGGGGGCTGTTTATCGTTGACCATACGCTGGAGTTCTTTTATTCATATATGTGAACTGTAACTCCGCATATAAGCATATAAGCGAATTATAAGAACTAAGCAAAAGACAGTTCATTCGGATTTACATTTCAATACACATCGAGATAAAGAAGTTTTTTGGCATCAAAACAAACCACTGTTTTGCGATAAATAATTCACAAACATCCATAGGCGTCTTTAGTGTTTCTGATTCTCCTCGTCAGTAACTAACACCAACTTAATGCTAGTTAGATAAGTCCAAAGCAGCACCAAATTGGCGCTAGTTAGACACTAAAATCCAAAAAATCGCACGTCTTGTGTGAACGCTAAACTACTGGCTGGCACCGAGTGATGTCACGAGTGTATGCACAGAAGTTCTGTTTGCCGACGAGGAATGTGAATCGAAACCCTCTTTCGGTATAAGAACCAAACATCTACTACTATGCAAAATTCCCAAACGGGAAAATTTTTGGATGAAATCAATTTTTTTTTGTGCATAACAATACAAAACCTTACATAAAAAATGTTTTTTGGTGTTTCGAATGTATGGACGGTTTCAGGATGTGACACGTTTTTAAACCACCAAAAACTTTTGGTTTAGGCAAGATATGCTCCCAAAAACAATTAAGGCTAATAACTAGGACTATAAACTATTATTTCAGTACTAACAGTTATACGTACTCTCCGTACAACTGCAGTTATTGCAATTAGTCTGATTAGACTTCGCTGGAGCAGTGTTGCCAAGAATAGTTGCAGTTAAGGCTGGACAATGAAATTTTGATATATCTTTGTTGCCTTACAATATTATTGAAAACTAATAAAAACTACCAATTCTGGCTGTCTTAGGCTATCTTTTCCATGCAATTAAAATATTGTTATTATTGAGAAGTTTCCAGCACTGCGAGAGAAGCACGTATCTTCAACAAAACAGGTTTATCGTGTTTTTGACCGCAACAGCCATAAGGAAAAATAATTTTGGAACTAAATGTGCACCAGAAAAAGTTGAGTATAAGAGGGTTAACGAACCCAAAAATGATTTTTGGAACATTGTTATTTCGGAACAATGGAATAATGTGACATTGAAAACCAACTTTACTAGTTTAAAGCGCAGTGTTAGATCGATGATCCATATAAACGGGGAACTCGGTTTAAAATTTGCATGTGTTTTTCACAAGGGAAATGTCTGCCAGAGGTAAAGTATTAAAACGTTAGAAGTGCATCATTACAGCCGTGATGTGGCTTTATGTAGGTCGCTTCTTAGAGATTAAGCTCAATTGTAGCAACAGTTCCACCTTGTGTGCTGCAGGTGTAATACGAATTTATTTGGAGTTAATCAAAATGGAAGTTTCCTGGCACTTTTACTTCTGTGGCTTACTTATTCCACTGCGTAGCCGGGAGCACGATACTATACTGTTTGCTCAGTGGATAAGCAAAAAAGCGGTAGAAAGAATTTATTTTTAACTTCGGATATTTGCGGGATGAGAAGGTAGACTGATATTTAGGATATTTCGATATTCTCTATAAGAAAAGCTTTTATTGAAAATTCACGCAAGAGAATGTGTGAGTTGTGCTCTGGAAGCTGAAGTTGTCCCAATTGCTGAATCTCAAAACTTTAATTATCACTTCTGAAACGGCTTTTTATTGTAAAAACTCGTTTTAAACGAGACTCCACCTCCACACAACAATAGTTTATAGTTTAAAAAGAGTTGACAACCTAGTACTAAATTTCACAGCGAGTATGAAATATCACTAAAATGGAACAAATTTAATAAGTGATTAAAAATAAGAAACATAAATTCATGGACAAAATAATATAAACAAAAAAAGAAAGATAAAAATAAAAAAACAATGTTAAAAGCAGAAAAATGCAAAACAATTAAAGGTTACAAATAGGGATATCCGATTGTCATTCGATTAATCGATTATTCGGATATCTGATCTAATAATCGAAGCATTTATAGCGTCCCTCATTTTGACATTTCTAACTAAATGGTTACTTTCATTGTGCCGATTAATCCTTACATCGACTAAAAACAGTAAGAGTCGATTTCTTTACCCTCGCTTAGCGCTTAAGCCAGGTTTAAACGTACTGGTGAACCTGGTTTAAAAGATAAGCGAGGGTGAAGAAATCGGCCGTAAATGGACGAAACGAATGAAATGAATAAAATAAAGTAGCATGAGCGAAATTAACGAAACGAGCTAAATGAGCGAAATTTGCGAAATGAGCGGAATTAGCGAAAGGAGCGAAATGGATAAAATGGATGTAATGACTGAGAAATGAATGAGAAACGAATGAGAAACGAATCAGAAATGAATGAGAAATGAAAGAGGAACGAATGAGAAATGGATGAGAAATGAATGAGAAATGAATGAGAAATGAATGAGAAATGAAAGAGAAATGAATGAGAAATGAATGAGAAATGAAAGAGAAGTGAATGAGAAATGAATGAGAAATGAATGAGAAATGAATGAGAATTGAATGAGAATTGAATGAGAAACGAATGAGGAACGAATGAGAAATGGATGAGAAATGAATGAGAAATGAATGAGAAATGAATGAGAAATGAATGAGAAACGAATGAGAAACGAATGAGAAATGAATGAGAAATTAATGAGAAATGAATGAGGAATGAATAAGAAATGAATGAGAAATTAATGAGAAATGAATAAGAAATGAATGAGAAATGAATGAGAAATGAATGAGAAATGAATGAGAAACGAATGAGAAACGAATGAGAAATGAATGAGAAATTAATGAGAAATGAATGAGGAATGAATAAGAAATGAATGAGAAATGAATGAGAAATGAATAAGAAATGAATGAGAAATGAATGAGAAACGAATGAGAAATGAATGAGGAACGAATGAGAAATGAATGAGGAATGAATGAGAAATGAATGAGAAATGAAAGAGAAATGAATGAGAAATGAATGAGAAATGAATGAGAAATGAATGAGAAATGAATTAGAAATGAATGAGAAATGAATGAGAAATGAATGAAAAACGAATGAGAAACGAATGAGAAATGAATGAGAAATGAATGAGAAATGAATGAGAAATGAATGAGAAATAAATGAGAAATGAATGAGAAATGAATGAGAAATGACTGACAAATAAATGAGAAATGAAGGAGGATTATATGAGTAATTACTGAGAAATGAATGAAAAATGAATGAGAAACGAATGAGAAACGAATCAGAAATGAATGAGAAATGAAAGAGGAACGAATGAGAAATGGATTAGAAATGAATGAGAAATGAAAGAGAAATGAATGAGAAATGAATGAGAAATGAATGAGAAGTGAATGAGAAATGAATGAGAAATGAATGAGGAACAAATTAGAAATGAATGAGAAATGAATGAGAAATGGATGAGAAATGAATGAGAAATGAATGAGAAATGAATGAGAAATGAATGAGAAATGATTGAGAAATGAATGAGAAATGAATGAGAAATGAATGAGAAATGAATGAGAAATGAATGATAAATGAATGAGAAATGAATGAGAAATGAATGAGAAATGAATGAGAAATGGATGAGAAATAAATGAGAAATGAATGAGAAACGAATGAGAAATGAATGAGAAATGAATGAGGAACGAATTAAAAATGAATGAGAAATGAATGAGAAACGAATGAAAAATGAATGATAAATGAATGAGAAATGAATGAGAAATGAATGAGAAATGAATGAGAAATTAATGAGAAAAGAATGAGAAATGAATGAGAAATGAATGAGAAATGAATGAGAAATGAGTGAGAAATGAATGAGGAATGAATGGGAAATGTATTAGGAATCAATGAGAAATGAATGAGAAATGAATGAGAAATGAATGAGGAACAAATTAGAAATGAATGAGAAATGAATGAGAAATGAATGAGAAACGAATGAGAAGTGAATGAGAAACGAATGAGAAATGAATGAGAAATGAATGAGAAATTAATGAGAAATTAATGAGAAATAAATAAGAAATAAATGAGAAATGAATGAGAAATGAATGAAGAACAAATGAAAAATGAATGAGAAATGAATGAGAAACGAATGAGAAATGAATGAGAAATGAACGAGAAATGAATGAGAAATGAATGAGGAGCGAATGAAAAATGCATTAGAAATGAATGAGAGATGAAATGAATGAGGCATGAATGAGAAATGAATGTGAAATGAATGAGAGATTAATGGAAAACTAATGAGAAATAGATGAGATTAATGAAATGAGAATGCAATGAGAATGAAATGAGAATGAAGTGACAATGAAATGAAAATGAAATGAGAATTAAATGAGAATGAAATAGGAATGAAATGAGAATCAAACGAGAATGAAATGAGAATGAAACGTGAATTAAATGAAATGGGAATGAAATGAGAGCTCAATGAGAATAACTTGAGAATTGAATGAGAAAAAATGAGAATGAAATGAGAATAAAATGAGAGCGAAATGAGAATGAAATGAGAATGAAATTTGAATGAAATAAGAATCAAACGAGAATCAAATGGGAATGAAATGAGAATGATATGAGAATGAAATGAGAATGGACTGAGCATGAATGGGAATGAAATGAGACTGAAATGAGAATGAAAGAAGAATGGAATGCGAATAAAATTAGAATGAAATGAGATTAAAATGAGAATGAAATAAGAATGAAATGAGAATGAAACGAGAATGAAACGAGAATGAAATGAGAATGAAAAGAGAAAGAAATGAGAATAAAATGAGGATAAAATGAGGATAAATTGAGAATGTAATGAAAATGAAATGAGAGTGACATGAGAATGAAATGACATTGAAATGAATATGAAATCAGAATGAAATGAAAATAAAATGAGAAATAAATGAGAATAAAATTGGAATAAAATGAGAATTCAGTGAGAATGGTAGGACTGAAATGACAATGAAATGAATAAAATGAATGCAATGCATGAAATTAAATAAATAAAAGAAATGAAAAAAAATGAAAGAAATGAAAGAAAGGAATGAACTCAATGAACTGAATGAGCTGAATGATGTTAATGAATGGAATGAACGGAATAAACGGAACTAACAGTGTGAACGGAATGAACAGAATGAAATGAATAAAAGGAATGAACGGAGTGAAAGGAATGAACAGAATGAACTGAATGAACTGAATAAAAGGAATGAACGAAATGAACAGAGTGAACGGAATGAGCGGAATCAACGAAATGAACGAAGTGAACGGAATGAACGGAATGAACGGAATGAACGGAATGAACGGAATGAACGGAATGAACGGAATAAACGGAATGAACGGAATGAACGGAATGAACTGAATGAACTGAATGAACTGAATGAACTGACTGAACTGGATAAACGAAATGAAGTGAATTAACTGAATGAACGGAATGAACGCAATGAACGATATTAATGTGATGAACGGAATGAACTGAATAGAATGAATAAAATGATCACATCTCAATTGAACATTTTCCCCGTATTCGATATTCTTTCAGAAAAAAAGAATGAAAAAGGAATGTTTAAGGAAAATGAAAAAGAACTAGAAGAATGCAAAAGTAACCAGGTGAATAAAGTGAAAAATTGGTTGTAAAGAAGAGAAGAAAAGAAAAATGATAATAATTCGAACCATGGAATAAATTTAAATAAGAAGTAGAAATAAATTTAAAAAAATTGAAAAAATGTAGATGCTGACAAAGTAAACACATGAATGATTTTAAAATGGCAAATACAATAATAGCAAAAAACGAAAAGATGATAAAATGGCACAAAATTAAGATAATTTGAAAAAAAACGAATACAGAGAAAGCTTAATAAATTGATTACGTGAACCACGTTAAAAGAAATAAAAGAACTGATTTGTGGCTGAGTCGTGCGCAGTGCTTAGCACGCAGGAGCATCACGAATACATGTATCATCGTGAAGAGCTCGAGCGTTTGTATGTAAACGTGGGCTTTTGCATTTCGCATGTGCTAGCGTGTATGTGACTTCGCGGGCAGAAATTTAATTTTGTAACCGGGTGGCCATTGCATATTCGCGTGTGTTCTTGAATGATCGCGCGACCCGTGAATATGATGCTTAATTTTCAGTGTGCGGTTTAGATGCTAGAAGATAGTTTGTTGCCTCTTATCACTAGAATTCCCGGTCAGGGCGCCATGGAACCTCTTATCTAGTGGATATGAGCGTTTTGTTTTGACTGGTTCTAGGACTTAGGGTAGAGACTTCCACACGTGAGCGATTGATGGTAGCGAGAACGCGGGCATTTGTAGGTTCACTTTTGAGTTCGCATTTGTAAATTTATAAGTACTAAACGGTCCACTTTATCTCCGGAGTGATATCATATTTGAGATATCTCGAGCGTAGGAATGCGTGGACGATTGCGAAGGGCTGCCAAAGATGATCTGGCATATTGTTATGTTCCTGAATCTGGAGGCACCTCTAGAAAGAACTTGGCCCTAAACCCTCTTTGGACATTATTTCGACGACAAACCCTCAGACCATGTCAAGATATAGGATCATGGAACAAGAATGTTATTAAGAAAATATATTCAACAAGCGAAAGGTAGTATTAACATAATTTTGCAGCTTCTGCTATATTGAAAGGCTACCTCTTTATTTGAAGGTTAAGTGTATCTTAGATCAATCGTGAATGAGATACATTTTGTCAAGAAACTTTAGCCTCCCGTTAGCTGAAGCCGGCTGTGAAAACATCTAATCCGTACATATTAATTAAGCGTCGTAAATTAGACATTAACATCTTCCACTCGAACCGGATCGATTGTGTTTTCTACCGACACACAGTACACCGTGAAACGTTGTTAGCGGAACTTGATCCAGAGTGCCGGCAAAACTCGGTCAAACCGCAATTTGCCCATCAGTGGTTGACCGCAAATCAGAACACGAACGAACAGCAACATGTTCCAGAGTCACGCCAGTCCAATAATTCAAGCCACCTGAAACTTCATAAAACCCCTCTGAGTCTGAGCTACCCCAACCGCAAGATGGAGAAAGGAGAAATGAGAGGGAAGGTGTTCGTGACAGTGTTCAGCTTGGTCGTCGTTGGCGGCGTGGGGCGAGGAGGAGTCTTCACGTTTGCCAGCAAGTTGTTAAACTAGTTGTGCCAACCTGCCCCGCAGTCGATTGTGCGGTGCGATTCGGAACCTGTTAGTCTGGTAGATTCGTCGTTAAAGTATTTTTTTACTGATCTGGTTTCAAGTTTCTGCGCTTTGAAACGTCCCTAGACTGGCTGGCCACAGTCAGTTATAATGGGATAATGTCGATCTTCATCGGTGAAGCTGGGATTTTTCTTGTAAATCAAGTCAAAACATTGTAAATATGCAAACTAATGTCAAATTATATTCCCCTGGTATTAAGAAATTTTAAAAGTAAAACAAGCTAACGCAAAAATGCCGCATCAAATATACGAACTGAATAAAAAAATCTTCTAACAAATGCACGATCGACTGCGAAATCTTTTTAATTTAAGGAATTGATGTTCCCGATTTAATACCCAGAATTTGCTTTATCCGCAACGTCCCCCAAACTCACCTGATTCCGCACGTTCAGTATCAGCTGTTCGATCTTCCGGCCCGATCCGAAGATCTGCAGCACGCCGTTGTGCAGATCGTCGTTTCCGTACAGGCCCAGTCCGATCGCGGCGCAGCACACGATCGCAAAGAAGATCAGTGTGCACTTCTGGCAGCCGTGCGATTTGGGCTTCCGTGGCTTCCGGTCGCAGCATCTGGTCAGCAGGTAGAGCAGCAGAAACACCAGTGAGATGATCAGCAGGGCCGCCGGAATCGAGGCAAGTATCCCCAAGCTCTGTTTCGGAGGGGGGAGAGAGAGAAAGAGACAGAAAAAGTGGAGAGTTAAATTACGGTAGAAATTGAAAAATTGCATTTCTAAACGAGGATGATGATGATGATGAGAAAACAAGGATGACGGTCGTCGTAGGATTACCGCTTCGGATCATGTTACGAACAAACGAGAAAATTGTTTTAGTTTATCGTTTTTGATGTGAGAGACAAAAGCCGAGTGCCCCGTGCACGGTACCGGTCTTAATGAAGGTTGATTTCTGGGTCACCTCCGGTAATGCTCTAACGGCTCCGACATTTAGGCTGACTAACTCATCGTGAGACTACCTAATGGTTCAAGTCACAAACTGCACTCGCTATCTTTTGTATCTTGTGCTGCTGCAGTGCTGTTTTTTCTCGGAATGATGGAAGGAAATTGCTTAGCACCGGGTCAGGCGAGAAAGGTCCGGCTCTCGTGTTAACGGGTAATAAAATATGCAAAGTTATGGCCGCAATGATGCGCTCCGAACTGCACACACCGTGCTGCTACCAACGCGGAGGTTTGATTCAATCGAATCGGCAACCTACGCTATGTTTTGTGGGAAAGTTGAATCGTTGTTGGGAATTTTGATTCGGTTGTCGTTGAATGCGTTGTGTACTGTACAGAAAAAGAAAATCGGTTTTAGGGTAATATTTAGTCATTTTCAATACTTCAGAAACAGTTTCGGAAACTGCAAAAAATCATCATGCATAAAATTTAATCTTAGAAAGCTGTTGGAAGGGAAAATTATCAACAGTAGAGTTCGAGTGGACAGGATTCATGATTTTAAATTAAATTCAAATTTAAAATAAGAAAGAGGGAAACCATGTTTAACATGAAACGACTCAGTGAAGTAGGATCTAGTAGGAGCTGAATAGAGGTGAATGGAAAGAATTAGCTAATGTCATGGGCACATTGAAAGAGAATAGCGAAAAATAAGTTAAACTGCATTTTAAGCGAAATCTCAGAAAAAGAATTTTCGGACAACGAAAAAATAAGAAGAAAACATAATCAATGGAAACGGAGAAGAAGTTTAAGGGCAAATAATTCAATATTTTTGGTTTTTGACGTAGTATCCAACGAGAAAAATAGATCGAAATGGTGAATTAAACGAAATCAATTATTTGAAAAAAAAATCCCCTTAGAGGCAGTACTCGAACCTGCAACCCTTGGGACTCCGGCCTAATGCACAAACCCTTATGCTATCCCTGATATATGATAACATCCCAAAACGAACCTATGATTGTCCCAAAACGAATCATTGTAGACAGTGATCGTACCCTGTCTCTAAAACGAGATCACACACAACCGCAGCTGCCACCCAACATATTTGATAGGGTAATTTGGGGAGAGATGCCGCACATTTCTAAAACTCGATCCTGCATCAAAGTAAACCATTCAATAATTGATGAAATTATTTCTATCAATTGCGACAAGTTTCCAAGATACTGTGCAATGGTGTTCGTCATGAAATTTTTTTTTTATCAAATTTCCACGAACATTTTACAGAAGAAGGTCATTGCGGAAGAGATGCCTCACCATGGTCAGTGGTCACAAACTGAAAAAAAGTATTTTTTAGCTCTCGTTGATGTTTTTGTGAACAAGTGTCTTCGGCTGAGTTTCATGAAGTTTGATCACACCTATAAATCGGCTAGCACCTTCACTTTTCTTAATGGAGTACTACTATTTCTAGAAACATTTTTATCAGTCTTCCCAAATGAACATCGAATACTATGTTCGCTCTAGTTCTGTGCTCACCCTACACCATCATTTCGTATGTAAACTCGAACGCGCTAATGCGTACCAAAGCACGAGCACATGTTCGTCTGCACAACCGAACCTCATGTACGTATGCGGTGTTCGTACACACAGGTTCTTGATACTAGTTTTCTCTTTCTCTCACCCATCATCACTAGCTTTGACTCATTCTGTTTTGTGTGTGCCTTTCTTATGTACGCACACGGTGTACGTACACGGTGTTTAAACCTAAGTTTGCACATCGTTCGCTTGCGTACGGTGTTCGATGCGAACCTGTACACCAAGACAAAGCATGTTTAAGGTTGAACGCGTGCACGAAATTTTGTACACGGGTGCAAACTTGTCGATGTTCATGGGAAGAATGGTTTTTATTCACCATTTTAAAAATATTTTTCCTTCCCAACCTTGCGTAACGGTTTAGTTGGAGCAACTTAATTAAAGATACCAATTATCTATATGTTTGTACGAGCGATACCTTAAAAGCAGCATTTGGCTGTTTCTCCCAACAATGAATTTATATAACTTAGGTTTATTCTTGAAAGAATCATTTTGAAAAAGCATCAATTCGTTGAAATGAAATTTTCGTTTTTATCCTAATATTGACATCACTACAAATCAATGCGTTCACGAAAATTAGTGCCGGAAACTTTAAAGAATAAACCGAAGTAACTAATACTTAGATCCTATGTCATTGTGGTAGGTCTGTTAGTTTTGTGGATATACCTTATTAAGAACCTGTCAGGTATAGGTAGATGATCATTTAATGACATTCCGAGGTGAAAAAAAAACATTTTGGCTATGGATCCTCCTCCATCGAGTGCGGCATCTCACCCGCAATTTTGATGCGGCATCTCTCGCAATTGTAGGGAAGATATGCCGCTCGACGACATTTTCCTCTGAAATTATGAATGACCGTGGTCATGATCAGAATGATCTGAGTTATTGGGACCGAGAGTAATGGTTTCCGGACGTGACCGATTCATTAGCGCGCAAAAACGGACGTTTGTAGGTTCGCGTTTGGGACAGCGTTTGAAACTTCGTAATTGCTAAAACGTGCTCCTTATTACCGGGGTGTTATTAAGCTTGCGCGATCGCGTTCGTATGTTAACGTGTTTGTCACGTGTGCTCGCGTTCATGTGACTTCACGTGTACAAAACTGGATTTTGTAACCGTGGGGCCATTCTTATATACACGTGCGTTCTTGGATCTTGTCACGCGGACCTTCATTCTGATAGTTAGTTTTCGGTGTACAATTCACATTCTGATAGGGAGTTAGTTACCCCATATCACTAGAGTCCTCGACCATGTCGCCATGTAACGTGGTGTCCAGTAGATATGAAGCTTTCTTTTTTCAATTGATCCAATTGAAGGCATGGACCTAGTCTGCTGATATCAAGGATAGAAACATCCGGAAGTGACCGATTCATGATCGTGCGACCGCGGGAGTTTTTAGGTTCACGCTTGAGACCGCGTTTGAAAATTTATAAAAGCTGAGACATTCACTTTATCACCAAGATGTTATCATGTTTACGAGATCGCGGGTGTAGGTGCCGTGGATGTTTGCGAAGGGCTCAAGCATTTGTATATCAACGTGTTTGTCACGTGTATGTGACTTCGCGTGTATAATTTCGATTTTATAATGATGTAGTGTGTATTCTTGCTTGATCGCGCGCGAACTTTCGAGGCGTAATGCAATGACCATCTTAAAGCAGTTGTTCTTTAGCGCTGATGCACGCAATATGATGATGTTTGCAATACCGTCAAATCCCTCAGCCTAGGGGAGGGCATTACGTTTTCGTCTCAACTCGACGCATTTACAAAATAAAAACATTTTCAGCAAATGTTAAAAGTTATGCAATTTTTGTTTCATAGACATTAAATCAATTCCAATTTCGCTTCCTATTAAAAAATTGGAGGGTTGTGTGCAGGACACAAACACGGCGACATTGAAAATGTAGTGTACAATATAATTCGCGATGTCGGTGGTAAACCATGATGATGAGTTATGTTCTATCAACGACCATGCGGTACACTTGGGTGGAAAGCCCAACTCCTACCAGCAGAAGGCAATGGATTCTTCACATTTTCACATATGAGCCTGCCTAGTCCTAGTTTTCCGTGTTATGTTTATAACTGATTCGCTCTAGAATACCTATCTTTCAATTTCATTGCTTCCGTTTCTCTTAGTCTTAAATTTGCCGAAAACAGCCCACAAAATCGATACAATATTCGAAATATCGCACGTTTACTCTCTTCACGGATATGGTCGGACAAAGCATTCATTTTGTCGAGTAGTCGTTGACAACCGGGTTGTCAAACATCAATTGAGTTATTTGATGCCAACGAAACGTGCACATATTTTATGTGTTTGGATACATACAATCATACGTGGATTAATCTATATGAAATGGAAAAAACAGCGTTATATTTTACGAATACTTCAAACATTTTACATCGTTTGTCATCATGTCTTTTGTTGACATATAACGAGTACCTAAATAAATCGAAATGAGCAAGAGAGTGTGCCGGTGTAAATATACCGAGTTTCAGGGTGTTCCACGAAGCTCAAAACAATCGGCTTTCCAAATCTGAGAATCGTCGATTTGTTTTTTGTCAATTTAAAAACTCTAGTGTCGCAAAAAGCAACGCGGCACTAGATCCATCGCAACGGCATGCTGACTAGCACTGACACTGATAGTTATGGTGTGCAAAGCAGTACACAGCGCACTGCATAATTTAAATAAATCTGTCGGCTACTGCTATCGTCTCCGCTCCGACGTTCGACCAGAGAATGAGCTCGCCCCAGCAATGCTGAAAGTTATATATCCGAGAATCACGTCATCGGTAAAATCAATACAGTCAATTCCATAGCTCTGGGAAAGGAAACATCACGAGCGCTTGGCCACTGGATGCCTAGACCTGTCGTCGTCCCAACCCCCAGCGGTAGCAGTGATCAAATGTACAGTGATCACTCGTCGCAGCGCATTGTCAACATGCCTGATTACTACTGCTGTTCTTTAGGGGCCCGACGTTCGACGGGAGAATGAACTCGCTCGAAGAATGACATTCTTTAAATAGTCGAGGATGACGTCATTCATAGAAGCGTAGTGTGCTGGGTGCTCAAATCTGTCGTACGGGACGCTACAGGCACGATGTTACTTGTCTGGCAAAAGAGCAACAACTGATTCAAACAGGCACGCGGCACATTTATTTATAACTTTTCGTGTTCGTTTGAGTCACTGAGGTGCTCTCTATTGACGGCTCTGCCGGGGATAGATGGACTGATGCATGGGATTTTCACGTTTTCCGAGATCTATTCATTTTTGCTTGTTTTTCAATAGTGTGCTATTGTAATAACAAAACACTATAGCAATAAAACTTAATTTCAGTTTATTTCGAATTATCCGAAATACGAAAATTCGTCCATAAATAACAAAGTTATTAGCGGTCAAAATAGTGACGCAAAAACGTGACATCGTTTGATGTTAGATTTTAGAATGACACCCTGCCCCAGATAGAGCAGTAAGACATTTTCAATTTCAAAGTCTGTTACAGCTATTAAAGATACAGACTTTGAGTCTTCAGTATAGTTATTGGTAAAAGCTTACTCTACAACCGAAGATATAATCTTAATATTTGTACTTGCAAGGAAATTAGTAAATATATCTCCCTTTCAGAGATCTTAATCATCAAAATCCTAATGATTATGAAATGGTTTATAATGTTCACAAATTCCTCCGAAGACTGACCAAAATTTAACGATTTAGATGCAAATAACACTGCGACGGGTTTTGGGCGTAATGTTTTCTTTAACCATTCAGCTCTGCAACCTTCATTATGCTATATTTCTTATTAGTGGTGATAAATTTAGGTAAAAACTTTTTTTCTCCACTATGGGGAATTTTTTTTAACACATTTACACGTGAAGGGCAGAAAACTAAATTAATTATGACTTTACGTTTCGACTTTGTCTTATCAGAATCCGACACTAACTTAGTGACAGGTCTAGGCTAGCACCGGATTGATGCTAGTTCCAAAAACGAAAACACTATTTATGTTTCTGGGCAAACCCTTAGCCCTGCGTGGTGTTCCGCGAGAAAAGAAGCTCCGATTAAGCTGATGAGAATTAATGAAATCGAAATATGGTTTGGCAAGCCAATGCAATGTGCCCTATTCTATAATGTGAGAAAGATTGGGTAAATTTTTAAGGTGTCTAGTTAAAATACTATTTCTATTCGATTGAGTTACCTTATCATTTATTTTTCGAAAAATATATAAAATATAATTATTTTGGGGACGTTTAATATTAAGTAGTGAGAAGCGGTCCGCTGGCCAACTCGGCCCTCGGCTGATTCTCAGTTATGGACGTTTTATGGATAGTATATATATATATATATATATCATTTTCCGTGGCTGTCATGCAACTCTGTTATAAATCATAAAATTTGACGTTTCTCAGTTTTGGCGTTTGTTCGTTATTATTCCAAATAACTAGTGAGTGTGGAATTCGCTTTGGTCCAATTCGGACCTTTTGCCATAGATGCGATCGTGTGCGAGATTGCGAAAAATCAGTTAAAAGTAAAGTTTACTCTACTCAGTCAATCAAGTTTTCGAAAAAGTAAAGGTTTTTGGAAATTGGTCAACACATTTAGATCCTCTTTTTAGGTCGATTTGGACCAGTTCCTACTCTATAGGTATAGTATATTTATTACAAAGTTATACGTATGGAATAGGTCTCCCCATTTCACAGTTTGAAAATTATGTAATATACAATTGAGATTAATTTAGTATTAATTTCCAAAAAATAGGCATGAAACGGATGGTTTGGATTGAACCATGGTTGGGGCAATTCGGACCTCAGATGTACTTTTGCGCGTAAGCGCTTATACACAATATGGTAAGAGATCGAAAAAAGCCGTATCAAAAAAATTGTGTGCAATTGATCAGGCTTTCAGGATAAAAAGTACTTGCAAATCGGTTGACTCATTCAGTTCTATAGCTCATAAATCCCTACTAGGTACGATTTGGCCTAGTTCCCCCTATCGAACCTTGTTTCTATTTCACTGGTCCGATCAGCTTAATTAGAGCTGCCCTCTGCTATATTTCTCCTTAGTGGAGAACAATTTTGTAAAAAACTATTTTTATCACCATTAGGGAGAAAATTGTTTAAAACCATCTTTGCGCATGAAGAGCACAAAACCTATAACTAAATTAGTTATGGAATTTGCGTTTCGACTTCGTCTCATCAGAATCCGACACTAGCTTAGTCCATTAACTAAATTCGTATCTGATTATGATGAGACGAAGCCGGAACGCAAATTGCATAACTAATTTAGTTATAGGTTTTGTGCTCTTCATGCGCAAAGATGGTTTTAAACAATTTCTCCTTAATCGAGTAAAAATAGTTTTTACCAAAATTGTTCTCTACTAAGGAGAAATATAGCATATTGAATCTTGCATTGGCCTGCTAAGCCAAACCAAATGTTTCGATTTCAGTTCTCATCAACTTAAAAAGAGCTTCTTTTCCAGCGGGACATCACGCTTGACTAGGGGTTTGCTCAGGAACACAAATTGTGTCTCGGTATTTTGGAGCTAGCATCAATCCGGAGCTAGCTTAGTCCATTAACTAAGTTAGTGTCGGATTTTGATGAGACGAAGTCGAAACGCAATTCAACAACTAATTCAGAAAGTTTAACGTATTTCAGAATGGGTCGACATAGTTTACTGGAAGTGCTTTTAAACAGTTTCAAAAGGTATGTGAAAAATTCGACGTTTTACATGTTAAAGTAGTAAAAACGGTTCGTTAATATAGATGAACGACATATCTTCTTGGGGTTGTCAGAAAATTAACAGAAGAAGCGAAAAAGAAGCAGCTACGCGGTAAGGAAAGGGCAACGAAGAAAAATGAATGGTACAATCAGTTAAAGTGACTATCATGCACTGTATCCAAAGGAAGAAGAGGTGATGACATTGCAAATGTCGCTAAGGTGCCGCGCGGCAGGCGAGAGTGACCATCAAGGGAAAAATTGCTAGAACTGAGAGTCAACTGTAGATTTTCCCAAATGGCCTAAAAGGAGGCGGTGCAACGAGAACGGTCAGTGCTGATGACTTAAAACTCAGGCCGATCAATTATTCAGAGTGGAAACTTAGCATCGAAGAAGGCCATGAGTAAAAATTTCTGAAGTGCCCCCCCCCCATTTTTCACAAAGTGGTGAATTTTGCATAACATGTTTTAATTTTATTGTTTAAATACCCCTACATCTTCGCGAAATATTTTGTCGTTGTTCGAAACATTTATAATAGCTTTAGTTATTTGAAAATTTATACACCATTTTATTATAAAATTTTTTACAGCAAAAGTTTAATTTTGAATTGCACTAAACTTCACTGGTGGTGGACCAGCGACTGTTTCGCTCACGCGTTGTTTTTCGCATGCCGGGTAACACAAAACATCCAATATTTTAAAAACCTTATGTTCGCTCAAAATTTTTTTCTTGGTATTCAAAGCTGATAATATATGCAAAATTTTACAACTTAAACGGAATGAATATCGCGTGAAGATACCATTTAAAACTGCATTTAAATGAAAAATTGCTCAAAAAATAGTAGAAATAGTTCACATTTCAGGGTGTCGACTCATTTCTGAAAATGAAATTCCCTGATTTTCCAGGTTTTTCCAGACCTTTTTATAAATTTTCCAGAGTGCTCAAAAAAATCAAATTAAATTAACATTTTTCAATGTCTATCGTTTGAGCTTACACCATTTTTTCATTTTTAGTTAGTTTTAAACTTTTTGTATCTTCCATTTCAATTAAACCACTTTTGGTCTTTTAACTGTCATGTAATTTAAATATTTCCCAATTCTGAAAAATTGTTACCAGTCTCGAGGGATGACCGACAAGCAAATGAGTATATAGGACCGTGTATAAAAGGAGGAGCTAGTATTCTGGAAAAATAAGCGGATTGACATTTTGGGGATGAGTTTTCTCATAGTGTTATGTATTTTAGTTTGTGTGGAAATGGTGATGAGTCTAGGATCTTCCGTTAATCTTCCGGCAGTCGCGCTGGTGCACTGAGTGCACGCTGCTCTGAAAAGCTAGTGAATTGTCTTTGGGCAACTGCGGCTGCTCATTCAGTGTCATGCGCGACTTCCGGAGGGTTAAGTAGGCACCGTTTTAACATACTCTATTACATTCCAAACACCCTTGAAGGTGGTCGTAACCCATTCTTAGGTCAATTTGCAATGTAAAGTTTGTTCGCGACAAAATATGGAAACCTAAAAACACATAGATCTCTTGATATATTCAACCAAAAATGAATTTTTTTACAAATATGGACGCATGTCTTTTTCATCCAAAAATACATAATTCGTTGACATGTTAAATGCGCTTTCAACAATGGGTCGAAAGAAATGCGAATTAGAAATAATATGTGCGGTCCAAACGGAAATCAAAAGATATCTCATTGGAATAGTTCTAAAAAGCTTCGCTAATCGGCAAGCTCTGTTCACACCGTTTCCAAAACGTCTAATATTCGATTGCCATCAGCTACATATAAAAGAAATGCAAATTACAATCTTAAGAAACGACGAAATGGATTCGATAGTGAGACAAACATTCTGCTCGTACACTAATAAAATAATAATAGAATAAAAACGTCAAATGTGTTTGTGTATAATTCGAAGCATCATTAAAGAACAAAGTCATTGAAGGTATTGATTATTCCGAATTATAGTGATAGGCAGAATATGAGGGCTAAACACTTCTTCGAAAATTGTAGCGTGGATATTCTACCAATTTTTCCTGTGTGGCAATGGATTACAAAATTTGGACGTAGAAGACTTCAACCATGCTTCATGGTATGTAACGAAATGAAGTATTAAAGTAATTCTGAACGATAGAGAAGTCTAAATTTCTCAAGAAATATTTGGTAAAGCAGGGTGTTCTGCAACAGTGGGTGAACCAGTAAAAACTTCATACCAACAGGAAGGTATCCCAGAATATGTACTAAGAAGATTGTTTCCAGCACTTTTTCACAACTTTAAAGTGGGGGCATAATTCAAGAAAATGACGAATAATCACAAGAAAACACAGACAGGTCTGCGAACAAATTAATTTTGGTAAGTTTACTTGTGATTTGAGACAAGCAGTTTTTTTAGTCTCTCATTTGCCTGCTTATGATTTTTCCCGCCAATTCGTCATTTCAGAAATTAGGTACCCTCTAAACTGCCGTTAAGATCGTATTCGTCCCATGTTCTATGAGATTCCCTCTATACATAAGACAATTATGCGTTAAACGGCAGTGAAAAGGTCAGTTGAAAATTCCATCTTGGAATATAATAAATACAAACAAATAAATAAATAAAGCGATTTTTAATGCAATCTGGCAATAGCAGCACACAAAAAAGGACACTAGTGTATATTCTATCTCTGCTCAAGCTAGTGCTGTAAGTTAAGCAAACTTAACAGTCGCCATGATCTATGGTGAGTGATAATACACTGCCGATTTTTTTTGCGATGATCGTTTGTCTGTTTGTTGTGAGATGAGTGAAGCTTCGCAGCAAAAGGGAGGCAAACTTCGGTTAAATACACTATTTGTTGATTTTAAATATTGTCGTATCCGCCCGTCTGTTAACGGAAGGTGATATTGAAACTGAAGCTTGCGAAAGTCATCTTCATACAGTTCTATTATACACGGCAACCCATATTGAAAACGTTGAATTATTAAGTGGAGTTGAGTGTTTAACCGTTAGGTAACGACATAGTACGCGAGTACCTTTCCAGATTTCAAATAAAATTACAATGTACATTTCATAACTAGAACCTGAAACTTGGTGACATCATAGTACATCACTAGGCATAAATTTTAGTGAGATAAAATTGAAGATGTAGACCTGAGCGAACGTTTTGGTCGTTTCTACCGCATAGCACCCGGTCCTGGAGGTGTGTCCTAGCTTTGAAATACTATTTGTAAATTTCAAAGAATCCTAGCAATATGGATGTCAGAATTCTTGGGTTTGACACAGAGATTGTTAACAATCGTCATGTGACTATTTGATAATTTGACCCCGGAGCGGTCGTCACAACTTTATTTAGTTTCTTAATAATTCTGTCTGTCAGTGAGCGGACCAGACAAATGACTTCAGCTGCAGACAAAAAATAGGGGCAGCCAACGTGCGCGAATAAGAAGTATGAAAGCTGTGCGTTACCTAATGCCGCTATGGACTAGCACTGAACACGAGTGGAATTGAGTAGCGCTTAGAATTAAATCGATGGCTAGTACATGAAAGAACTTGAATAAAACAAGTTTACGCCGTTGAGAATTAGTTGATTACAAACCCCATATAAGAAAAAAATAAGCTGCCGCAAAACAAGAGATCAGCTACGATGCGATATACTGTTATACGGTCATGAAGATTTATTTCAAGAATCGGCAATTTTTTGACGTAGGACTACGTCTTTGTTTTCGATATGGGGGTGCACTTTGCAAATTCTACAAAAATGGTATGTAACGAAAAGTGGTCCAATTTTGAACGCAAATAATTCAGCCATCTCCCGATAAATTTTAAAATTTTTGCGCGAATACCCCCGAAATACTTTTAAGAATGGATTTCAATAGATAAACCCAAAGATTTTTGATATCATGGCATTAAAAATTTAAATAATATACAACCTTGTCAAAATATCGCGCAATTACACGCAGAAGATAGCGCTTCCCAAGCCCGGTACGACAGATTTGTGTACCTATCGCGCTACGCTTCTATGAATAACGTTATCATCGACTATTTAAAGAACGAATTTGGCCGGACAAGCTCAGTTGCCTGTTGAACGACAGGCGGAGCAGATCACTGCGCTGTGTGTTTTCACAGCCAGTGTAGCTGAGTGAGAAATCCGTTACACTGCTTGTTAAGGTACGCTATCTAGTGCTATGCTTTCTTTTGTGTTGTGCTCGTTTCCAGCACACTTTTATGTACAATCTCGAATACAGTTATTCCTACACAAAATCGCTTGTACATTCGAGCTCCATTTGCAAACACGGCTAACATAGTGTCGTGATACTAGTTGTCTCTTTCGCTCTACCCATCATCATCAGCGTTGACTCATTTTGCTTTGTTCGCTTGGGTTCAATGTTTGAGGCGAATGTAGGTATATCAAATTTGTTGGCAGGGTTACTATATTTACAGATTTTTCTGTAATGTCAGAGATTTTTTTCACAATTTTTGACCACAGATTCCTTTTCACAGATGGTAGATTTTTGGCATTTTGATTTTATCATTGGATAGATTTTTGGAAATATTGTGATTTTTCGAAAATTTATCACAGATTTTTTCCTGTTTCAGTCATCACTGATGGTAAAATGATATTTTTGACCGAAACACAGATTTCAATGTGGCATCTCTGTTTGTTAACGGATGTATGTGTAACCTGCATGATAGCAATCTGTGCTTTCATTGCGCAAAGACGAAAACTTTCTTAGCAACAAATTTACACGGATCGATGGAAAGCACAGATATATGATTAAGACCACTGCATTCGCTACATTTGTATACGTACTTTAGGAAAGTTAAAATGATGACAAAATAAAACTAGAAAGCTTGTTTTATACATGAAATGTGATTATATTGTCTAAAATTTGATTTTTCTTCACCGATCCGGGTTTTTACCACACACAATCGAAAAGTTTTTACAATTTTTAAAAGCTGATCTTGTGCAATAGTTTCAGGTATTAGTTCGGTCACGGTTTTCTGTCTTCTTTCTTCAGATCTTCTCACAAAAGTTTAATTGGATTCGATCGCCTACTACAAATGAAATAACTTGATAACCAAGAAGGTTTGGTTCAATATGTAACATTCGATGTTGATTGGTTGTGCTTAAACTATTCGTAAGAAATATATTTGATTTATTATTACTCTAAATGTACTTAGAAAATAAATATTTTACATTAAGTAGTATAGTCCTACGTTTACAGTTCGTGCAACCCCCATAGGGCTGCCCCTTGTAGTTTTTAAAGAATTTATTGCTTTATTATTTTGGAAATGCAACTAGATTATCAACAATATGTCCGATTTAATAGGCATAATTACTCTACCACTCTGTATCTCTAACATTATTGACCCATCTTTTTCGTCTACAAGCTAATGCATTGAGCCGTGTCAAAGTAAACGGCCTGTGCACACCAAGTGTACTTATATGTATTTACTTTGAATCAGAAGAATCACAACAAGGCCGTCGATAAATCAATTTGGTATCCATATAAAATATTATATATCAGTAATTCCACGTCAGATTTACAACCAAAATTTTTTTGCAATCTTTAGCTGAAAATTGTTCACACTAAGTTTTGTTTTTGTTGAATATGATTATTATTTTGACTTTGTAAAATTTTGATTTTTTTTTGAATTGAACTTTTTTCAATCACTGATAACTCAAAAACTATTCAATTTGTATGTATGTATGTTGGTAGCCACCATCCTAGCTCGAGTCTTGCTCTGCATGCGGCTCCACTTAACAGTACGCTCAAATTTCGTTACAATTCTGCATTCAGCATACCACTGTATGAAAGAACAAAAGGGGGTAGCGGACCCGTAGGCAATTACACCTGCTCAGTATCCGCTGGAATCAATGAATCTTCTACTCAGAAACTATTCAATTTGTAGAAAAAATATTATATAATAAAAGTTTCCTTTTCGCATGAGCTCACCGAAATTGTTTTTGCAAGGCATATTTGTTTTTGCTATGTAACTTATGTATTCTGCAAATACTAGAAGCAATTTTTTTAAGTTGAACCAAAAACATTTTATTATTTTTTGAAATCATTTATAATTTTATTGCGAAGATTAGGTAAAAATTTCGGAATGGATCTCCAAGTACTTCACGAGATAATACAATTATAATAGGTCTGTCACTGGTCGTTAAGTGTAAAATTGGCTTGTTTTCAGTTTATAACTGAAATATCTCGCGTAGTATTTTGATATCCACTCCATATTTTTTCACAAAAAAAAAAGATTAAACATGATTCTTAATATTTAAAATTGGCCCAACTTTAAAAAAATCAATTTGTTGATAATAATTGCAGATTCCATAAGTTATATAACAAAAAATATTTTTTATGTTTTTTTCGGTAAGCTCATGCAAAAACTACTTTTTGTAAATAATATTTTTTCTATGCAGTTATCAGTGATTGAAAAATGTTCGATTTTATAAACTTCAAAAGTTACAAATCTAATAACTTGAAAAAAGTATCATATTCACCCAAACCGCTAAAGCTAAAGAATGCAAGAAAAAAATTTGGAAGGAATTCAAATTTTGGCTGTAAATCTGACGGGGGATGACCCATATAACCATTGTTGTGAGAAGTTGTAATTATGAGATGGATCGAATATTGTTATTCTCCCTAGTATAAAATCTGTTGAGGGATCTGTGCGGTCTACCGAATATTTGAGCCAATATTTTCCAGTCGCATTTATAAAAAAATATTAACACCAGGTCAAAATTTCTTCCTGATTTGAATACAAATTCCCTGAAAATTCCAGGTTTTTCCAGGTCAAATAGAATTCCCTGAAATTCCTTGATTTTCCAGGTTTTTTCCAGGAATCGCCACCCTGCATTTGCTAAACCTTTTTTCGACAATTTCAAGACTAAACATTTGTTCAACCACCAGTGAAGTTTGGTGCAATTCGAAATTAAACTTTAGCTGTAAAAAATATTATAATAAAAATGTGTATAAATTTTCAATTAACTAAAACTATTATAAATATTTCGAATAACGACAAAATATTTCACGAAGATGTTTAGGGGTACCTGAACAATAAAATTAAAACATGTTTTGCAAAATTCGCCACTTTGTGAAAAATGCGGGGGCCACTTCATAAATTTTTACTCCCATGCCATTTATTTTCATCAACTGAAGACATCAAAAGACTCCATCATGCTCGATACTGGATTGCAGATGCAACATTCGATACAGTTCCCGGCGATTACAGAAAAGAAAAATATTTCCGATTCTAGGTTACGTGTGGTGATGACAAAAAGAGAATCTTCACTAAAAAGTTCTTGAGAAGCTAATAGCGATTGCATATGAAATTGAGATTGAATTAACTCCAGATATAATTCTGACGGATTTCGAAAAGGGTATGCAAATGTTGTACATAACGAATATGCTGATGCCTTCACAAGTTTAGTACGTTTTCCGCTATGATCATTTGGGATTACGGCCAAAGGTTTGGTCTGGTTCTATATATTCCAACGAACTAAAACGTAGCACTTTTGTTAAAAGAGATGTGCCAACTGGTACTATTCCTCAGTCTTTTCATACTTGTTTGATCTTAAAAAAACTAGAAAGGTCTGCCAAACGGGACGCACTACTCTTTCAACCCCAATTGTTGTTCATTCATGAAAACACAAAAAATGGTAAGAGTTTTCAAATTAATTCCATTATTGTAAGGTAATCGTTTTGATAGCCATATATACATTATGTCCAAAAATTCAAACATCACTTATGTTCACATAAAACGACTGGTAACCGTTGACGTCTCGTTGGAACCGAAGTTATGTTTTTTCTGAAACTGTCGAGAAATCGAAACATAATTTGAGTCTTTGCCAACGTGTCTGATTCCTGATTCCCGAAACTAGCGCGTTCTTCAACATAACTTCAAAACATTTTGAGTAGGCTCAAATGATAGGATTAAAAAAGAAGCGTTGAACTCCGATTTTTGCATTTCAGTTTCGTAACTGTACTCCTTCCTATGAACATAGTGAAAACATTGATGTGGATTCAAGTGCAATTCTTTGATTGAATGCCGAGTACCAATTAAATAGTTTGCCACATTGATTAACGACACGAATAAGGGATCTAGTACCCTACTACAATCTGGGAACTATTTAATGTATGAATGTATGAAAACGTTGAACTATTTGAAGCTAGTTCTATTCTGGTCCGCTAAACCGGCATGTTAGAGAAAATAACTAGCACAAGCTAAAACTAAGAAAGCAATTCGAAAATCCACCCAGTTAATCTGAAACGGGTAATTTATCCACCTACCATGTATTTGACACATTTTATTGCATTCCTTTTCCCAAACTATTCTCTACTTTCAAGTGCCTCTACGGATGGACGGAATTGATTCCGCTCTTTCGTACACTTTCCATCTACACACGATGCATTCAATGAGAGAAGCGGTAGTAGGAAGCATATAAATCCGGCAATAACCATTTTAGTGAGTCTACTTCGACTGCATCAAACTCAACTTTACCCGAACGTGCGGATAGGAATTTTTCGACTCCTTCACTTCGACTTTAAATCGCTCGGATTACGAACCACAAATCAAACCAGATTACATCCCATTCCAGCTGCAAAATGGTTCCAATCAATTCCTAGGAAAATGTCAGAATCAATTACAGCTAGCAAACGGAATCATAACAAAACGAAAAATTGACTCAATTCCACATTGTTCCAAATTGAATCTCCGCCGCGCGCGCACGGTCTAGGTAGGTATGCTGGGTGGGATATTGGATTTCTGAACAAACAGAGCCCGCGCGCCGCCGTCAGTTGAAAACTGAGGATGATTCCACTATTTGCTACCGGCGGAGGAGCGAACGCCACTTTGGCTGTGATTTCAACTTTTCATTTGCCCCGGTTTTTTGATGAATTGGGCCGCAAAGCTGTTAGAATTCCCGGGCGACACCCAGGCAGCCATTTGCCGGATTTAGGATATGCGGTGAACTGACGCGGTGTTTGGCTGTACCACCGCCGTTCTGTCGGCTGAATATCACATCCCAAAGCGGCAGCCGCCACCCCCGCGAGAAGAGGAAGAAGAATGTATGAATCCGCCTCGATGGGTACTGAGTGCATTTGGTCCTTGAAGCGAGCGTTTTTTTTTTCGCCAGTCTCCCGTCATTGTTCCCCGTGATGGACTGTCAAGTTGAAATGTGGGAAGGTGGAGTGAGCAGTTTTCAATTCGAATGAAACCACTTTACTTCCACACCGGGAAGTGGAATGGTGATTGGGGATGGAGCCATTGTTTGCCTTTAGACCACATTTTTTGTAGAGCAAATGTGAATTTGGGTCATGTGAATAATAGAACTTGTATCCAAATACGAACACGATATACGAGGCATTACTCATCGACATAGATATACATTTTTTCCAGACACTCAATTTATCATAATCCACCCGCAGCTCGTCGATTTCGGTTCGCTAATCCAACCAAAATCCTTCAAGGCAATAATTATACCTCATTCTGCTGGTCACAAATGCCGGAATCGGATTAATATTAGAAGCAGAGATGGAACCTTGATCTCTGTCAATGGCAGGGGCAATTTCGATTATCTTCCTAAACGAAATACTGTATCTGACTTGCTTTCCCTAACATTCTACCCCGTACTCGGAGATTTTTTGTGGACTTTCCTGTTAAACGTCGTTTGATTTAGCCGCTACTATCGATTAGATATAGATAACTGAAGCAGTTGTGGTTTTTTGATGTGGTTTCGAAATACTTGGCTACAGATCATGGTGATGTGGTTTTGAAATACTTCAATTGTCAGAGCCAGCAAGGAAAGGTTTCACAGTAACAGTCGAGAATACTGAAAAATAGTAAAAGACACAACATAGTTTTGTTTTCGGGGCAAAATTGCCAGATTTCGGGATGTCTTATTTTTAGATTATTCGATTATTCAATAATCGAAAATTTTTAATTCATGTTAATTGATTAGCTCGATTAATCGGCCACTATTATTCGATTAATTGATTATCAGGATTATTTAGCAACAAAAGAACAAATTAATAAATAATTAGAATTAGTAATGGACGAATTTCGCGCCAACTCGAACAAATGTTGGCAGCACCCTCTCAGATTTTAATGAAACTTTCTGTACATTGACTTTACAAGACTTTGTCACAAAAGGCCACTTTGCATATTTTGTTTTTCCAAAAATGATCTAGACTGTCTTTTGAAAAGGGCCAAACTTTTTTACCAATTTTTTTCAAATGGCTATAGTCTAAAAATGACAAATCCTACAAAAAAGTTTTAGGAGTGATTTTCACAAAATTAATTTCGAATTTTCGAATAAAACGCTTTTAATCCACCTAACAGTGTGATGAGACATTTCTTATAACTCTTATCACTCTCTTCGGATATTATATCGTTTGAGAACATTTGATGCTTCGCGATGTTTTTGATAACACATACTACATGGGATAGTGGCAGGACTCAGAGAATCACTCAAATCATCATAGGACAACATCAGTGCTAGAAATCTCAAACCAAATCAATGGGAAAGCGAAAAAAATGGCCCATAAAATAGACATACAAACGAATTATTGCTAATGCTCTGTTAATAAAATATCTAAATTCCTCAATCAATGCATTGTGGTGGGAAAACTGATTTTTCTAAAGGGGTTATGTATATTGTACTGAGCCAAATCGATTTTTTTAATCGATTTGAAGTTTATACTTTACTCAAATTTCCAACGCGACTGAGAATTAAGAAATCAACGCTTTTTCTTGAAAAAACCCACCATTCAAAGAAAATCAACAGTGCATATTTCCAGACTTGGTTTTATTTCCTATTTAAGAACTATTGTATTTTTTACATCCTAGATTGCATGATTCAGTGATCGAAACCCAAAACTTCATGAAGTATTTGAAATTATTAAATTAAAATTTGTGTTTGCTATTGAAATTGACAAAATGATTGTATATATAGTATATAGTCCCATTGGCGATTGTTTACTTTTTCGGTCCCACCTATCAGCATTGAAGTATCGCCATTACGTTTTTTTACAATACCGATTTTACAATTGGTGGGGGATTGGTGAAAATCGATCTTAATGTCTAAACGGCATAATTCCGAAACCGGATTTTTTGAAGTTTTAAAATTATGCAGAATTAATTTTTCAGAAAATAGTAACAGAGCAAAAAAGTACCAAAGTCCAAAAAAATCAATTTTTGTCAAACGTTATTTTTTCGAGTTTACATCAAATCTCAATATTTCATGCATTATAATGTCATTTGGCATCAAAAATACAAATTTGATTTTGAAAATTTTTCATTTCAGTTTATATGGGAATTTGCTGTGTGATTGCACTCTTCAACTCGTAACTCCGGAACCAGAAGTCCAATCAATAAAAAAAATCAATAGCAGCCGATGGGAAGATTGTACCTTTCATTTGAGACTAACTTTGTGCAAATCGATCCAGCCATCTCTGATGGTCACATTTTTTTCCACATAGGGACCATCCATAAATGACGTAGCATTATATGGGGGAGGGGGGAGTTTTGTATTTTGTGATGATGTGTGACGACAGGGGGGGTAGGGGGTCATGTCATGCTACGTAGCTTTATTAAAGGTGAATAGGGGTTGACCTGATGTCACGACAATCTTACCCCTTTCATCTAACTAACATCGTTTTTGATTTTTTTAAAAAAATTTACGGGGACAACAAGGGCGGTGAGGGTTACCGTGAAGCTACGTAATTATCAGGGGGGTATATAGAATTTTGTGACGAAAAGCTACGATGGGGGAGGGGGGTGTTGAAAATCCCTCAAAAAATGCTACGTCATTTATGGATCATCCCATACACACATAAACACAGACATTTTCCGATCTCGACGAACTGAGTCGATTAGCATATGACACTCGGCCCTCCCGGTCGGGATTAGATCGACGAATTTTAGAGTGAATGAGAAAGGCAAAAACATTTTTAGCAAATGTTGAAATTTATGCATTTTTTGGTGAGCAGTTCTATGTTTCATAGACATTAAATCAATTTTAACTTCGCTTCCTATTAAATAAAGACCCTTATTACAGTACATCTCTACAAAAACGAGATCAATTTGAGGATTATGATTGATTACAGAACTCTGGAATTTTCTATTGTAATGTTTTCAGGCAGGAATTTGATATTGATGCTATTAGACAACTGTGAAATCAAGACCAATAGATCAGTTACATATCAGGACCCCATTCCGACAATTTATCAAAAGTCCTCATGATGTTTACAACAACAGGTTATCAATGTACGGATCAGATAATTGTTATTTTAATATTGAATTAAATCAGTCAGCATCAATAAATTTTCAACTTCAATCCAATTTTTTTTTTGGGTGTGGTGGGGGGGGGGGGTTGTATTGTGTTAAACCCCAAAACCTTCTCTTGGCTACGCCGTTGCTTGGGGTTATTTATTTCGCTTTTCATTTTCCGATATGTTTCAGATCGATCCGATGGTTATAAGTTAGAAAAATTGCAGTCAGAAGGTTCGCACAAATGAACATTTTTGTACTGATAAGTTATCAAGTTCCTTCCAGACAACTTGGATTATTTCTAGCGGTTGTAGATAGTAAAATGAAATACAAAATTTGTTTTATCGAAATAATGTTTGGCTTATTTCAATGGATTATTACTATATTGAACAATAAATAGGCGACAAAGAGTAATCCACAAACAACAAGCCATAACTTTTAAAGTATTCAAAATAGATATTTGAAGTCTTCAGTAAAGTTATTCGCAAAAGTAAGAGCTACAAATTTGCTGAAGGCATCATTTCGATATAATCACTTCCAAAAAAATTTGTGAAAATATCTCACTCATAGGGGGATTAATCAGCAAAAGCACAATACCAAAAGAAAGGGCATATTGCCTCCATTAAATTCTCTGAAGATACTATTGATCTAAAATAAGCCGTTTTGGCCTTAATAATAGATTACATGTTTTTGGTCATATTTCTGGCAATGGGAAATGATAAAAATCTTTCGTCCGCATTTAATGTTAAATATCTCTTTTGATAATAGTCCGATTTCAACAATCTATAGCTTGTACGAAAGGTATTCGTTAAAGCTGTCTAAAAACATATAAATTGTTAATCTATATTGTCAATTTCGGCAGATAATTTAAAAAAACTGCGAAAAACGCCATTTTTACGCATTCAAACATTCATATCTTGGAAACTAAACATCAGAATCAAAAACAAATTAATAGCGTTCATACTGTTTTTTAGTTCTTTCATATAAAATTGGTTTGGATAAGATCGGTTCAGCCATTGCTGAGAAACACGAATGAGAATTTGTCCGTTACATACACACACAGACACACACACAGACATTGTCCCAAATCGTCGAGCTGAGTCGATTGGTATATAAGACTCGGCCCTCCGGGCCTCGGAAAAAATCTTGAAAGTTTGAGCGAATTCTATACATTTCTTTTATAAGAAATGTAAAAATGTTTTCTATTTTTTGTTGTTAATCAAGTAACTACAAGTTTAAGCTTTACAAATCTTATTGAATTTCCTGTACCAGACAATTTTATCAAGCGTCATCGTGTGCACCGCGGCGTCCCTCGACGTGGAAATGGTTGGACGTTTGCGCTTGAAACGTTAGTATATTTTTTTCTCGTGCACAATTAATGTATAAATAGATCTTAACATTACACAAAAGATCCAATGTTGCCTGCCTACAAAATCGTAAAACGACATAACTTTCGATTTGAGCACTTTACACCAAACGTTCCCCTTAAAATCGTGACCGACCTTCTTACATTCCGATGAAACTCAACACGTTTCCCTGACATGAAAGACTAAACATTTTCCAGTCTATAAGATTATTTCGACTCAAGAGCAACTTTTCAAAAGGGCGTAAACGTTTCGACGTGCAATAATTTCATTTTTTGCTCGATTACTGTATTTCACACAGCAAAACATCGAACGAGTTGCAGGGAATGAATACTTCTGTAGGAAAAATTAATTCACTGGAAAAAATGTTATGTCAAAATTTTACAAAAATCTATGTTAAAAATTTAAATTGCTGAGAAACTCATTTTTTAATTTTTTTATGTTTTATCAAAATTACCTAAAGAGAAAAAAACATTTTGAATGTGATTGCATGATGGAGAACTTATCGGTAATTTTTTTTCTAACAATATCTTTCCTACTAATTGCCATACAAAACTGTAAATTACAGAATATAATTCTGAGCATAATTTAAAATCAAAACGCATTCAACAAAAACCTTCCAAAGTGCGACAGTTGTAGAGATGTTTGGAATGTTGCTCTAACAAAAACAATTTTTGTTTTTTTTTTGAAAAGTTACACATTTTTTTCAGTGTATAATTTTTTTGTACAGCAATATTCGTTCTCAGAAATATTCATTCACAGATAGTTGTGCTGTATAAAATACAGTAATCGAACAAAAAATTTTATGAAATTTATACACGTAGGAACGTCTACGCCCTTTCGAACAATTGCTCTTGTATCAAAATATTCCAATTGTCAGAGAATATCATGGAGATTCATAAACCGAAAACATTTGCCAAGTTTCGTTCGAATCGACGATGGTCAAATTTTGCGGTCGGCCGGTTTCTCATGTGCGGGAGAAAATGACGGGCTGTACACACTGTATATTCAAATAAACCGGTGTTATGGAAGGGTGCATGACAGTTGACAGATGGAAAATGGTCGTTAAAGTAGAACGTACTGAAACTATTGACGTACTGTTTCAATGATGCTCTTTGGCAGATCACTAAATATCTATTATAGTTTATGATTGTTTTTAGCTAATAAGGTTGTGTGAGTTGCTAGTACACACAAAACTAGGCCTTATTCTCTTAAGGAGAAAAAAAACAATCATCTAGTAACAAAACGGTAAATATTAAAAGGATAAGAAAAATCCCGAAATAGTAATGGCAAGCACCCGTGAAGATTATGTGCTAAGGTATGATTGCGAGAGATGAGTTTTTTGTAGCAGTGTCTGGCCATGGTTTTCGGTAGTGAACGGTTTTATCAAAACGGTCTGGTGAAAATCTGCCCTTGATAAGTGCACAGTGTTGTCTGTGTAATGACAGTGCCCGTATGCTTTGTATTGTAGGATTAGGAAGGTCAACCCATGCATACTATAGAATGACATTTGCAATCACCTTTAAAATACTCAGGTATATTATTTTCCATGTATCATTTGCAACGGATTCTACTTTTCTGTGCCACACATTTAACAGCCATATATAAAGCTCGCGGTGTCAGCATGGTTACCACATATACAGATTATTCTGTATTTTACAGATTTTTCTAGATAATTTACGACCAAGATTCTGTACATACAGATTACAGAGTTTTGGCTAAAATACAGATTTTCAGTGTATGTTTGTAGTATCCGGTCTGTCGGAATTTCGAATAGCACTTCAAAAGCACCTTATGCAGTTGAGATCTTAAGCAACCACTAAAGCGTGGAACAAAAATGCCAAATTCTGATATCATTTGCTCTTCAGATAAAAAATAGACTATAATCAATATGTGATCGGTTATCGCAATTAATTTTTCATTGTCAAAATATTATTTTTATGGGAAACTTCTGGTTAATTTTTGAATACAGATTTTCATTTTTTTCCGCGATTCCGATTGTCCAGATTATTTCACCAAAAAATAAAGATTTCAATGTGACAACCTTAATTGTTAGATCGTGTAGTCGATTCTCGATGTTAGCATCATTCATATGCACGAGTTTTGTAATTCTTACAGTGTCAACGATATGAAAAATGATCTAAAATTTTCTAATTTTGATCACCGTCCGTGAAGGCTATAGTTTTGGTTTACTGGTTTTCGGTGATTATATTGTGAGCTCCGCTGTTTACGTGTTAGCTTACTATTTTTATTTCAGCCACTTTTAGAAACAGAAGGACAAATTTGCAATATATTCACCGAAAAATAACATTGCAGAAACCATAACAAAAAGATTTGTTTTGCCAGTCGCTTGATGTAAACATAAGTTTTGTTTACAGTTTTGAACTCAAAATCTATGACGATCAAGAGGGTTGTTGAGCAAAATTGAAACGTTGAATTTAAATTATCACAGTGTGCCCTCTTGTACAAATGGTACACAGTTAGTATTGTGCCCTCTTGTACAACTTGTACGAATGGTTTTTACACAATTTTATCTTTATACAGAGAAATAATAAAGTAGAAAATAGACAGAGTACAATAATATAATTACAGTACCTACAGTTGTCCTACTGGAGCTGTAGATCTAGGTTCTCGGAAGGGAATCACTCACTACAATTGCAAACGTGATGAGAAAAGTCACCCACTAAAACACTGCTTAAGGCCAAATGCAGCGGGTCGTGATTCTGAATGTAATACAGTGACAATCCGATTTTATCAGCCTCCGATTTTATCAGTCCCCCATAAAAGTCTCGTATGAAAATTGATAGTTGGTACGTTGATGGGCTCTAGCAGATGCACTAAGTTGAATTCGAGTAAATCTTTTCTTGAGCTTATTTTTGTTATCTTAGAGATCCGAAATATTCAAAATATTATTTTTCAATAGATTTTGCATTGTTAGACCCCCTTAAGTTAAATTTAAACTAAACAATCAGGAAGGGTTATGAGGCTACATCTTGGGATTAAAGAAGAATATTTTAAGAGCTTGGGTTTCTTAAAAAGAAAGAAAAATTTTTGTCCCGATTTTGTCAATGTCCCCGTTCTATCAGCCTAAAATTCACCAAGAGGCTGATACAAACGGGTCTTCACTATATTCATTGTACAGTTGAGATATGTGCTGGCGCAGGGACTTCACGATCGCCTGTATCATCGCGAACGACTCGAGCGTTTGTACGTTAACTTGTTCGATCGCGTGGGCGCTTGTATATCCTGTGTGCTAGCGTATATGTAGCTGCTTGTGTATACATTCGATTTTATAAGCATGTGCCCATTCGTATATTGACATGCGTTGTTGGATGATCGTGCGCGAACCGTGAATCTGATGCTTAATTTTTGGTGGATCAGTGCCTTGAAGAGACTGAGTTCTTCCATATCACTAGAGTTCTCGGTCATGTCGCCATGGAACGTGTTGTATAGTGGATATAAGCTTATTTTTTATTGATTCAACTGAAGGTATGGAGCCAGGCTGCTAGGGCCGAGAGTAGGTACTTACGGACGTAACCGATTCATGATCGCGCTAGCACGGGCGTATGTAGGTTCGTGGAGATCGCGGGCGCAGGTGTGCGTAGATGATCACGAAGAGCTGAGCGTTTGTATGTTAACGTGCTGAACGCTAGAACAGAGTGAGTTTCCCCATATCGCTAGGGTTGTCGCTATAGGTCGCGTTGTTTAGTGGATATGAGCGTCATTTTTTGATTGGTTTAACTAAAGGCAAGATACTAAGCTGCAAAGACCTAGGGTAGAGACTTCCAGACGTAACCGATTCATGATCGAGCGAGCGGTGACTTTATGCTGGCTCGTTTGTAAATTTATAGGTGCTAACACGTTCACTGAATAACTGGGGTGTTTTAATGTTGGGGAGATCGCGGGCGTATGTATGTGGGGATCATTGCAATTGCATACTCTCATTTGTGACCAAGTTTGTGTTATTGCGAAGGCCACGAGCGCTTGTACGTTTAGAATGAGAGAGATTATGAGTGTATATGAGAGAATATCCAATTGATTGTGTTACTGAGTGATAGTATGATATAACTTAAGATATAGTAATGAAAGGAAACATAGCATGCCGAATAAAGAAAAAAAGATGCAAAGAGATTAATTAGAAGTGTATAAATTGGTATACATGAGTAGTGGAAAAGCAAACTAATTAAAGTACAACAACGGAAGACTAAAAAAAGTAGAAGAAAAGAACACATGTATCATTTTTTGTGGTCGCTAGCCGTGCATTGAAGAATGCCTAAAACTCTGAACGAGGCCCCGTCGAGTCCAGTTCGTCATCTGTCCGTCTCGTCCTGTCGTGTCTGGGGCTTCCAGGTTACATGCATTCACCAGACGAGACTAGCTTGTGTCAGCTTAATTGTGCACTGGTTTCGTAGAATCGAGGCGATCATGAAAATGATAGATCCTACGAGTGAATGCACTTGGCCCAGTCATCTGTCGAGCATTTGTGTATTTGCGTGTGTGAATGTTTACGTGTCTATGGGAAGTGTTGGTTGTTGAGATATGTGTATCACCTCTTAATTATATGTTTATACAAATAATATGTACTATGTTAAAATAAGACATGTGTGATATGCTACTTGCAGTTTGTTGGTCGTTCCTACTTATCTGGTTCAATTGAGTATGAAAATACATCTCAATTCTTTAACAAAAACACTGTTTTTGAGCGACTTAATTTAACATCTCAATTGTTCTAAAACCTGACGACGGCAGCGAATAGTCACTGTTGGCTGCAATGTTGCCCTTTTTGGTTGTATGAACTCGAAGAGGTCATCAGAATAATATAACACGTAACACGTAGTAAATAGTAAGCTAACACGAAAATAAATAAAATAAAATAAAGAGAAGAGTTAGTTTTGTTATTGAGTATTAATTGAAGAAGAAAACACTTGTGACATGCAATAAAACTACTTGGAATCGTCTAAATGCCAGAAAATGACATATATTTATCATTAACGACAATTGCATTCCGTTAGAAATTTTTCATGCTATGCTGACCATGAATGGATGATGGACGTGTAAATCAATCGTACCTTCTTTTATCCAATACGACCTTCCCCAATGAATCGAGTCGAATGCACGAATTGAACACCGTTAAAAAGTGACCAACGAATCCCACTTTTCTATCATATAAGCCATTTCTGCATCCATTCTCTGAACCATATGTCACAAATACTCAGACGAAGACATACACAGATAGACATACGACAGATAACAATTGTACACTAGTACTAAAAACGACAATTATTACAACACAACACAACACAACTAATAGGGTTCAACTGTTATTTTTTAATGCGCCTGTGCACGTTGACGAGATCGACACACAATGACTCCCACTGCGAGCCGTGCTCACAAAGACTGCCGTTAAGCTGTTGAACAATGTCTGCAATGTCTGCAAACACAGCCAATCGGCCACGCCAGTGTGCACAGGCTTTTAGTTGACTGTTAGTTTGGGCTGGTGCAGAGTATGAAAAAACACAAAACACAAAAAGGCCCCTAACCCTTCTCGGTCTCCTCGATGCACCACTATCGAGGCGTAATGCAATAACCATCTTAAAGCAGTTGTCTGCCAGAGCTTCTTTAAAACTGACGCTGAAATATGGTTGAGATGTTTGCAATACCGTCAAACTCGTCAACCTAGGGGAGGGATAACAGACCACGCAATTGCGCATGGCGGTATTGAGCCCATATTACCACAAAGGTAATAAAATGTGGAATGTCGAATTTCGGTAGCTGTACATGTGTGTGCATAACACAACCAAACACTTTTGAAGCATGTGTCAACCGCGGCTCTTTTCGTATGTAGGATTATTTGGTCGATTAGTGTCGAGTCAAACCAACCGGAATTCTGGCGGATTTCCGCCGGAATTCATGTGCCCTATTTGGATAGTAAAAGATGTGGAATGTGCCCCAATTTGGATAGTAAAAGATAAAAAATAATTTCGATACGATGCTTTGTACCGAGTCTGATCTAAGCCCAGACCCAGACCCCTAGTCCAGAGCAGACCACGAATCCGGACCAGTGCATAGATCCGAACTAGTTTAGTCTAGATCAGGACTAGTTCCAGGATCCGAACCAGTTTACGGATCCTTAGCAATTCCCGGATCCAGTCCAGTTCCGGATCCGGCCCAGTTTCCAAGCCCGGACCTTCGGGACCCGGACCAGTTCCCCGATCCGGACCAGTCCTAGGATCTGGATAAGTTCCCGAATCCGGGCCAGTCATCGGATCTAGCCCTTCCCCTTTGCCCCTTACCAAGTCCGGAACCAGGTCCGGACTTGGTGCTTAGATCGAAGTGTCTGGATCCGGACCCTCGGTTCGGACACGTGGATCCAAACCGTAGGACTTGCTTCCCGTACATGATGGGAAGGACTGTTCATGTGCAGTCGTCACCTTGCTGTTGATGTTCGGGATAGTAATGAAATTTCAATTTTACACCGACCGAAATACTCCGTGACTATTCCGAATCGGATTTTTTCTGACTGTGCTTGAAAGCTACCCGAGTGTGAACCGATCTTCAAATCGAAAACTCGTCTTTAGCCATCGAAACTCGTATTTAGCCACATTGTGTTCGCTTTGCCTGATGCGCAATACAATGACAAGCGAAATGCTACACACTTCTAGACGCGTTAAATTTATTATTTAAGAATTGATGGAACATGAACGACGCAGAGAGGATATGACTTTTTGTTGGGACCGTTTTAGTATTAACCGTCTTGGTATTAGAGCATTTTGTAGAACGTCGAAATATTCTATGAAAGTGCAGTGTCCCCTGAGGATGATGCGAATCTTACATCGAAACGTTGGAGTAATCGTAACAAGATTTCAATTTTAATTTATGTACGACTGCTTAGCCGAAATTAAAATAGATAGATAAAATGTATCTTAGTTTCCCTTAATAAACTGATGTATAGGGAAATGATAATAATAAATTTATTTTTTTGCAAAAATTCTTCCTATTCTAAAATATGCTCAATCCAATTTGATGAAAATCTCCCGAAGAAACCCCTTAGCAAAAACCAGAATAAACCGACTTTTCCCAAACTAGGACCAGAGTGTGCAAGGACGGCGGCTGATCGGGTCATTAAAATTTGCATCTGTTCGACGGTGGAAAGAACACGCCGTCAATGACGGGGTCGGCTACATCCACCGGCTGGGGGTCAGGTTCAATGGGATTTTTAACGATGTTTACGGAAGCTTCGACGGGGGATTATCTACGCGCGAAGTTGTAAGCTGTTTTCTGTTCAATGAATGGGATTGGTTTATAGTTTTTTTTTTGGTTTTGGATACTATTGGTCGTTGATTCATCAGTTCATTTACGATTTGAAAACTGATCAGCTGATTAATTACAAATTAAAAAGAAATTCAGGCACTATTATCGTCAAACCGAACAAATATTAACGAGTGCCCTCATCTCTAGCTGCCAATCGAAACCGTTCAATGTTGTGAAAATTCGACGCTCCTTTCGGCTTAGTTCCGTACCATTACCAACCTAATGAAAAGTTCGACTCCTCATCGCAGCTTTGCAACACTCGAGTGAATGAAATCCTGGCAGCTATAGGGACAGCCAAAGAAAGACGCTCAGATCAGCGGGAATGATAATTTTAATGGGGCATAATTAATTTTCCGATAATTATCTCCGTCAGCAGAATTGATTCGATTCTGAGCTCGTTAACTTCAAGTGCTAGGTAGTGGAGCATATGAGTCGAGGGAGGTGTGTGTGTGTATCAGTTAGCAAAACGGTTCTATTTTGGGGCCCCATTTTGCGTTGTAAGTCGGTCACCAGCTGGAGTTCGGTGGTGGTGGTGGTGGTGGGAAAATGACTAAGCATTCTGCCCTGGTGTCCGATGCCAAAGTGAACGGGGCTGGTTTATCCAATTTATCAATTTTAGTACCGATCTAATGCAACTAAGATAGCGCAACTTGGAACTCGCAAATGGGTTTAATCTGCTGATGAGAAATGGGTGTCGATGGAAGCGAACTTTGGTTTCGTCGGCAGATGGCAGATGGTCGGTTCAGGAAATTTATTTAATATTTCTAGATGTATGAATTAAACAGCTCTTTAATTAAAAAATATTGTGAACATTGTCATTTAGAAATCTGTGTACGAACAGGGATATTAAAACCAACTTCTGAAAGGACAATTTCTCAACTATTAAAGATGGGATTTCCCCATTGCAGCACAGCAGGATAAAAACACAATTGGATTAACATTCCATCCAATTTACTGGTGCAAAGCAACCCTAGTCACGACAGCTACTGCAACAAAGTTGCATTGATCTTGTAGCGGCAGGGGGTTATTCCATTGAATGTGAGTAATTAACTTTGTGGTGCTTCTTTTATCCGTTTAGCAAGACTATAAATCGCAAGCGTGTCCGAATGACCTTAGTCAATGGAAATTATAAATTTGTCCACCTCACACAAAAACAAACTTCATTCGAATCGACACTGGTGTTGGTTGCTGCCATTCTACTACACGTAAATGGTTTTGAATTCTTCTTGTAAATTGTCAATTCTCAACCCTCATACTTAATTCAAAAGTCATCATTCACTCAGACAAGACCATGCGTATTCCCCACGCGCATTAGATACCTAGTGCATCAGTTTCCTAGTTGGTCAAATAAACACTAAACAAGCAAAGAAATTAGTTTGAAATATTTGCTCGGTTGGCATCAACCGGTGGATACGTGTTCCCTTACAACACCAACAGATAAAAGTCATTTAAAATTACATACGACAAAATGTACAATTAAGAATATAAGGAAATGAAGATTGCATAATTATTTGTATTAAAAGAAGATCGGAAAATATTAGTAGCTTAGCCTAGGTGGTTCATTTTCAAAGATTCGTATGATTGTTATTTAAATAAATAAAAATGATTCAAAAATACTTTAAGACTTCAATTTAGTAAAAGAAATAAAAGGTTATTTTGGTCGTCGGCTACACCTAGGTGTGATTTTCAAATTAGCTCTTTTCCTAGACATTTTCTAAACATTCTCTTTTCGACCAATCAAAAAATTCCTCGCCACGCCACTGTCTTGCGTTAAACTCGTAACCAACTGAAGATCGCGTGCCAAATCCTTTAATCCCATTCACCACTCACTTATACTCGGTAAAAGAACCCTTCCATCAACCACCCGACCAAACTTCTAAACAGTACAAGCAGTCGGTTGTATTTCCACCGACGACGACGACGATGGCGGCGACTGGTTGCTTTCATGTGACATATTTACTATGCACGCGTCCTGTGCCTGTCAGTTAGAACCGCAGCAAGAAAAAAAACCGACAACCAACCAACAACAAAGCGAACAATCGCGTGCGGAAATAGTTTAAAACATAATTAAAACGTTTCCAAGCGGTGCGCCAGGTTTGGAGGCGGGGGAACTTTACTCTTCCCTGTCTAAGGTTTACGACCCGGTGTGAAGGGTCGCTGGTGGAAAACATTTGTGCGGAAAGGAGGGATAACAAACAATTGAGTGTAGCTTTTTCCCCTGAGCTTTCGAAAGATGAATGGGTCACTTTTGTACGTTCGTCGCTCCTTCTCCCACCTGAACGCACAGACACACACACAGAGAGAGAAAGAGAGTGTCCCCTTTGCTACCACCTTCCCGGCTTCTTCCACTGCACAGTGGTCCAGATCGCTAATTTAGGAGGAATTTTTACTTTCTGACAAACCTGTATAATTTAGCCGTATCATGTCTTAGGATGAATTTGTGTACTTTAGAAGATGCTTCTTTTCATTGGAATAGTTATTAGGGTGGTTCTAATTTATCTAAAATACGAAAATAAACTTTTTACTGATGAAAGATAGAGCTCCACAGTCTTCCACAAAGTTGTAAAGCAACTTATTTTGAATAAATTTGTTGAACATATTAAAGCTTTATCTCTTTTAGTTTTTGTTATACAAGAAATTTAAAAAAAAAGATTAGGGTGTTCCTGAAAAAAACGTTTTTTTAGTATAACTTTCGTATCTTTTACTTTTTGTTAACACAACCTTTGAACAGCTTATTGAAAACTTCAAGCCGAGTATTTTTCTCCAAGACACCGAAGGTCTAACTTTTTTCTTTAAAAAGTTATGGACACTTTTCGTTAAAAAAATAGCCTATTTCAAGGCTCAATATCGCTGATGCGGGCACCTAAAATTGAATTCTGTTTCCACCACATGAAAGACCATACTTATTAGTATATTTGAGCAAAAATTGGCGAATACGATATTTTTTTAAAATTTGCAATTTAGATTTAAAGTTTGTAGTTTTGCAGGTTCAACGCATTAAAGCATTTACACACATATCGTTGTATTATGAAAAAAGCCACTTTCAAATATCATTCTCTCATCGCAGCAAGCTTTGCATAAGTGAAACGACTGTCAAAAAAGGTTTCTGATTTTATTCGTTTTAAATAAAACTAGTAAATATGGATATTAGTCGAAGAGAGTTGGCGAATTTGCTTATTGCTGGTAAAAAGACAGATGAACTGCTTAAGTTCATTACAAGTAGTAATCCAAATTTAAAATTGAGACTTGTTAGTGCTCGGAAGAAAATAAAAATCTTCATGTTGGAATTTAGAAGGTTGTGGATTCGGAGTAAGCGCACGCAAATTCGGTTTGAGCTGGAAAATTTTGTGTGGCTTGAAGGAAAGCTAAGATTCGAAGTCGAAGGTAAAGGTAAAGGCCGAAAGAGGAAACCATTTTCCGAAATATGTCGCAGAGCCAAAATAAAAAGATTAGGAAAGTTGCGCGATAAGTATTCCACGGAAGAACTTGGTTTAGCGTCAGCCGTCAACGCTAATTCTACTGGTTTCCGTTTAGTTGGCAGACAAATCGAACGATTGTCGAAAAGTCCCGTCAGATCTACCGTAGAGAATTTAGGATCTATGGCTGTCCCGATTGCAGAAGCGTTTACTGCGGAGGAGGCACTTAGATTTATTTGTGAAAATGATTTTTCTAAGGCGCAGTACCAAAACATACGCAGCTCAGTTATGCAGAAGGGTTTGGACATTTATCCCGCGTATAATAAAATAGTAGAAGAAAAGAAACTATGCTATCCGATCGGTATGTACTATTCTCAAAGATTCGTCCCTGAATCAACAATTTTTTTCAGGAATTTCTGTTCAGCCTTCTTGTGCGTATGTTCCCCTTCAAGCTCTTGTTAACCATACCGTGGAACGACTCATCTCGTTTCTGAATATTGGAGTTCTACCACTGCATCCTGAGGATAATACGTTTGTTATCTTTAAGTGGGGCTGCGATGGAAGCAGCAACCATTCCCGGTAGGCAACATTATTTTTCTTCTAAACTTTGACTGACAGTCTCTTTTCCACTTGAACATAAATACAAGCAAATGTGCGTTGACGAAGATGAAAATGGAGAACTATTCGAGTATAACGATTCGCATATATTTGCTCTATCTATAGTACCTTTACGTGTAGTTAGTCGCCGGAAAGATGAGTCAAGAGATTGCATTCTTTGGAATAATGATTTTCCATCTTCAGTATTCCTGTGCCGACCAGTAAAATTAATTTTCAAGAAGGAAAATCCTGAACTAACAAAGGATGAAGTTGCCGCGATGAACAAGCAAATCGATGAATTAGTCCCGACTATAGTAAATGTTAATATGCGCAAGATTCCGATTAGTTCAAGCTTCATATTTTCCATGGTTGATACGAAGGTAGTGAATGACGTAACAGGCACACCGTCTCAAGCGTGTTATATATGCAAACGCTCCGGAAAGCGATTGAATGATCCTTTACTGGAAGCCAGCGATCCACCGGATAGTTTATATGTTTTTTCACCTTTACATGCATTAATACGAGCAATGGAGTTACTATTGAATATTGCTTACCGTTTAGCTCTAGCAAAACCGCGTTGGCGCGTAGGCAAAAATACCAGCGAGCTTAAGGAACGACAAATAAAAATTCGACAAGCGTTACGTGACCGTTTAGGTCTTCGTATTAGCGAACCTTTGCCAGGTGGCGGAAATTCTAACGATGGTAACACAGCTCGAAAATTTTTCAGAAACCGAGATGTCGTTGCAGAAGAAACCGGGTTGGACGAAATGTTGCTAGAACGTATGTATGTGCTATTAACAATCATCAACAGCAAATTGGGAATTAACGCGGATGCTTACCGGAGTTACGCCGAAGATACACGATTGCTTTATGTACGCCTGTATGGTTGGTACGCTCTCTCACCAACCGTGCATAAACTACTGGTCCATGGAGGAAGCATTATTCAACATAACATGCTGCCAGTAGGTATGTGCAGTGAAGAAGTTCAAGAAACCAGGAATAAAAGTATTCGCAGATTCCGAGAATTCCACGCACGCAAATTCGATCGACTCGTCAATCTTGATGACGTTTTCAAGAGACTTCTTGTTTCATCAGATCCTATAATTTCTCTTAAATGTAAACGTCGAATTCAACGAGCACCGCTGGATATACCTGAAAATGCAATGCATCTACTTTTGAATTAATTGGCATTGAATAAATTCTCCTTATATAAATCATAAATTATTGTCATAGCCAAATTATTTTTAATGAACACATTCTGTATTGTTGATATGTAAGCAAAACAGAAAAGGCTTTAGGCAATTTCTTTTATGTCGCTATGCGATAAAATTTAAAACTTTGGTTAGTAAATTTAAAATTACATGCTTAAAAAAAATAATATTTTCCAATTTTTGCTCAAATATACTTAAAAGTATGTTCTTTTCTATGGTTCAATCCGAACTTACTTTTATTTGCCCCAATCAGAGATAATGACATTTGAAAAAGGGCTATTTATGAGCGAAAAGTTTCCATAACTTTTGAAAGTATAAAGTTAGACTTTCAGAGTTATGAAAAAACGTGGATTGAAGTTTTCTAAAAGCTGTTCAAAGGTTGTTTTAACAAAATATAAAATTTCTTTCGAACATTAACAAGTCTCAATTTTACATTTGGATTACTACTTGTAATGAACTTAAGCAGTTCATCTGTCTTTTTACCAGCAATAAGCAAATTCGCCAACTCTCTTCGACTAATATCCATATTTACTAGTTTTATTTAAAACGAATAAAATCAGAAACCTTTTTTGACAGTCGTTTCACTTATGCAAAGCTTGCTGCGATGAGAGAATGATATTTGAAAGTGGCTTTTTTCATAATACAACGATATGTGTGTAAATGCTTTAATGCGTTGAACCTGCAAAACTACAAACTTTAAATCTAAATTGCAAATTTTAAAAAAATATCGTATTCGCCAATTTTTGCTCAAATATACTAATAAGTATGGTCTTTCATGTGGTGGAAACAGAATTCAATTTTAGGTGCCCGCATCAGCGATATTGAGCCTTGAAATAGGCTATTTTTTTAACGAAAAGTGTCCATAACTTTTTAAAGAAAAAAGTTAGACCTTCGGTGTCTTGGAGAAAAATACTCGGCTTGAAGTTTTCAATAAGCTGTTCAAAGGTAGTGTTAACAAAAAGTAAAAGATACGAAAGTTATACTAAAAAAACGTTTTTTTCAGGAACACCCTAATCTTTTTTTTTAAATTTCTTGTATAACAAAAACTAAAAGAGATAAAGCTTTAATATGTTCAACAAATTTATTCAAAATAAGTTGCTTTACAACTTTGTGGAAGACTGTGGAGCTCTATCTTTCATCAGTAAAAAGTTTATTTTCGTATTTTAGATAAATTAGAACCACCCTAATAACTATTCCAATAAAAAGAAGCATCTGCTAAAGTACACAAATTCATCCTAAGACATGATACGGCTAAATTATACAGGTTTGTCAGAAAGTAAAAATTCCTCCTAAATTAGAGATCTGGACCACTGTGCACTGGGGGGAGCAGAACTCGGGAAAGTAATTTATGACACACCGTGACCCGGTGGTGAAGCTGATTCCAGGAACGGTCAAGTCGAAAGTTTTCCCTTAGCTAACACTGTGGGACACGCAGTTGGGTCGATTTTCTGCTGTGAAGGAAATTTGTTGTGAAAATCGGCTTTGGGAGCTTACCTTTTGTTGAAACTTATTTATCATCTGTGTAGAATGTTTTCGTCTGTAGAATATGAATGGTTTGGAAATGTCGCCTTGGGCTTCATAGAGGAATGTTTTAATATTTCTTGGATTGAGTGTCGACACTACAAGGGGTGTGCGGTTTTTATCTTTCATTTGAATGACAGGTCAAGAAACCGCTCAACATTCTTCGAGTTTTTGAAGACCATGTGAAGTCAACCAGATTCGACAGTTATCACTCCTGTGCTTGTAAAATTTTTTCAGGACGATCACTTTAAAACAGTTAAGAAGTAATTCGAAATTAATTACAATGCAAAACAATGCGCAGATGTGTCCTATTTCATATTTATTTCCTGCTTGTGATTTTATTTCCACGTTGCTTCCTGTAGTGTGTATTATTTGGTACGTAGCAATTTGCTTTTTGTGCATATATACCGGAACCACACAAACCCCATTATCGACACCTTGTAAAAAGTTACTTCAGATCACCCGTGTACAACGGGATTCCAATATTTCAAATGATGTGCATTGGTCTTAATTATATGTCGGATAAAGCACGACACGTTTCTTACGTGATTAAATTGAATAGAGCTAATTTTCAAAATCTTGGGACACATCAAGCCTGATAGTGGCGCCAAGCCGTATGCTCAACCAAACAACCCCAAAAAAAGGGATTCACAACACAGATAAAGATCAAACTTCTTCCAAGGTTGAGCTGTTTGACCCTTGCATTGGGCATTGCGATTAACCGTGAGTTTGATGTTTGATGGTATATGAATAAATAGATCGTCATGTAATCCTCCTAGTAGTGAGGAAAAACTTATTCATATAGTTCATATTCATATTATACTTCACAGTTTCATCCATGACTTCCAGTGAGAAATTAAAACTTACCTTATACTTCCCAGGGTAATGATCCTATTTTCGCTCTGATTTAATTATTACCCTATTCACACAAAACCATTGGTTATGGTAGCATCTGCCAACGCATTGGCTCAAATAGCGATGCGATAATTGAAACATTCGATTCGAGTTTTCGTTGCGCTAGACCAGAAGAATTTCGCCATTCTTTGGGCGTTTCACATTGCTTGCGAATGTTTTTTGATGAGCAATGTGATTAAAACATATTTATTTGTAAAAATGCCTCAAAGGAAGGTTACATATATTCGTTTTTTCCGTTTATTAAGTTCGTGGATTTTTTTCGTCTTGTTTATTTTATGCATTTTGAATATTGGACTAATTTTAAATGGATGATCATTTCACTGTAAGTATCAATTTCGTTCAGTATTCCTTTTATATATTCTGTTGACTTGAGTTAATTTTGTTCATTTGATCTATTTTATTCGTTTTATTCTTTGGGTGCATTTTGATCAGTTTATTCATTCCATGCATTTAGCTTATTTTACCCACTGTTTTTATTTTATGCATTTCACCCATCCTTTCAGTTCATAAATTTTATTAAGATTTTTTATTTCAATATTCTTACTAATTTTTTTCATTCATTCTTCAATTAATTTTTTAACTATTCTTAATACTTTTAAATTTTTCATTTAAACAATTTAATTAATTTTATTTTGCGTATTTGCTTTCATTAATGTAATAATTTTATTATTTTATTCATTCTATTTATTTTATTGCTAATAATAATTTTATCCACATTATTTAGAAATATTTTTATTTTCTTTATTTCGTTTTTTTTTAAATTTTTGTTCATTTATTAATTTCATCCATTGACGAATTTTGCGCCAACTCGAATAAATGTTGGCAGCACCCTCTCAGACTTGAATGAAACTTTCTGTTCGTGGGAACTTTTTTTTGAGAGTTGTCCTACTGGAGCTGTAGAGCTAGGTTCTCGGAAGGACTCCCCGTCAGAATCACATACTACAATTTGCAAACGAGACGAGCAATGTCGCCCACTAAAACACTGAATTAGGCCAATTGTAGTGGGCCGTGATTCTGAATGTGATATTCATTGTACGGTTCAGGTATGTGCGGGCGTAGGGACTCGCGATCGCGTGTATCATCACGAAGAGCTCGAGCATTTGTACGTTAACGTGTTCGATCGCGTGTGCATTTGTATGTCGCGTGTGCTAACGTGTATGTAACTTCGCGTGTATGAATTCCATTCTATAACCGTGTGCCTTCCGCATATTCGCGTGTGTTCTTGGATAATCGCGCGCGGACCGTGAATCTAATACTTTATTTTTTGGTGTACTGCTAAGATGCTAAAAGAGTGAGATCCTCCATATCACTAGAGTGCCCGGTGACGTCGCCGCGTTGTCTAGTGGATATTTGCTTTATTTTTTGATTGGTCCCTAGAGTGACAGGAAAAAAATGACCCATATCTGCCCACCCCTGATTCGATTCCTAGTCCCACCAGGAGTACTTGCACGAAATTTGAAGCAAATCGGACAAGTCTAGTTACCGGACCAACGTGCCTGAAGTTTGTATGGGATTTTTCGACAATTTACATGGAGAAAACCCACTAACTTCCATTTTTGCCGCTAGGTGGCACTGTATGTATCACATTATCACTGTAAGTGAAAATAAGAAAGACAATTTAATTGTCTACAACTTTTCCTAAAACTGCCAGTGAATTTGGCTAGACTTGTCCGATTTGCTTCAAATTTGGTGCAAGTACTCCTGGTGGGACTAGGAATCGAATCAGGAGTGGGCCGATTGCGTTTTCAAAAATTCATTATTTTCCTGGGCAGTCTATTGGTCCCACTAAATGCATGGACCTAAGTTTTTAGGACAGAGAGTAATGGTTTCAGCACGTGACCGATTCATGAGCGCGCAAAAACGGACGTTTGTAGGTTCGTGTTTGAAACAGCGTTTGAAACTACGTGAGTGCTAAAACGTTCTCCTTATTACCGGGATGTTACTAAGTTTGCGTGATCGCGAACGTAGGTGTGCGTTGTTAATCGCGAAGGGCTTAAGCGTTCGTATGCTAACGTGTTTGTCACGTGTGCTCGCGTTCATGTGATTTCGCGTGTACAAGACTGGATTTTATAACCGTGTGGCATTTCCTATATACGCGTGCGTTCTTGAATGGTCACGTGGACGTTCATTCTGATAGTTGGTTTTTGGTGTACAATTCACATTCTGACAGGGAGTAAGTTACCCCATATCACTAGAGTCCTCGGTCATGTCGCCATGTAACGTGGTGTCCAGTGGATATAAGAGCTTTCTTTTTTTAATTTAATCCAATTGAAGGCATGCACTTGGTCTGCTGATACCAAGGATAGAAACATCCGGAAGTGACTGATTAATGATCGTGCGAGTGTGGGAGTTTTTAGGTTCACGCTTGAGACCGCGTTTGAAAATTTATAGGAGCTGAGACATTCACTTTATCACCGAGATGTTATCATGTTTACGAGATGGCTGGTGTAGGTGCCGGGGATGGTCGCGAAGGGCTCAAGCATTTGTATATTAACGTGTTTGTCACATGTATGTGACTTCGCGTGTATAACTTCGATTTTATAATGACGTAGTGTGTATTTTTGCTTGATCGCGCGCGGACCGTGAATCTGATGCTTAATTTTTAGTGTATGGTACAGATGGTAGTCCGTTTCCCTATGGGGAAACTTGAGTTCTAGGTCATGTCACCATGGAATGTGTTGTTTAGTGAATATGAGCGTCACTTTTTTGATTGGTTCAACTGAAGGCATTAGTCCAGACTGGTAAAACTTTCGGACGTGACCGTTTCATGATCGCGCGTGGTGTGGGTTAATGTTTGAGACCGCGTTTGGATGTTTAAAGATGCCACGTTTACTTAACTACCGGGGTGTTTTCATGTAGGCGAAATCGCGGGCGCAAGTATATGTGGATTACTGCAACTGCATGGTCGCGCCCGTGGCCAGGTCTGTGTTATCGCGAAGGCCACGAGCGTTTGTACCTATATGAGTAGAGATAGCGTATAGTAGAGATATACTAATAAAAGGAATCATAACACGCTGAATAAAGAAAAAAAGATGCAATGAGCTTGACTAGAAGTGTATAAATTGAACAATACTATTTTGGTATACATAAATAATGGAAAAGCAAACTAATAGATGCACAAAAGAAACAGACCAATGAAGTAGAATAGAAAAGCACATGTAACATGCAATCAAACTCGTCTAAATGCAGAATATGTTGTATATTTATCATTGCCGACAATTGCATGCTGTTAGACTTTCATCATGCTATGCTGGCCGGGAATGGATGACTCACATGCTTCGGTAAATTTATTTTACCCTAATTTATCCAGCCCGACTTTCCCCAATGAACAGAACCAAATGCTCAGATTGATCACCATAAGTATTAGCCACTATTCTATCATATACGTCAGTTCTGCATCCATTCCCTGACCCAACTGTCACAAAAAGTCAGACGAATACATACATAGATACACATACGACTAGTACATAACAGTTGTACACTAGTACGAAAAACTACGATTATCACAAAGCTACAACTAATAGGTTTCTACTTATTCTACTTTATTAAATTAATTTATTTATTAAATTAATTTAATTGGTATATGCACGATGACGAAGTCGACCGATAAATGGACACACAATGACTCCCTCAGTGAGCCTTGTCCACGAATACCACCAATAGAACAATATTTGCAAACATGGCACACAGCAAAAGTCAATCTACGTCGATCCGCCAGTCGGCCACGCCACCGCCCATAGACCAGTGGTTTAGCGTTGGTATGCGCTGGTGCGGAGTATGAAAAGACATATAACATAAAAAAGGCGCATAAGCCCTCTCGGTCTCCTCGATGCACCACTATCGAGGCGTAATGCAATACCCATCTTAAAGCAATTGATGCTTGATGATGTTTGCAATACCGTCAAACCCCTAAACCTTGGGGAGGGAACTTTCTGTACGCGGGAACTTTGTCACAAAAAGCCACTTTGAATACTTTGTTTTTCCAAAAATGATCTAGACTGAGTTTTGAAAAGGGTCAAACTTTTTTTATCAATTTTTTTTTTCAAATATCTATAATCTAAAAATGACAAATCCTTCACAAAAATGATGTGGGAGTGATTTTCACAAAATTAGTCAAATTTTTGAATAAAAATATTTACCGACTTCTACACTGAAAAAATTGACTTTAAAAATTTTAAATCGATTTTCAAAAAGAACTCATCTTTGATTTGGATGTTAGTACCGTCAAAAATTCAAGTTGGGCACTTTCAAGGAAAGAAGTCATTTGGAAAAAAAATTTCCTTATCCAAGCAGAATTTTTTTTTCAGTGTATTTTTATCGAAAACTAAACCAATAAAAGTCGTAATCATCTCAGAATCCAATTTTCCAACTTCTAGTTCCCTGAAACAAAAGTGTCAGTAACGAATTTGGTATATATTCATAACAAACTTGAATGAAGACTGGAAGACTGCAGTTCATTTGTTCCTCTCAAAAATGATAAATTTTATGAAACAATTGACAAACTTTTCTAAAATTTGTTTTATGTCTGATGGAGCAGTAGCACAATGCAAATATAAGAAAAACTTCACAAGCTTTTATAGATTCCAGTCAAAGTATGAATTAAGCACCAAATGGCATTTTTATTTGCAACATCCCATGAAAAAGGACCCTGCGATGCTATTGCACAGTGGTCGGAAACGCCAAAAATGTGAACTTAATTCACTAGAGGCCAAACCATCGAATATATTCACAGGGTGTCTTTGGAGGAATTGTTCATATAAATATTACCCACAATCTGATAACAATTGAAATAAGGCATAGCTTACTATGATCGAACTAAAAAAATTAACTTTTTATACTGACGAGGTAGAAAGTTGGTGTCTTCGACAAAGTTTTAGGAATACTCATAGTGAACAATTTTGTTGAAGAACTTAAGCTTGTAGCACTAAAGGTTATCGATTTATAAGGCGTTTTCTATGACAACCCCCTTAAATCTAGTTTTTTAATATAACTTTTTTCATTGTGACTTTTCGTGCAAACTATGTTCAAGACAAATGTGTAGGTATCAAAACTATATAATATTGTCGAAAACTTATGTAAAAATACTTATTAGTATCAAAGTCATTGAAGATTTTTAATTTCTCTACACCAACTTCAACTACATATAAGAAAGAAAGGTGCAAACCAAAATGCACGAACAGGAACTTTTTTCACTGTCTAAAGTATGCGTTGTTGTGTAGCATACTTAGGGTGTTTCTTCGAAATACAGTTTTATTCCAATAACTTTTGCTGTATTCATTTAAAACTGAAGTAGTCTTCAGACAACTTTAAGATTGTTTCAAGGTGAATAATTTGTTTCATGGCACCATATATCTAGCTATTTCCGTTGAAAAGTTATGAGCACTTTTTCGCCAAAAATGGGGTTGTTTGGAATAACAATATCACTCATTTGGGGCAAATAAAATATAATTATTTTTGAACTATAAATAAGGTCATGATTAGAGTTATAATTGAGCAAAAAATGGCGAACACGATATTTTTTAAAATTTCATAAAATTGATTTAAAAAAATCTATTTTTGAAATATTAAGTGCTTAGATCTTCTGAACAATAAAAGCTAGAATTTTGATGTATTAGAAGAAAATGTTCGTCTTCAAAAACTCTGAAAAACATCTGAAAGATTGGTTGGAAAAAAATGAAAACTGAAAAAGTTGTATTAAAAATTTGATTTTTCATGAATTGGCTCTTTGTAATATGTTTAAATTACTTTCACAGTGAACAATATAAAAAATGTAGTTTCGTTTTCATGATAAAATATTGCACTATACGATACTTTTCTATTATTTAAAATAGTGGGTAGGGTGGTTCTAAATATTTGAAAATCAGAAAATTAACTTTTTAATGGTTCGAGATAGAATTTCGCTGTCTTCTAGAAAATTGAAGAAAATGAAATTTTAAAAAACTTAGTCGAAGACACTGAGACATAAAGTGTCGTGTACTTTTCATTTTACAAGAAATTTACCAAAAAAAATTAGGGTGCTTCTTAAAAAAATGGTAGTCTTTGTATAACTTTTGCAGTTTTGATTTTTCATTAAGATCACTTTAGAAATACTTTCAGATATTTTGAACGAGGACAATTTGTCTTAATATATTGAACCTCTAGCTTCGCTCGTTAGAAAGTTATATATACTTTTTACTAAAAATAAACTATTTTTTGACTAAATATTGCAAGATATAAAAAAATACCGTATTTGCCATTTTTGGTGATCTATACTACAAAGCATGCTATTTCATATGAAAGCAACAGTATTTAATGTTCAGTGCCCGAATCGAAGATAATTCTATTTGAAAAAGCTATATATTTTATATAAAAGTTCTTGTAACTTTAAAACGAAAAAAGTTAAGCAGTTGGTATTTTAAAGCAAATTATGCGCCCTAAAATAAGCTTGAAGTTTTCTAAGGGGTACTTTAGCGTAAAATAAAAACTTCAAAAGTTATATCAATAAAACCGTTTTTTTAGGAACGCCCTAAAGCTTACATTTGAATTTCAAGTGCAATGGAAAATATAAAAGCTAGAGCTTGCATGTCTTCAGCAAATTTGTCTAAAATGTGTTGCTCTACAACTTCATCCAAGATAGTAAAGCTCTATCTCACACCGTTAAAAAGTTCTATTTTAAATATTGCTAAATTTAGAACCACCCTAGAATCGGTTTAAACAAAAAGAAGGGCCTTGCAAATTACAACAACTTTGCCAAACATATTGTAAGGTTAAGTCATTTAATTTTAACGAAAAGTTAAAATTCCTGCTAAATTCGCATTCTGGACCACTGTGCAGTGGTAACCAATATACGTGCTAACGCCCACGAGCCCGAATCAATTGAGAACATCTATTTCGACCGCCACGTAAACATCACCTCCAGGTTTTAAAGATTTTTTTTGTTAATTTTTGACACTTTACCACATAAGTGGCATTCGTGTCGCTAGGAATAGCTTAGGGCTTAGTTTTTAAAAAGTTCATTTGAAATCCTTTCGATATTAAGAATTTTGTTTAGTCTGCTAGCATCGTTCAAACTAGCAAGATCAGTGCATAGGTTTTTACAGCCAACCCGCTCTGCAGATCTTAAACAATTCTTATACGCACTTAGGGTTGCCACCTCTGGAAAGGCTTTGACCCGGAGATTTACACTGACCTGGGGGTGGTCAATTTTGAGTGAAACTAGACAGAAATTGGAATCAAAGCGATTGATCGGCATTTTAGAGCACTTTAATCGCGTTTTATTTCTACGTTAAAGTAAAGTTGAAAATTTTTCACGTTTGAGAACGGTTTTATCTGTTTAATCTGGTGTAGTATTTCACTTCCCCGACTAAGTGCCAAGAATACAAAAGCGCCAGCTACTCTCGCTGTGAGGGATAAGTCGAACGAGTATTGCTCTCCTCCACACCTAACAGGAAAATCACTAGAGGTTGCAACAAACGAGAAAAAATCACCTCCCTAGCCAACAGTTAAAGGTCGCTGCAGGAGTAGCAACAACACCGGAAGAACTCGTTTTATGTTGATTTAGTCAGTTGGATTAGAACAAATCTGCCATACCATGGTGCAGCTGGTGATAAGCACCACTAACAGTGAAGTAATTTTTTACACCATTTTGAGCGACTTAGTGGGATTCAACATTTAAATTGTAACATATAGCGAAATATTACTCTCCTTGATTTGGAGTAAATTTGTTTTTCATTTTCATTGCTTTGTGGAAGAAATCAGCAATATTTGGGGGACTCATCCTTGCCATCTTGAAACCAAGGGTTAGTCGGGCAAAATAAATCTGAACCAGAGTAATAGTTAACTTAGACTTTTAAAATATATTGTAAAGAATCAGTTAATTCCAAAAAAATTAAATTATGTTTCTTCCCACCAAACCCGGAGAAATTGATGTAAAAACCGGAGGCCCGGAGATCGCTCCCGAAAACCGGAGTCTCCGGGTCAAACCCGGAGAGGTAGCAACCCTATACGCACTACAAGCTGACCTGAAAGCCCTGGAGTCATCACGCTGACGCTGAGTCCAAGCTCTTCTGATATTGCCATAAGTGCAAGGAAATTGATTTAAAAAAGAAACCACTGGGCCTCGTGTGACACTAACTTACACACCACTTCCTTAAAATCGTAAACAATTCTCCGAATGATTTCAGATCGATTTTTAGTTGTTGACAAAGTTGTAGACAATTAAATTGACTACCAGATTCCGAATGTGGTCGAAAGCATCATCTTGCGGCAAATATATCAAATAGTTCAATTGTAAAATCTATATTGTTATCAGAAAACTTCAACCAATAATGTTGTGGCCCTTTGGCAGATTATTTTCATGCTGGTCGCAAATGAAAGGGTGTTCCTTCTTTCATGTGCCGAAGTTTCAGAGATGTTAATTTTTTTTTTGCATGAATTTGTTTTACCAAACACACCGCGAACTACAAATAGCTAATGGTAAACAACAGAACGCAGCCATCAAAATTAACAAATTGTCAATTATTGCGAAATGGCTGCGGTTTCTAACTGTGTGCATACTTTCTGCGACCGTCTTTATTAATTTGTTCGAAAGTCTATAAAATCAATAACTGCAGATCCCAACTATGAATATTACTTCTTTTACTTACTAGTTTGTTTAAACTATTAAAAAAAACCAGTGTTGCCATTCGTCAAATTGTGTCGATTTATAGATAAATCTCAATATAACTAGTTGCTGGTTTAAATAGGGAACCGCAACTCTACCGCTATGACTCAACAATCAACCCGACAAAGCAAACGCAGAAATGATTGTGATGATGATGATGATGATGACGATCGGAAGTCGTTATAGTGTCTCGTGAATAAATCTTACCCCGTGAAACATACGATTCGTTCCGCCATATACATAAACACATATACATATACGTACATAGAGCGAGAAGATATCACCGTGCTTTGCAAAGGATACAAAACTAGCACATTACTGCGACATATTCCCAATATTTCATTATTATTCATTGAGGACATTAAAGCTATAACGAGAGGGTTCCTGTCGGCACGGGCGCGAGAAGAATAATTCCGAGGGGCGTATTTGCGATGAAGCGTGGTGTGCGGTATTGGGAACAATCGATCATAAAAATGGCGCTCATTGCTATTGTGACGATGATTTGTCGTACGGGTTCGAAATACTGATTGGATGCATCTTTGGTTCGGTGAGTAATTCAGATTATCGTACGGATTGGCGGCATATTCGAAACGGGAACCACAAGGAGACGAAACCCGCGTTTCGAGGAATGCGCTATTTTACATTTTTTGGCGTATAACTTTTGATATTGTTTGCAGATTGCCACCGCCGTTTACGGGGTCGCAGGAAGTCGTTCCGCTAATTTATAGACGTAGGTATGTGCTTCTTGTGAATATTCCTTTTTGCTTTTTTTATTTTCCCATTTTGTATCTGATCCCTCGACACGTAAGTGAGCGTGTGCGTGTTTTTATATCATCCAATAAAAATGTGACTATTACGGGTCGTTTTCTCTGGGTGGGGCACCTTCAACGCAGCCGAGCCACCATCAAATACGACGACCATAAAACCGATTTCGAAGAGATATAAAAAAAAACAAGTCGCTTTAGACATCAAATCGAAAGTTAATAGGAATTGGCCAGCTGAGATAAGTGCGGATGATCAATAGCCATCGATTGGTAAAGTTTATCTTCGATGACTAGTGACGAATGAGTTCAGAATCTTTGTCGTTTGCGTTGCTGGTGAAAGTATGTAGCAATTTTTGCAAAGTTGTAGCTCATTCGTATATAAATAATCAAAACAGCCGCTAGGAGTATCAGTGTCTTGTTAAGAACAGGTTGCCGTATGTTATGAATCAGATGAAGTGTAACCAAGAACATGATTCATAAATAAGGAAAAAAATTCTCAGCCAGGCATACAAGCCACTTCTTTTGGCAATTATATGTTCCAAGGCTAGTTAAGAAGTCTTCAATAGTTACATGTTTGATCAAAAGTTTATCGAAAACAAGTTATTATAACTCACACCCAAACTCATGCATCCACTCTTGTTGCCCACAAACTCGACATCTTCCGACTGATACACGAACATTTTTTGTTTCTATCAGAAAAGTTTTACCGACAAAAAGTGCATACTTCGAGAAACCTGATGGGAATTCAGCAAATTATAGTTCTTGCAATATCAAACAATACTCCAACCCACTTCACGCGCCCCAATCTCCATCTCCCATCAAATCTATAAAAGGACCGCCGACAAACCAAACTTGGTTCTCCTTCTATACCAAAACCAAATCGAGAGTAAGCTTCGATTCGTGCTACTGCCATGCGGTTGAATCGCAAAACCACCAGTCGGCTCCTGTTGACCGCCCCTTCCTTCGTCACAGCCATCCCTCGGTCTGTTTGGTTCTGTCGATTGGTTGAAAGGAAAAATCCACTCCCAAATATGGATCCTTGTCCGACGACAACGACGCCGACGACGACGACGACGGATCGCTGGTTACGGGCTCGCTATGCACTCGACTTGTTTGCTGTTGGATGCCTGGCGGCTATTCGGGGAAGTGGAATCTGAAACCGTTCCGGTAGTGTGGCGTAAGTTTGTTCAAGGTCATTGCCACGTTTGGGTTGGGCTGAAGTCGATGATTTCCGGTTTTGCGCTGACAGTGATGCCAGCCTTTGATCGGAGCCAGCTTGGTAGATTTTTATCTCAGTACGTCAATCTTCACGCCGAGGGCACGAACAGGTACTTCTTATAATTATTTCTAATATTATAGTAAGTTAAACTGTTGAATTTATTTGGCGACTAAAAAACCGAATATTAAACGATGTTTTTTTATTTGAAGAGATTAATCATATTTTTCATAGCGTGTTTTATTCATGAGTTTACTAACAGCTTTTTTTTTAGCAAAGTATCGTGACACTGCATTCGTGAGGATTTACACACGAAGTATCGTGACTTTTACTTGTAGTTTTAGGAGCTTAGTCATGATTTTCATGAGTTCTCTATCGGAAGCGTGGAATGTCATTCCTTACTGTCGGATTTTCTACGCGGAGAAATTTGGAACATGTTCATAGTATCAAAACCTTCCAGGGTGTCTCAGAATTGGTGCCATTTTTTTACTTTAAACACTTTTCGGCGTGGTAGCTTTCACTGGACAATAAAATTTTTGTGTTTCGAATTCGTCTCGTCAGTAACTGGCACCAACTTGGGGCCAAGTTAGATGATATATCTAAACTAGTATTCGAATTCGCACTAGTTAGACTCTAAACCCAAACAGTCACACGACATATATGTAACTCCTAAAATAGCTGGCTTGTTGCGACTTGGTGATAGTTACTGACGAGATAAACAAACAATTTAGGTGTTATGTTATTCACACAAAAATTGGCTTAATCCATTTTTCCCTGTTGGCAATAAATATTGAAATAGTTTTGGAATTTGCGTTTCGACCTTGTCTCATCAGAACCCGACACTAACTTAGTGACAAGACAAAGCTAGCATCGGATTGACACTAGCTCCAGAAAAAGAAAACACTATCTGTGTTTCTGAGCAAATCCGTAGTTCTGCGTGATGCCCCATATGGAACGGAATTCTGATAGGCTGATTATTTGTTTGACTATGCTTAGTAGTATCACAAAGTTTGTGTCGGATTCTGATGAGACGAAGTCGAAACGCAAAAGATATTTTAAACAATTTTCTTCTTAGTGGAGAAAAAAAGGTTTTTACCTAAATTTTTCACCACTAAGGAGAAATATAGCACAGAGAATAAATATTGCATAAAATCAATTCGATTTTGAAAACTCATTACTGAATATACTTTGAGTTGGCTTTTGTGTTTATTTATCAGTAATCATAGAATACGATCGAGAATTCACTTGAAAACTGATTTAGCAAAAGTTATCAGAATAGCTTGTTTACGACGCATGCAAGATTCTAAATAAAGTGATTCGTAGTCTCTTTTACTGCCCATATATGCACAAGAATCCCATATTGAAAAACAGCAAGCCGAGAAAAACGCTGTTCAAGATTTACATTTTTCATTGAGCCTTATGGATGGGACAACCATGTTTTAGTATTTTTTTTCGATATTTGCTGAACAAACCTGGTAAACTGCATTGTGCGTTATGATTCAGTGGTGATACAGAATACAATCCAACAGATATCTCATTTTCGACTAAAATCCATATGGGACTCTTATGCTTATATGGGCAGTTTAAGACAGTAAAATAAAATGGGCTTACTATTCGTTCGAATCGCTTTCAAACGAATCTCGCATTCGTCGTTAACAAAAATTAAGGTAAATTATATATACCTTGTGGAATTTTAAAACGAGTGGTACAGTTCAGGTACGTAGCTAGAGGGGAGGCTAGGGGGCTAAAGCCACCCCCCCCCCCGAAATGTTTCAAAAATAAATTTTAAAAACATTGTTATCAACGATTTTAGTTTATAGCTCGTTTGGTTTGAGATAAAGTTAGAAGATTGTTGTTTCCAACAACCAAAATCAATGGTCACGAAATTCAGTGTAGTTTATGCTTCTGCCCCAGCCGGTGTGAAGCGAATGACAAATAAAGTTACTTTTATATTGTAATAAGAAAGAATAAGAAGTAATTTCCGTGGAGAACTCGATACCCAGTTGAAGAGCCCAAGCAGACAAATTGTCCAAGGTATCTTGTAATGGTCCTTGCAAGTCGACAGCTTTGGACCCTGTAACAGAGACCACCCGTCGTCTGCAAGTTACCTTAGCGTGCATGAATTGGCAAGACAGTCGTCTATGTCAAGGTGCTTAGAGTTATAAGGTGATTCGTCTTTGGCAGTAACTAGGTGAGAAGTGAGGTAAGCGTGCATCAAGCTGCGGAGTAGAAAAATAACGGCGAACAACTTTGTTTACATACTGAAATTCAAGCAAACATGCATGGGGATGTAGTAAACAATGTTGTTAGCTATCGTCTCTAGCACAAACATGGCTGATCGGCGATTTCGAGGATTGTATCACCTGAGAATAAAAGCTCCTTGGTCTATGTCATTCACGTAAAAATTGTAGAGCAGGGGACTTAGACATGAGCCCTGGAGAAGACCCATGTAGCTAAATCGCGATGTTGTTAAATCATCATGCGAAAAGTGCATGTGTATTTCAGACAACAGATTTAGCAAAAAGTTATTTAAAATCAGTGAAAGACCATGCTGGTGCAGCTTCTCTGACAGAATGTTGATAGAAACTGAGTCAAAAGCCCCCTTAATATCCAAGAAGACTGATGCCATCTGCTCTTTGTTGGCATAGGCCAGTTGGATTTCTGTAGAAAGCAACGCAAGACAATCGTTCGTCCCTTTGCCTTTGCGGAAGCCAAATTGTGTATCTGACAATAAGCCATTTGCTTCAACCCAATTGTCGAGGCGAAACAAGATCATTTTCTCGAACAACTTCCGAATACATGACAGCATTGCAATCGGTCGATACGAGTTGTGGTCGGAGGCTGGTTTTCCTGGTTTTTGAATGGCGATGACCTTCACTTGCCTCCAGTCATGAGGGACAATGTTACCCTCAAGAAACTTGTTAAATAAGTTCAGCAAGCGCCTTTTTGCAGTGTCAGGCAGATTCTTTAACAAGTTGAATTTGATTCTGTCTAACCCTGGGGCATTATTGTTGCATGACAAGAGAGCAAGTGAGAACTCCACCATCGAAAACGGTGTTTCGTTCGCGGTATCGTGAGGAGACGCGGCGCGGTACGTTTTCTGTACCGGGACAGAGTCCGGACAGATCTTCTTGGCGAAAGCGAATATCCAGCGGTTTGAATATTAGACGTTCTCGTTGGTACTGTTTCGGTTGCGCATTCGTCGAGCCGTACCCCAAAGAGTGCTCATCGCTGTTTCTCTCGTTAACCTGTCGACGAACCGGCGCCAATAACTGCGTTTTTTGGCTTTCATTAAGCTCTTCATTCGCCTTTCTAGCGACGCGTATTGCTGATATCTAGCGGGTAACCCGTCTTCCCGGAAGCCCTTATATGCAGTGGACTTCTCCGCGTACAGCTCTGAGCACTCTTTGTCCCACCACAGTGTGGGAGATCGTCCATGGGTATTCACGCTGGGTACTGGTTTAGTCTGAGCTTGATTCGCACTGTCGAGAATCAAGCAAGCCAAAAACCTGTACTCTTCCTCCGGAGGAAGCTCTTGAGTGGATTCGGTTTTAGCGGACATCGCGGTCGCGTAACTCTTCCAATCGATGTTCCGTATGAGGTCATACGAGGCATTGATTTTTCCGGTGGTCTTGAACCGTTAGCAATTGAAATTACGATAGGCAAATGATCGCTACCGTGGGGATCAGGAATCACCTTCCACATGCAATCTAACTGTAGCGATGTCGAGCATAGTCATAAATCCAACGCGCTCGCGCATGCTGGTGGTGTAGGAATCCGCATCATTTCTCCCGTGTTTAAGATGGTCATGTTGAAAAGCAAAGATCTTGGATTAATGTTGATCTATTATCATCGTGAAGACAACCCCATACCGTACCGTGCGAGTTAAAGTCTCCTAAAATTAGCCGCGGTGCCGGTAAGGATTCTGTGATATCACAAAGCGTTCGGTGCCCTACCGAGGCTCTAGGAGGAATGTAGATGGAAGCAATGCAAAGGTCTTTGCCTTTGATTAGAACTTGACAAGCGACAATTTCAATGCCTGGTGTCGAAGGTAGGTTAATTCGGTTGAAAGAATAGCACTTTTTAATCCCCAAAAGTACTCCTCCATAAGGGTTTTCTCGATTCAGACGAATTATATTAAAGTCGTGGAAGTTGAGATTTATATCGGAAGTTAACCAAGTTTCACATAATGCGAAAACATCACATTTTGAACTGTTTAGTGAAAATTTGAAGGAATCGATTTTCGGGAAGATACTTCTGCAATTCCACTGTAAGACAGTGATCGAATCAGTGACCTCGTTTGATGACTTAGCCATTGAAGGATACGATCGCTGCAAGGAGGGGCCATTTAGCAGTCAACTGCTTCAAAAATGTTTGCACTATAGGGAGAAAATGTATCAGAATGCTTTTAAGAGGATCGGTAACATTGAAAGTTGTGAAAATTAAGTCCACTATGTCAGAAAATTTCATTAGTCCGTTACTGGACTGAGTGTCTGTTGGAAAAAGGGGACACTTGGGGTTTTTGGTGTCCCTGGAAGTGGTGGATACTCCTTGTTAGAATTAATATTTCCAAGTCCTGGAGCAAATTGATTCGGCTTTAGTGCATCACTTCCGTTGAATTTATTGATTGTAGTTGGCGCACTCTAAGGGGACGACCTTGGCACCCTTACGAGGCAATCTAGGGGAGGCTAGATTTCTCCTCTTCCTGGATTCCCCTGGGTTAACCAAAGTTCCCTCTCGTGGGTCGTCAGATTCTTGCCCAACGTTAGCCAAATCAGCATAGTGATTTTCGGACAGGACAGATGGCGAAGCATTCTTTAGCATTTCTGCATAAGAGCGCCTCGAGCGTTCCTTAAGGGAGCGCTTAATTTTATCCCCGCGCTGCTTGAAGGGCCCCCGCAGTAAATACACTTTTCAGTTTCTTTGCCGCAAGAGTCATCCTCATGCTCTCCTTCGCATTTGCCGCATCGTTTCTTATTTCCACAATATGTGGCTGTGTGGCCCAACTGCTTGCAATTGCTGCCGTTCATGACCCGCTATACAAACAGGCGAACAGGTACATTGTCAAGGAGGATGTAGCTGGGAAGAAAGGACCCGGCGTATGTCACCCGAAGCGAGGCTGATAGAGTAGATAGTCTTACCTCCCTCAGTGTTTGCGGTATACAATTGTTTGCATTCCAAGATCTTAATCTGTTCAAGTGAGGGGTCCTTAAAGCAGCCAACCCCGTGCTCCAACAGTTCTTCGCATTTCAGGCCCGGTTCGGACACTGCCCCATTGATTTCTACGGTCATAGCAGGCACGTACGCCTTAAATTCCTGCGTAAAGCGCTCACAGCAAGCAATCGCGTTTGCCTGGCCGAGATCATTCACTAGAACACGAATCTTGTTTGCCCGAACACGTGTTATCTGAGTTATGGCCGGGTAGTTAGCAGTCAGATCTCGAGAAAGTTTTAATATATTAACCGGTTTCTCTCCGGTACGAAAATATACAACCCATGGCCCAGAGGAACCTTCTGGGTACTGCTTTATACGGGGAGCAATGCGAGTGTTAGGGGGATCAGGGACTTCCATGATTACATCAGATGGTATTTTGCCCTCGGCCATTTAAGCACGAGGGCAGAGCGTTATATAAACGGGAATGTGTCTTATTATTTGATTACAAGGTAGAGTAAAAGTAGGGAAAAGGAAAGAAAGCAAACGAGGAAAAAAATCAAGCAAAACTTATCTGCAAACAACGTCGATTGTTCCGCACCAGCGAAAACAATGTACTGGATTTACTACCGGCACCGGCAGAATGGCAGCTAACGAACTAAAAAAGGATGACCTTCACTCACTGAAACTTAGACACCGAACACCACTGTGGAGTATAACGATCCGTTCCGTTCAAAGGTTGGGAGACGTATGGGTGGCAAGTCTAGTTTACACTTGTATAACGATGTAGCTATTCAAACAGGGTTGCTATGATTAATAATAAAATCCACTTGTTTTGAAGTCATACTGCTTCTTTAGTTAATAACTTTTCTAAACGAATTTTCATAAACTTGCAATGTTCCCCGAATGTGTTCAGTAGAAGAATACCTTTAGAAATAAATAGTGTTCTGATTAATTGATTGATGAGGTGCTTTTTTTTAAATTATTTTCAATGTCAACCGCTTTTCCATACAAACTTCCATATAAACTTTGAAATTTTTGGAGGGACCGTAGACACAACCGATCGGTACCAAAATTTGCACAATTACTAAGGGCCATAAAGGGAATCAGTAGAGCCTGGTGGAGCTAAAAATCAAAAATTTAACCAGTCTAACCTGTATGCTGATCAATAACGACGCCGGCCACGTCCGAATGCAGATCTTCTGGGAAAGGAAGGAATGTTAGTCCGGTACATGTCGCTGTTAGAGACAGAGGAATCCTCTGCATCTCCACACGTATCACGACAAGGGGAGAGTTGTTAGTAAGTGTGCCAATGGCGTTATCATTTAATAATTGCTCTGGGCAGCCGGCTGCCGAGAATTTGGAAAATTTATCATTTGTCGTATTAATACAATTGGTCAAGTATGCAACTTGAACTCCGAATAGCTGACTATGAGAAATATTGCTTATGTTATAATTAATCGGTAACGATCATTTATGGACAGTGGGAAATTGAATGACGAGATGCTTGCAACGGTTCTGGTAGAAGAGGAGAATCTAACAAACTCTCGTCCGCTGACCTACGCATCAACCAGCTCTAAAGAAGATAGTGAGGCTCTGACACCAAATCATTTTCTGCGTGGTCGTTCTCCTGTAGAATATCTACCATGCAGGTTTCCAGTAGATCTTGCGAGCACATTGCGTAGTATCTACATACGAGCACAACACCTATTGGACGAGCTATGAAATCGATGGCATTATATTTTTGTTTCTATTATCTCGTTTCAATTTCTCAGACATGACCCCTACGCAGTCTTGATTGTAATCGGACAGTTCTATAGTGAATCTTGGCTACGATGGTCTGTGAAGATAGACACCAATTTGGTAAAATGTACAACCTTTTGACAACAGCTCAAGCATGTTGGGTTAAAATCGATCTGGCAACATTTCAAAGGCTGTTTTGTGCAGGGATGCCAGGTACACGGATTAATCAGCGTTTCACAGATTTTCAACATGCTGCATAGATTTCCAAAATTGTACAGATTTCCATAGTTTTCTGTTATAATGTACAGACTAGCACAAACTTCTAAATTTTTGACCTCGAGTTTAATTTTTGCCTCGTGCAAAACTTGTTTTGAGACAAACTTGCACGTTTTCTTTAACACAGATTTCCACAGATTATTACATAGATTTCAAAAAATATTTCCTGGCATCCCTGGAATGGAGATGGCCATACAAAATGCTTTCGATGAATTTATTTTGAAATTGTTTTCTTTACTTTGATTTTTCTGACTGACAGTAACTTAGAGTACCTTTCCAATCGAAACTGAGAATTTCACCAGCAGACTCCCGCATCGCCATCAATCATAGAAGGAAATTGATTCCTTATGTTTACAAAAAAAAAACTTTCCAATTGGCCTGTACCCCACACTTCGCCGGTCCTGCGAACAGTAACTCAATTAATTGATTGCAAATTCAATCAGCTTTGATTACGTACTTCATATAACGAACGGACCGGTTGCATTCATTTGTCCATCCATCATCAACCCGCATTTTCACGAGAAGCCAAAGTTACTTCACAGCAAACAACTCGTCGCCTTCGGAACCAAACTGGAATCAGTTGTGAACGTTTCGTTCCAGCCCAGCCCAGCCAGAGTCGATAACAACGCTACGATTACCTTCAACGTATCAAATATCCTCGAGAAGATTTTCGATCCGGAAAGCATTAATCAAATCGTTACGCTTTTGTGAGTGTTCCTAACTTTCCCTTCCCTTCCCTGTTGGTCGGTAGAGGGATCAAGTGAAGCGCGGGGGTACTTCATTTTACGGCTTGGAGACGAATTTATTCCCGGTGGGTTCACGAAATTAGACAACAACAGCAATGCCAAACCAGGTCGCCACCGTCACACAAATTGGCCGAGTGCAAAATATGTCACTTTTGCTTGAATCCATTGAAGTTGCTACCGTCGCTCGGTGCGAGGCCCGACTGAAATGAATGATGGCGCAGGAAACCAAAACTCTACAAATTAGCATAATTTGATTTGAGTTTGGGATAACAGTCAGTAGCATATGGCGGTATCTGAGGGTACAAAGCCAGTGTACAAACAAAATTTGCGCAGAATGAGGGATTTGAAATACATATGCGGATTGCGAACGGGTAGACGCTTCCTGTTTGTTTTTGTGCAAATTCCGAGGCACTCGGATGCTAGAGGGAATCAAGATTGTTTGGCAGTCGAGTTGAGAGATATGTACGTCCCAGATGGGATTTGATAGCAACGTTTAGAATCGGAATAGTATGCAGTTTCGCTTTAAACTTCGCTGTTGCTCCCCTAAGCATTAATGTCTAAACTCTAATTACTCATCGATTACTCATTTTTTGAGTGACACAACACCGCATCAGTACTAGGTAGGGCACTCTCCAGCACAATCAAGGTAATTCAAAACGACAAGCAGCTAACATCGGCTCACTCAGTCATGCGATTTGTTTGTTTGCTTAGTTTACATAACACTGTCTCACAGCGGCTTACTCGCTTTTTCCCCGAAGGGAACAGAGAATCGATTGAAATGCATTAAATATTCGTTATTCTTATAAATCATTTTTTACTCTGAGATATTCTAAATGTTACGGATTTGACATGTGTTCAACTGTATGTTGACTCAAAATCTAAACACGACTTCGATCAACTGGCTCAACATTGAATCGAAATCACGGGAGACATTCACTCGGATACCAGTTATTGTACCCAACAGATGCTTCATCCCACCGTCACCGACGAACTCAAACCCTAATACAATGGCCAAATAAATCAACTGCAATCCGAATAAATCACCTGGACGGCGAACAACATTCCCATAAAAGTCTTTCTCCGTCGCCGCTCGCTCCGCTGCAGCGCTGGTATTGAACCTCTTTCCGGTCCGGTAAAATGGTAAAATAAATGACCCTCGTTCGGCTAAAGTGCAAGCTGGGTAGGTTGGTTCAAGCCCGATCCATAATCGTTCCAATGAGACGCTCGACTCGACTTACCTGGAAATAGGAGAGAAGACAGAAAATAATGTTAGATTAGAGTTTTGATGATTCGGTCTGTGCCCTTCCCCCAAACAACAAAATCAAACAACAGTCTGCATAGCTAAAGAGTTTTAGTCCATGTTTATTTTTTTCTCAATCTTTCTTCTAAATAAGTCGCATTGTCCACTAGGTGTGAACGGTTTTGTGGTTTCCAATTCTAATGTTTACTCTTTTTCTTTCCCGCCGCCCTTCCCACTGTTTGACACTAGAGCTGTGGATTCCGGTGACGCCTTCGTTGGGTCCCACGTACAATAAATAGATTGACACGTTGTTGGTTTAGTTTATCGCGCGCCGAGCCGTGTTAAATTTCGTTCCGTCTGACAGGACAAGGATTTAGTTTTACTGTGAAGCAATGACGAATCGAACGAACGAACGGACCAGATGAGCTGTCAAGAAATAAGTTAACGATGATTGGATGCATTTAATTGAGGGGTTCTCGGTTACCACGGTTATCCGAAAAAGGTATCACAGAACAGACGGAATTATGGATCGTTGTTCCCTTTTACTAATACGCTATTATAGTTCGGAATAATACAGTATGATAATTAGAATTCGTTGTCTCTTCTGGCTCACTGTTTCATTGGTGGAATGGTGAGACGATGAATTTAATCCGTTTCTAGAAAAGTAGAAAAGTGAGAGTTTTGGCCGGTTCGGATCATTAGCAGGTTGGCTCATGTATTTTGGACTATGCTGGGTTGTATTTTCTAGGTTTGGGATCGGCGTTTATTTGCTCTTCTTCCAACGATTTGTCCAACTCATTGCGTCCAGGGATTAGGGTCCGTCGTGGTGCGACTACGGGCGACACATTAACTATCAAAATCACACCACGAATCGTTCTGTATTTATCGCAGCACAACTCAATAACGCGTTTAAAGAGAAATATGACTCATCTAGATGGTAGGACAATACTTCATTTTTAAGTCATACCTGTTTTATTTACTATCTGTTTTTAAATAAATTTTAAATTGTAATAAACGAATAATAATATAAAAACGGCGTATAAAGAAGCTCTCATGTCTTCAACAAAGTTGTTTCTAGTACAGGTCCCAACAACTTTACTGAAGACGCTAATGTCCTAATTAATGTTTTTTGAAAAGTTGATTTTCCGTTGCACTGTTTAGCAAAAAATAACTTGCCTATGCGGTGACTACATACTGTTTTTAGCAAAGTAGAAAAAAATAAGGAAAATCTCGTTTCTCGTTTGTCTCTGGTATGTCAGGATCGGTTTCCATGAGCATTTCAATGTTTTTGTCATTATCAATATTAAACAAGATAAAAAATAAAGAAAAATTTAAAAAAGCAAACTAAGTGGTTTATTCGCATTGCACATTTATTTGTTAAATCGAATGGCGTGATTAGATTTTCTATACAAGTAAGCGCTCTCAAGTTATGCATGTTTAAAACCAAGGAACTGAAATGAATGTCCAAAATCAGCTTTGCATGATCAATATCACTCGAAACCATCAATTTTGGGGCATTAGTATCTTCGTAGAAGTTGTGTAACATAGTACAATGCATTTTTTCAAGTAATAGCCTTCCTAGAAGTAATTATAGAGAATAAACTTTTCAAAAAAACATTATTTAGAGACTTACTGTCCTCTATATTTTTACCTTTCTCAATAGAAAGGTATTGCAATTGCTCTGAAAACCGACTTTTTAACGGAGGCCCGGAGGGCCGAGTGACATATACCACTCGATTCAGTTCATCGAGTTCGGCAAATGTCTGTGCGTGTGTATGTATGTGTGTATGTATGTATGTGTGTGTATGTGCGTCTGTGTGTGTATGTGGCCAAAAATGTCACTCATTTATTTTTCTCAGAGATTTGAACCGATTTTGACAATTTTAGTTTAAAATGAAAGGTGCAACGTTCCCATAGGCTGCTACTGATTTTCTAATGGATCCTACTTTCGGTTCCAGAATTACAGGGTGGTGAGCACGATCACGCAGAAAATATCGATTTTAATAAATTCTGCAATGAATGTATAAAGGTGAAAATTTTTCCAAGATATGACCACAACTGCTTCGATTTGTAGTATTAGGTCACTAACATCCATTCAAAGATGGCTAAACCGATTCAACCAGACTTAGTTTCAAATGAAAGGTATTGCGCACCCGTAAATGGCTATTAAATTTCATCCAGATCCGACTTCCGGTTCTGGAGTTACGGGTTGTGGCGTGCGATGACATAGCAAATTGCGATTCAAACCGATGCTCCGATGAAAGCAAAAAAGGTAAAAATTTAGCTAAAATGTCTCTCAAACAAAATAAATTTGCAGTTCTAGGTCACCGCCGGCCTACCAAACTTTCGTTGACTACATTGACCACCATAGACGATTCCGGAAGTGCCCGGGAAAAACCGCCATCTTTCAAAATTAACGAACTCACATCAGTTTCCCGGAAATGGTTATATTATAATATTTTAATATTAATATTCCCAAAACCATGCTTCTGTTCGTCAGTGAGTGAAATCAACTTCTAATCAAAAGAAAAATTGTTCGATTTAAGAACGAAACATATCATTCATATGCCGTCAAATGCCCAAATGGATCAAACAGCAAGCGCACTGGAACAACTTAATCCCCATAGCTTCTAGAAGCAGAAGTTCGAGCCTGGATCAAACGCTGTATTGAAAAAAGTCAAACACATGTGGCAGATAGATTATGAAAGATAGAAAGAAAGAAAAACAACTTTTCCTCCATTTTCATTTTGTTTTTTTTTTTTTTTTTTTTTCAACCAGTGGGTTCTACCCATTACACAAATTGTTTTGACATTCCTCCATAGGCGCGGTGGAAAACTGAAAGTAGACTGTATATCAGCCGAATATTTCGCCAAAAGTGGCTTTTGAACAGCACTCATGTACAATATGATGCCTATAAGCTCAGTTACCCTTGTTCTATACGCGGCTATAGAACCGAACTGATGCCATTTTTACGGCTTAGTGGTTACTTGAATATCGATTTTAGATCATCGTGAACTGATTTTGGCGGATTTTAATTGATATTTTTCGGTGAAAAAGAACGGAAAGAGGTTAATTGGTTTACGTTTCGGCCTACTGTTCCTTTTCAGCCATCATCAGAACTTTACTGTATAAGAAGAATAAAAAATAAACATTATTACATTATTTGGTTACTTGGACAGCCCTATCTAACGATCAACCACAAACCTGTGCACATTGGCGTGGCCGACTGGTGGGTCGAGGTTGATTGATTTTTGCTGTGAGCCGTGTTTGCAAACATTGTTCCAGAGCTTAATAGGAGTGTTGTGGACACGGCTCGCAGTGAGGGTCATTGTGTGTCGATTTATCGGTCAACTTCGTCATCGTGCACAAGCTAATTAAATGAATGTAAAAGTAGAAGCCTATTACTGTTAGTGTAGTAATAATTGTCGTTTTTTGTACTAGTGCACAATTGTTTTGTTCTAGTCGTATATCTATCTGTGTTTGTGTTCGTCTGAGTATTTGTGATAGCTGAATCAGAGAATGGATACAGAACTGACGTATACGATAGATTAGTGGAGTTTCTAGGATTTGTTGGTTACTTTTTCCGATAGTCGATTCGTGTATTCGATTCAATTCATTCGGAAAGATGGGATTGAATAAATTAAGGTACGACCAATTTACCGTCGCACTTGAATCATCCTTTCTCGGTTAGAATAACAAGACAAAATTTTAACAGAATCCAATTATCGTTAATGGCATAATATCATGGGCTGGCATTTATTCAGTAAAGGATTTTTGAGTCCAAATAGTCTGATTGCATGTTAAATATATTATGTTCTACTACTTTATTGGTTTGTTTTTGTTGTGCTTCTATTAGTCTGCTTTTCCACTAATCATGTATACCAAATATAATATCCGTAAATTTATGCATTTCTAATTAAACTCTGCACCTTTTTTTCTTTATTTGGCATGTCATCTTTCCTTCTATTACTATTACTTCTATTACTATATACAAGCGCTTAGGGCGTTCGCGATAGTACAAACCTGTTCACAAACGCGAACATGCAATTGCAATCATCCACGCATACTTACGTCCGCAATATCGCCAATATTAGCCCTTTCATGCCCAGCTTTTTTCTAATGCATGCACGGTTTCAAAACTATTTTTCCTTGAAGACGAAGGGGTCAGAAATACGAAAAGCCTTTTTTCATGAAGATAGGTTTTACCTTCCAATACTCAATACAATTCTCCTAGAATATTTACAATAGTCCAATTGCGTGGAAAACGTAACTAAAGACAGTCCAAATTGATAAGTTTTCAATAATATTATAACATAACGAAGATATATGAAACATTTCTTTTCCCTTGTCAAAGCAAACTGTTCCTGGCAGCACTGTTCCATCGGAATCCAATCAGACTAATTGTAATAATTTCAGCTCTAGAGCTGATCCTTGTAACTGTTAATACTCAAATGAAAGGCAATAGTCACATTTATTAGCCTTACTTGTTTTTGTGAGCAAATCTTGCCTCAATCAAAAGTTATGGCTGCTCAAAAACGGTGTTGTCCACAAACAACATGGTCCTGAAGGGGTTAAAGCACCCCTGTATTTAAGTGAATGTTTTAGTCCTAGCAGCCTAGACTAATGCCTTCAGTTGGATCAATTAAAAATTGACACTCATATTCACTAGACAACACTAGAGATGGCGACATGACCGGGAACTCTAGTAATATGGGAAACTTACTTGAAATACCCCTTTTAGCATCAACCATACACTAAAAATTAAATAAGTGTCGGATTCACGGTCCGCGCACGATCATACCAAAATACATGCGAATATGCAAATAGCCACACGGTTTTAAAATCGAATTTATGCACGCAAAGTTGCATACACGTGACAAACACGATAACATACAAACGCTCGAATCCTTCGCGATCATCCACGTACCTCTGCGCCCGCGATTTCCCAAACATCACCCCGGTAATAAAGTGAATCACTCAGCACTTTTAAATTTACAAACGCTGCCTCAAACGTGTACATACAAACTCCCGTGTATGCGCGATCATGAATAGGTTACGTCCGGCAGTCCCTACTCTCGGCCCTAGCAGCTTAGGTCTATGCCTTCAGTTGGACCAGTAAAAAATGACGCTCATATCCACTAGACAACACGTTCCATTGTTACATGACCGGGAACTCTAGTGATGGAAGATCTCACTCTCTTCTAGCCTCTTAACCGTACACCGTAAATTAAGTATCAGATTCTCGGTCCGCGCGATCAACCACAAAACAATTGAATATGCGACGATTATAAAATCTAATTTATGTACGTGAAGTTACAGACCCGCTAGCACACGCAACATACAAACGTCCATGCGTCATACAAACACCACGCGTTATACCACCGCCCAGGCGATCGAACAGGTTTACTTACAAACGCCCGAGCCCTCCACGATGATACTTAAAGACGAAGATGCAATCGCGATCATCCACGCCCAACGATGCCCAGTATTTCGCAAAAATAAAACACGAGGGGTGTTTAGATGATTTAGCGATCGCTATACTGCTAATGATCGCATATCAGTCCCATAAAGATAGGAAATCCAATATAAAATGGGACAAATATGCGATCAGTATAGCACTTATTATCTTGTTACCGCGGTCTTGCAAATAAACGCTCATTCCCACGCGATCGTAAAGTCCCTACACCCGCATATTTGAACCGTATACGTAATATCACAATCAGAATCGCGGCCCGCTGCAATTGGCCTTAAGGGACCACTTCAATGGAAAATAATGTGTTGAAAGTGAAAATATTCCAGGAACACTGTTGGTTACTTTGATTGCGTTGACAAGACAAGTCAAACAAAAATCTAGCGTTTCATTTGAAAAAGTCGTTTTTCACTAACGTTCTCAACATGCTCAACAACAAAATCGGTGTGCAAAAATAAGATTATATCCTATAATTTGAGTACTGCGTAACTGGAACTGGTAAAAACATCTTGTGGCTCATTTATTATGATAGTGCCATTAGTTTTATATTAGATTTTTCGGATTTATACAAGGCAAGGTAACGGTACACAGAATAGATGGTATGACAGGTACACGCAAAGAAACAGCAGAACTCTGCCCTTTTGGATGAGACAATCTTTATTTTATTACTGATCGTAAAATTGGAATCAGTATATATTGACTCGATTGGTACGCACCCCATGTTATTCGAAGATTTGTGCCCAGCCTTGTCCCCTTATAAGATTCCTAATAAGAAGGGAAAGGAGACAAAAGGAAGGGAAATGGAAAATGACAACACAATACAATCAACACAAAACAGTAAACAGCATGAATTCTTCATTCCCGGAGGAATAATTAACCCTACTGACAAAGCCTATAGCTCTTTGCCACACTGGGTTAGGAACTATAGCATATCCTTACTAGCTTCCTGTACAAAAGTTTGTGTATGTGTATTGCGTTATTGTAGAGCAATTACATATCAAAAGATTTGAAGTTCCGTAATCGAATTCACTGTCACACAAATAATACTCAGCACGCTGAGTAGGAAACTTGTGATATTTGAGTTTACAATGTCCAGTCAGTGCTTTGACTAGAATATTACAACCGACAGCAAAGTTTTTTTTGAAGAAGAGGAAATATCTAAAAAATAAAAGGTCTGGTGAATTTAGTGCGTCGATAAGGATTTTTTGTAGAATTTGCCATCGAGTGTACAGTAAAAAATATTCTGATGAAACACTCTTTGCTGTAGAGAGGAGGTAAGTTTTATACAGCCTCTGTTGTATTCAAATTATCATTTGGCTACCTAATTTTTATAAACGTTTTTTCACCGTCATATATCTAGTAATTTAAAAAAATTGTAACCATTTATTGTTATAAAAGATATTTGTAAAACTATTCAACTAGCAATCTAGTTGAAAAATGGCTTATGATCAGATGTGATTTCGTTTCTTTTGTAACGCAATGCTTATCTCTACGTTCTACTCATTTGATACCTTATAAACTGATATTTTATTGTCAAACATGTTATCGCAATATTTTCAACTTCTTCTAGCGAGGGTAGATTCATAAACTGTTTTTCATCAACAATCCTTTTTCTGTGTTTTCATTCTCTATTTGATTGCCCATTCTATGACAACCGCTGGCAGTTGTCTTTGTTTAATTTGATAACAGATTTCTCATCCTGATCCTATCTGATCCCACAGAACTTTTCTTTTTTGTGCTGAAAATAGTCCCGTAAAATTTTTGCAAATCTTTCCAGCAAAAGCTTACCTCGTACTTCGAAATTTTTTTCTCGAAGTACCCCTTCTTACATCGATAAAATTTTATACCGGCTTTCACTTGAATGTGTAAGTTGCCTGTGTAGCCGCTGCAAGCATTCGACTCACAGTCTGGATTTTCTCGTTTGTCGCTATTGGTCATTCAACGTTGATCCAGCCGTTCCACAGATGCCCTTTTGTATTTTTAACACTTTGTGACTGTAGTAGACCACCTCGTGAACCTGATACCTTGCTGTGTTTAGTTTATCTCTTATTAGTAGCTCAATTATTCGTTCGTTGAGCTTTTCAACATATTCTTTAGCAGCATCCTGATTCAACAGTCACTGTTTGACCAAGCATGTAAATAGTTCTCTCCCAGCACATCATGGTTAGAATCGACGATTTTTGGAAGATACTAACATCGACGACATCAACGAAATAACCATTTGTCAAAACCTGGTTGTTTTGAAAACACGTTTCACCATTTGGATGTCTACAAATGCGTTTCCGAATATTTTGTTGTACTAAGTATTACACATAGCCATTTTTCTGCCTGCTGCAATATTGACGTTTACGCTGTCGTCGGTGGTTCTGGGGAGACTCTCATCACCAATAACTAGGCGAAAAAATTCTTCCCTACCGACCTTTGCATTTTCCACCCCGCTGATTAGCTTCACACCATGTTTTATGTACTCTTCGTACATCATGTCTACACGTTTGTTGAACTCCCTTTCATATCATCGGGTTTGTCGTTCGTTGACGTATATACGTTGGTAGTTGAATAACTTGCTTTTTCTCTTCAATAAGTAACATAACTCTTCATCACACTTCTACCGAAGACTGTAATATATTTTTCACATACCATCGCCGGATGCGATCATTATTACCTTACGACGGTTGCAATCAGTTATTAGACTGAATGTAAAAAAATATTCTATTACAAATTTAGGCACTCCAAAAAACGATTGGCTACATTGCAAATGTTCTTTAGAGACAAATGATGTCTGCCTCATGCATAAGTTTCGATTATATACTACTTTTGGTATCTTTATTCACCATTGAATATAGAGTTTTACTAGAACCAGAAATACCGGCAAATGCATTTGTTCATGTTTTGCCGCATCGGTTCCATAAATTTGATATAATCCCTTTTCAATTAGCTCACTAGATAAACCGTTTGACAGCGATGAAAGTGTGTCAACAAATAAGTGAAACTATGGGTAGATGGCCATGGGATATAATTTTTATGAAACGTGTTTTCACACTGTAACAAACGAACAACCATGAATGGTCAAATATGTCAGCATGTTTCATTCATTAGTTGAACGTAAATCGAAAAAATACGCTTCAAAATTGTTTTTTCATGACAAAATGTACTGTCGATGCATTGGTCCATGTATAAAGTTAATAATGTTTCGAAATTTATGTCTCAAAGGATTCAATATTGAATTCTGACCACATTACAACAAAATGCACACAGTGCGCGCTAACTTTGACAAATTCCATAGTGTTGCCGATATGAATGTAAACAAAAGGTTACTTTCATAGAACTTTCGGACAGGAAATTCCGATTCAAGGGCCTTTTTGATGGATTCTGCTGACTTGAAGAGCTTTCATTGGGTGTCACAAAGGAATCAAGGTGAGTTGAGTACTATTTATTTGGTAGAGGCTTAGATAAACTGCCCAGAAAATTGCGGCGTCAGGTAATAATATGGCATTGCAATCTATACTAGGCCTTTAGTTTTCTGGACAGGATATCTTTGCTAATAATGAATTAATTAATTTTGTATTCATTTTAAAATATTTTCTATGCTCTATTTTAGGTATTTAAGTGATTTGAATGCCGTCAGCGCCGTATATACGGTAAAAAAATCGTTATATGCAGTAAGTAAATATTCACAGTTTATTTTGAAGTGGTCCGTTAAGCAGTATTTTAGTGGGTGACAGTGTCCGTCTCGTACGTAAGTGAGTGATTCTGACGGGGAGCCCTTTCGAGATTCCAGCTCTACGGCTCCAGCAAGACAACGCTCGAAAAAAAATTGACTCATCGTCCGAAGTTCAGGATATTCGGGAGTCTGGTTCCCCATATCGATTTTTTTTTTTGGATTTATTGACAGGAACATTTCTATGCAGTTTTTAAAAAATCTCCAAAGAGCCTTGATATTTTCTCGTGAACGATTTCACAAAAAAATTAGATGATTTTTCATGGATTTTTTATGTTTACTCAACTGATCCCTGATTGACCATGTAATATTTCGCATCGTTGAAATATGCTAATATTTTCACCAAAACAATTTCACAGACTACAGAATATTAGGTGTGAATCAGTTAAATTCTATTTGTTACAACACCCTTTCCTACGCAAACATACATTGGTCACGTCCGGCAGCATCTCCCTTCAGTCCGAATAACATTGATCCATGCCTTCATTCTTAGTTAAAAAAAAAAACAAACTCACAATAACAGTCTCAGAGCACCAAGACCGAATACTCTAGTGATATAGGGGAACTTACTCCCTTCTTAATCTTAACCGTACACTCAAATACTTTAACGCGAACATTCAACGCGATTATGTAAGCGATTGCATGGGTATATAAAAGAATTTATGCACGCGAAATTTCATACACGCGACGCACTCGCTCACGAGATTCAACCCTTTCCCGATCATAAACACATAATAAGAACGTTTCGAAATTATATCTTATGTTGTTATTTGTTATAATGCTGTTATTTTAACTAGACGATCCCAGATTTATAACACAACATACTTTTTGTTATAATCTTTCTGTTGCATTCTGATCGGGGTTAACATACAAATTTTCGAGCCCTGCGCGATAATACAGCCTGCTCACAAATTCGAACAGGCAATTGCGATCGTCCACGCACAACTACGTCCGCGATCTGGCTCTTGTGATCAAGTGAACGTTTCAAAACCCACAATTTATAAACGCGGTCACAAGTGCGATTATAGGGAAGCAGGCTGGGTTGTGTAAAGGGTTTTGTTTTTGAATTGTAACGGATGGTTCATAATCCCCTCCCCAAGGTTTAGGGGTTTGACGGTATTGCAAACATTATCAAGCATCAATTGCTTTAAGATGGGTATTGCATTACGCCTCGATAGTGGTGCATCGAGGAGACCGAGAGGGCTTATGCGCCTTTTTTATGTTATGTGTTGCTTCATACTCTGCACCTGCGCATACCAACGCTAAACCACTGGTCTATGTGCGGTGTCGTGGCCGACTGGCGGATCGACGTAGATTGACTTTTGCTGTGTGCCGTGTTTGCAAATATTGTTCTAATGGTGGTATTCGTGAACGGGGCTCACGAAGGGAGTCATTGTGTGTCCATTTATCGGTCGACTTCGTCATCGTGCATATGCCACTTAAATTAATTTAATAATTAAATTAATTTAATAAAGTAGAATAAGTAGAAAACTATTAGTTGTAAATTTTGTAATTTTTTATTAGTTGTAAAATGATAATCGTAGTTTTTCGTACTAGTGTACAACTGTTATGTATGTCTATCTATGTATGTATTCGTCTGAGTATTTGTGACAGTTGGGTCAGGGAATGGATGCAGAACTGACGTATATGATAGAATAGTGGCTAATACTTCTGGTGATCAATCTGAGCATTTGGTTCTATTCATTCGGCAAAATCGGGTTGGATAAATTAGGGTAAAATAAATTTACCGACGCACGTGAGTTATCCATTCCCGGCCAGTATAGCATGATGGAAGTCTAACAGCATGCAATTGTCGGTAATGATAAATATACATTGCTGCATTTAGACGAGTTTGATTGCATGTTAAATGTGTTTTTCTATTTTACTTCATTAGTCTGTTTCTTTTGCACATCTATTAGTTTGCTTTTCCAATATTTATGTATACCAAAATAGTATTGTTCAATTTATACACTTCTAGTCAAGCTCTTTTCATCTTTTTTTCTTTATTAGGCATGCTATGATTCCTTTTATTAGTATATCTCTACTATACGCTATATATACTCATATAGGTACAAACGCTCGTGGTCTCCGCGATAACACAAACCTGGCCACAAACGCGACCATGCAATTGCACTAATCCACATATACTTACGCCCGCGATTTAGCCTACATGAAAACACCCCGGTAGTTAAGTAAACGTGGCATCTTTAAACTTCCAAACGCGGTCTCAAACGTTAACGCACCACTCGCGCGATTATGAAACGGTCACGCCTTCAGTTGAACCAATCAAAAAAGTGACGCTCATATTCACTAAACAACACGTTCCATGGTGACATGACCTGGAACTCAAGTGATATGGGAAAACGGACTACCATCTGTACCATACACTAAAAATTAAGCTTCAGATTCACGGTCCGCGCGCGATCAAGCAAAAATACACACTACGTCATTATAAAATCGAAGTTATACACGCGAAGTCACATACACGTGACAAACACGTTAATATACAAATGGTTGAGCCCTTCGCGATCATCCCCGGCATCTACACCCGCGATCTAGTAAACATGATGGCATCCCCGTGATAAAGTGAATGTCTCAGCTCCTATAAATTTTCAAACGCGATCTCGAGCATGAACCTAAAAACTCCCGCACTCGCACGATCATGAATCGGTCACTTCCGGATGTTTCTATCCTTGATATCAGCAGCCTAGGTCCATGCCTTCAATTGAATCAATTAAAAAAGAAAGCTCTCATATCCACTGGACACCACGTTACATGGCGACATGAGCGAGGGCTCTAGTGATATGGGGTAACTTACTCCCTGTCAGAAAGTGAATTGTACACCGAAAACTAACTATCAGAATGAAGGTCAGCGTGACCATCCAAGAACGCACGCGTATATAAGAAATGCCACACGGTTACAAAATCCAGTCTTGTACACGCGAAGTCACATGAACGCGAGCACACGTGACAAACACGTTAACGTACGAACGCTTAAGTCCTTCGCGATTGACAACGCACACCTACGTTCGCGATCGCGCAAACTTAATAACACCCTGGTAATAAGGAAAACGTTTTAGCACTCACGAAGTTTCAAACGCTGTCTCAAACACGAATCTACAAACGTCCGTTTTCGCGCGCTCATGAATCGGTCACGTCAGGAAACCATTACTCTCGGTCCAAATAACTTAGGTCCATACATTCAGTAGGACCAATCAAAAAATAAAGCTCATATCCACTAGACAACACGTTCCATGGCGACATATGGATATGTCACTCTCTATTAGTATCTTAGCCGTACACCAAAAATACAGTATTAGATTCACGGTCCGCGCTCGATTATCCAAGTACACACGCGAATATGCGAAAGGTACACGGTTATAAAATAGAATCCATACACGCGAAGTTACATACACGTTAGCACACGCGACATACAAACGAACACGCGATCGAACACGTTAACGTACAAATGCTCGAGCTCTTCGCGATGATACACGCGATCGCGAGTCCCTACGCCCGCACATACCTGAACCGTACAATGAATATCACATTCAGAATCACGGCCCGCTACAATTGGCCTAACGCAGTGTTTTAGTGGGCGACATTGCCTGCCTCGTCTGCAAATTGTAGTATGTGATTCTGACGGGGAGCCCTTCCGAGAACCTAGCTCTACAGCTCCAGTAGGGCAACTCTCGGAAAAAAAAGAAAAGCCACCTTAATTGAAACATTATCCCCATCTTTCTAAAATAATTTGACAAAAAACTGATTTTTTTCCGCTGGGACCCTTACCCCACTTAATGACGTATCCAATTGTTAGAAATTTGTAGAATTACCCCGAGTTAGGGAAAATATGTGCAAAAATCCGTAACATTTTGCTGTTTATAGAACTAAAGTACTTTCCTAACCCTTGAGGGTTACCCTTAAAGTTTGAAAAAGAAACTATAACTAACCATTGTATCGCACAAATCGTCTGAATCTCTTAATAAGTTAGCAAATTTAAAGGACTTTTCTGGACCTCGTAGGACGTCTCTAAAGCTTGTGGGATTATTTAAAAGCTTGATAAATTTTCACGATTAATTTATGGCTGATTTAAAGTTTGAAATAGTTTCCCGAACCACTTTGAGTAGAACAGAACTTCTCTGAAGAAGACAGAAGCATCTTCGAAACCCATAGAACTTCCAAAAAAAATTTGTTCCATTTTGTTGAAGTTTACAAATTTGAATAAAACAAATTTTTGATGGTAAAATGTACGTACTATCAAGGGTATGTACTGTCGAGGTATACTTGTACTGCCCAAGTAACCATAAGCATTAAGCCATTGCACTAGATTGGCTATATATTTGCACTAATGTTGCATTGAAACTCCATTACAGCATTAACAACGCAATAAAGCTCTATATTAGCATCAATAATGCATAACTGCACAGCCGACATATAGCATTATAGCTTGCTCTATATGCGTATATAAAGCTGATATAACGCGTACATGCTTCAAGGATCTTTAAAGCATGTAAGCTTTACAAGTGCATTTAATGCCATTATAGAGCAAATAAAAAGCTATTGTAATGCTGTGGGTTTATTTGTTATGCAACTTTTCTATAATGCTATTGTAATGCTGTGGGTTTATTTGTTATGCAACTTTTCTTGAAGATTATATTCGGCATATTTCATTTCAATCGAACATATGCAATATAGTCCAGGAAGCAAACGCAGCGCACTTACCGTGAAGGACGCGGCAAGGTACCTCAGTTCGAGACTTACTAAAGGTAATTTTCGTAAACATTCATATCATGTGAGAACGGAAATCCATTAAGGATATTCATTACAATGCATTAGAGCAGAGTCAATTACGGTTTTAAACAGAATATTTTATTTTAAATTTTTTCCTCTTTGCTCATCATACCGAAAGGAAACATAAGAAATGGTTTTAAAACCATGGCGGACAATGACAACCAACTGAAGCTTTTTAATAGCATTAGTAGTGCCAATATAAGGCTTTCAAATTTGACATTTGTACGCTTTTGCTATATAATTAGTACTGCAGAAACGAGCTGTCGATCTCCGCACAGTAATAGCACTATATTTCGCCTTTTCTGGCATAATATCAGCATTAAATAAGTATTTAGGGCTTCACGGCTTTTAAGGACAGCTTTATATGTGGATCTAAAGCAGATATTAGGCTACGTTATAATGCTTATTGGTTACTTGGGTGGCACCACCAGTCTGCTAGGTATTCCTACCGGTGTTTTTCTGATGATAATACGAATAGATCAATATACATATCTCTTCAAACCTGACCTTACTAAATAAACACAATGCACTACCATTACACAACTCACCTTTTACCCATATCAGGAACAAATTATGAAGTGTTGGTTCTGTGATCCGACGGGAATACACGCGCTGGAAATGCCAAGAAAAACTCATCTACGATAATCTTATCTAATCGCCTAATTTGTGGCTGCAGTTCAGGCAATAAAAACTACAAAAACTACAAAGTATCTCCAGATCTACAGCCAGTACAATTAGCGAGGAATCATATAACAAAGACGACGGGCGCAGGACGCAAAGAACATTACCGAGACACGACGACGGCGTAGACGTGCACAACAACAAGCAGATGTAATTGATCTTCAAGATGACGAGGAAGCAAATGTAATTAGATCAATATCGGTATTTAATATAACCATGCGCATTTGGACTTTCCGATTCCTGATTCTGTTAATACAAGTCAGCGTTCCTGTAGATACCTACAATCGTTCGAACGCGTAGGAGTTCTATGCAGACTGAATATAATTGCGAAGAGAAATGGGTTCCAGCGCCTACATCAGTCAAAATAGACTCAGAACAAATTGGCTCGATAGGCATTGATTTAATTGATTGCCACTAAGTATGTTCAATTTCTTACAAAGATTATCGCTTTGTAGCAACCAGTGGAACAGACATTCTTCGAAATTCTGCTTTTTCTCAGTAGCTTTTCCATTTGCCGTAGACTAATACGAAAACCCTACGTCAGATGTGGTTAGCTATACCATTCCAACCATTGTAGATTTATCTATAAAATCCTTTTCCTGGACATGTTTGTAAATAAACTAGGATTGACGATTCCAAGTCCGTAAGACAAATGTCAAATGTCGTAGGTAAATATAGGAGTAATAACTAAAAAGTATTCCCAACGCCGACTACATTTACATACATCTATAATCTAGATATAATCTAGTCCAAAAAAGTGCACCCGATGATACACAGTTTCGAAACGAAACAAGACGCACCCAACAAACTGGGAACTGACGTCACTGTTAACCCAAATCCCGCCTGATCTCATACCCACACACTCTATCAGCGCAATGGGTGCATCATTGCACTCTCGCACTCGCACCAAAAAAAAACAGCAGCCAGTATTGGCTGGGAAAAACTAGGTTAGCAGCTACAGGAACCAGGTTCTTATTTATTTAGCTATTGGTCGGCATGGGAACCATGCAGAGTCTCTCGGGATGACGAAAAAAAGAGGAGGGCGAGCGATGCGTACAATTACATCGCTTCCAAGAGTTTTTTTTTATTATTTGTTTCTATTTCTTTCATCCTATACCGTCCGACCAAAGACGAGTCCAGTTTGAGGTTTGCGACCGGTCAATAGGAGAGACTGAGGTACCGACATTTCGACCGGAATCGCAAGCATCCAGCAATCTCTTCCGGTTGCGTTTGCTTCCGATACTCCGTGCTCCCCTTTAGCTTCAGAAGTACTAGCAGAAAAAGGATTGAATCTTTTAGCGACAATTCAAAAGGATCAAAGCCAAGTGCGTCCGCCTGTCAAGAGGTTGAGTGCAGGGTTTTGAACATTTCTGGCATTTCAGGATGTTCGATGATTGTGCAGGTTGGTAGAAATGTTGGTAGGAGGATTCAACGTTCTTTCATCTTTTCCAACGATTGCATGTGATGTTGGCAAACTGGCACGAGAGGACGGAACAATGCAATTGCACATTTAAAATAACTATTGCCTTTGTAGGGGTAGTTAGTTCAATTGATGTGAAATCGTTTCTTCGATTGGAAGATATTTTACATTTTCCGGGGTTGATCCCTTCGACTTCGTTTTTCTTGTGTTAAATTGAAGAATAAATTAAATTCAAATCAAGAATTTAATGAACATTTGTTTCAATGTTCCTGGAAGGTTGCCCTGGTTTGACACTAATTCCCGAATTCAAAGAACACAATCTTTCGAGTTCAGACTTCGCACTTCGCAGAAACAATCAGAAAGCAGAGAGCATAACCATAATCATCTCATTACGTACCGACATCCTGAATTAGCTTTACCTGACAAAGCTTTTCACTGCAAGAGAAAAAAATCCACGTTCACGTTTCGCAGTTTTCACCGCTTGTTAGCATATATATCGACAACCGGCCAAGGAATCGAATGACGTCAGTGAGTGTCGCTCGGCTGACTGTCGCTACCACATGTAGTCGATAGAAGAAACATCAAGCAGTTAGGCTGGCATCTTTCGAATATTCGCACCAGTTTTTCCCGAAGCGGAAGCGGCTTTTGGAAAGTTGGTTCAGGGTGAATGATGACACACATTACGAGGAGCAGAGATTTCCGCCTGCAAAATGGGCGCTTTGGGTTTTACGACGTGTCATCAGATTTTATGGCCTTGAAAGGCTGATAATGCTGTTTGCAGGTGCTGTGCCTGGTGCTGATAGGTGTTTTGTTTAAGTTTTTACAATTTTTAGAAGAAAAGATCCTAATATGCGCTGAGATTTTATGTCTTTCGGCAGTTTTTGTTGTGTCCTTCGCAATTGTTGAATTCAATGTCATTCTCATTGATAAATTGATCGTTTGAGCTATATTGTTACAATTTCCGGTTCGCAAAGAGCTAGATCTCGGGTACAGTCTTTTATAAAAGTATAAAATATGATAAATGAGGCTAGTGCTGAAATATCTGAAGTATCTCAAGTCTCGTTTTCACGATCTGGAATGGAAGAGCTGTTAGATGTAATTCTGTGCTCTGACAGTATTACTAATGAGATGACAAACTGGCTCGCGCAAGACGAACTCGAACCATCATTATCTGATCATGGATGCATCACTTTAGATAATTGAAACGTCTCGCTAGATACAGTCTCATATCATAGTCTCAAATCTTCGAGCTGGGAATTTTTTTTATTGGATCTAAGGGAGATGGGCGACCCGGTTTGACGGGTACTTCCAACGATTGAATCTCTAAGTAACTTTGGTGAAGTTGTGGACAAAACAAACTCAATCATAGTAACAGCATCCCAACAGGCTTGTTTGTGTACTTTCAAAGGGATCCCTTGGTGGAATCCTGAACTTACTGGCTTCAAAAAATAATGTAAAAGAGCTCGGAGTCGCAAATACTGAGACAAATGGGAGGCATTTTAGCTGACTTATTCAGAAATGCCTTTCGATTCTCTTAATGAAGTATATGAAGTATAGCTGCTGTACGGACGACGACTGTCCCTAAGTTCTTGTCAAGTAGTCCTGCCTCTTGGACATTTGCGGGACATCACGCTTGGGCTGTTATTTTAATGGTAAGATGTGACATTTGTGTAACTGTGAGTAATAATGCATAGTGATAATGTCACGAAAAGATGAGTAGGTTTTGCGCCCACTTGGGTTTTTCCTTACTCCAATGAAGATAAACATAAAGAATGATATAGTGCAAGTACCACTCAAAATGATATGTTACTAGTTATATAAAAGCAGTCTTCCTATGAACATCGATAGGTTTGCACATGTGTACAAAATTTCGTGCAAGCGTTCAACCTCAAACTTACTTTGCCTTTGTGTACAGGTTCGCCTCGAGCACCGAACCCAAGCGAACGATGTGCAAACTTAGGTTTAAACACCGTGTACGTACACCGTGTGTGTACACAAGAACGGCACACACAAAACAGAATGATATAAAGAGAAAACTAGTGTCAAGAAGCTGTGTGTACGAACACCGCGTACGTACATGGGGTTCGGTTGTGCAGACGAACATGTGTAGGTGTTTTGGTATGCATTAGCGCGTTCGAGTTTGCACACGAAATGTGGGTTTAAGATGAGCATAGAACTAGAGCGAACATGGTGTTCGATGTTCAATTGGAAAGTCTGTATAAAAGTTGATGAAAGTAATGAATGTAATGAAAACAGCTAATATATTGAACATGATTTAATAGATTAAATGCAAACCAATAAACATTACAACACACAGTCGTTCTCGTACTGCTACGACTGCCGTAAATCGGTAATTGTAGTTCTACGTCCATCGTTTTGCTCAGACAAAACCATGCGTATTCCCCACACACATTAAATGCCTTGTGAATTAGATCCCGAAATGGCTAAATAAACACTAAACGATCAAAGAAATTAGTTGCGTGGTACAAAGAAATGTCTGCTTCTTTATTCAGCCAATTAAGGATCTAATTCATAAGGCATTTTATGTGCGGAGGGAATACGAATGGTTTTGTCTGAGTAAAACTATGAATGAAAAATTATAAAAAAGAATTAACAATTCGCCAAAACGATCGATTGCCGTTATCTGGCGGATTCAACATTTAAAATTACAAAATGGCATTAACGACATTTGAAATTACGACAAAAATATATAATTTTGAAAGTAATAAAATGAAAACCAAGATACTCGACCAAACGAAAAACCCATAATTGTCCCATGCTCTATGGTTTTTTTAAATGGGTTCAACCCAAGAAAACATTATCACCATGGTCCAGTAGATCCCATACAAAAACCATAACCATTGCTTAAATGTGCTGTATATTAAAAACAGGAATCATTCCTGGAACAGTCGAACAAGATTATCCCTAATCATACGTCGAACAAGATTATCCCTATCCTTTGACCTAAGCACATCATTTTATTTCGGCTGTTTTGTCGAAGATCAGTTCAGTTCGAATTTGAACGTCCGCCTTTGTGCGTTTTGTTTGCCATTGATACTGTGAATCGAGTCCATTATGCTCACTGGAACAGAGGAATCGTTGTCAGAGATGGTAAGTAGCAGTTGTTTTTTTTCTTGCCCATGTCCGTTGAATTTAAGATTCAATCTCGTTTACCCACCGTTCTGTTCCATTCATAAATTGCCTAAAACAAAACAATATGAGAATCGCGGATAAGTTCAAAACTAATCCCGCTGATTCCAGCAATTTTTCCATAATTAAATAATCCTTTAAACTCATCTCGGTCTTGAATGATGAAGTATCGGTGCGGAAAGAAAACGGCGAACAAACTGGAAATTTCTTAGGTTTAGGCTAGGCTAAGTAGTTGGTCGTAACCCAGATAACACGTGTTCGAGGAAATGAGATTCGTGTAATAACCGCTGTACCTATAATTGTCCCATATTCTATAGGAATATCTATATCTATGGGACAATTATGCGTAGAACGGCAAAATAGTGAATGATCAATCAAACCATACGGCGCGCTGCGAACGCTTACGCGTGACTATCATATCTAAGTACCAACCCGGGCAGTGGAGATCGACAGTGTGGCAACCGAGGCGGGTCTAAAGTATAAAGACTTGTTGATGAAGAAGAACGGTTCCTCCAAGGATTCCTCACCCTGATAGGTAAAGATTTTAGATTACAAACAACTCTATTCAGTAAAAATCGCGGAGAATAAGATATTCTCTATCATATTCTCTATCATACTCTCTTCGAGTAACCTTCGCCAAATCTTCGCTTCCTGTCTTGCTGGACAAAGTTCGTCGCACTGTTGGCCTATTTGTATAACGGGTCATGAACTGCCTCAATAGCAAACTATTGAGTAATACAGATTATTATTGTTGCGATAAGAAACGATGAATTAATGTGGAAGAGAACGGGAGGTTGATTCTTGCGAGAAAGAGACGTAAAAGTGTCTTTTCTCCAGGGAAATTCTCCAGCGTACAAGCAACGCGGAGACAAATTTGTCAATTCTCTAAGGAACGTGTGAAGCGATCCTTATGCCCTTTGTCCTTTTCAAAAATTACTGCGCTTTCTTGAGTCATGTTGAATATGAATCCAATGATCCACAAGCTCGATTTTACGCAGTGTGCTATGGACATTATTAGGTTTCTGACAGTAATGATGTATAAATTTTAAAAACTTTCTTTGATTCCAGAAGTCAATTGCTGCTCGTTTGGAAACTCCTAGCCCTTGCCGTAAATCATTCGTTTGATAACAGTCCAAAAAAATTTAATTTGTCGTGTTTGTAGTATGTTTTTCAGCAAAAAAGGGAATTTTTGACTATTCAGCCAATTCATTGTTTTTTTTTCACATAATGACTGCTTGAAAGATCCTGTCAACACATAATTTCTTCTGATTTTTTTTCGATAAAGGGCTTGAATTTCGGCAAGCATTTGCTGATTAAATATCGACCGGTACAGCTTTCTTGGGGCGAATCAGAGGCACTGAAACACTGTTTTCATAAATTGCTGCAACACCAATACCTTATGCTAGACTTCCGATTTACCAACATATTTAACATTGTCTGGTATTCCTCCAATGTGTGATAGCCAAAGCTCTCACTTAAATTATGGTGCGAAAATGCAAAATACGATTCATCATCCAAAATGATGAATTTTCCATTTGCAGTGTTTACAGTGAAGTGTACGGCAGCAAATTGGTATTTTTTCGAATTGTTTCGCTATATGTTTTGGTGCTCGCTTACGTTTATGGTAAATAACGCGGTTTTTCTTCAAAATACAGTGAACAGTTGAGCTTTACTACTTTACCAAATTTGCAAATTTGCGTGTCGATTGCTCAACCTTGACAACACATTTTTCTTTGTTCTGAAACTTAGGTTTGTCGGAGGACCGTATTTCTTTTTTATTTTGCGGCTTTTTGCCATCACGACAACATTAAAAATAATTGCGCACGAGATTGGATTGTGTTTGAACAGCTAGAGAATTTCTTTTGTACTGAGTCAATTAAACAGTTTGACGACAGATTTGGGTAAATTCAGCTTGTACGACTTTATATTTCACAATTTTTTCTTTGGGATAAAAAGTGTCATCCTTTCGATCGAATTCTCTCCCTAGAGCATCGGTGAGGTGGGAAACGCTTTGTTAGGTCACTGCTATCCACATAGCAACGAAGCCGGGCGACTTCATCTTCCACGATACGACGTGGTGCTATCTCCATAATGATAACCAATCAACATTAATGCAAGATCTTTACGGCGATTTTAAAATGCCTTTTATAAACACGCCTCTCTGCACAACCAGCGCATACAAGCGCGATAAATTCATCGCCAAACTCGACAGCCTTACATTTTTTTTTTATTTTAATTCGTTTATTTGACACGGCTCATAGCGGTAGCTTAACGGAGCCGTGGATCTTTTATACGTTTACAATACATGTAAAAATAAAAAATACAAACAAGAATTAATTAATTGGATCTCGTGCGCGCAACTTTTTATTGCGAGCGGAGATCTTCTTTCGCGAGGTCTGTTGGCAAACAGCGTCAGGGGGGTCATTTAATTCTCTCTTGTTTTTCACGTCCCGGTCGAAGCTGGCTTGGTGTCCGGGATCAGATGTTCTCCCTTGCTTCTTGCACTTATTGTTGATCAGTGTAAATCCGTCGTCATTGTTACTGCATTCATTGCCGATGTTGCTTACAGTTGCTTTTGGTGTGCTGGGTGATTCTTTTGCGGTTGTCATTATGCTCTGAACAGCTGCCACAAATTTGGCCACCGTTTGTGGTTCGGGCATTGGTATTGAAAACTCTGTTTTAGGTTGGTTTGCCGTTGATGAGTTGGCAGTCGGTTGAGATGCGTCTTCCTCTGCATCTTCCGCGCAAGGTTGTCCATGATGAGCTGTCTGATTACAATACTTGCACGTAGGAGTTTGCCCCTCATGGGTGCATAGTGTAGTTTGCATAATTGTAGTTCCGTGAGTATTGAGTTTTATTGCCAAGTAGGAGGGTATAGGCCTTTCAACCCGCATCCTCACTACAAAAACGCCGTTAGGTGTACCCGGGAAGAAGTTTCTCCAAGTATCAGGTGTAACGGATTCTACTTCTCCGTATTGCGACATGCATTTTGCAATTGGCTCAGGAGGGGTACGAGGTGATAGGTCATATAACCTTACATCTATATAATCATTCTCAATGTATACGGGAATCTTAATTCCAACGTTGTCACTTTCAACCACGTGTTTTAAGTTGTTCTTCAAAACGAAACGCTCGGCTTGTGCTAACGTGTTGAATGATATTAACACTACATTGCGAAGATGATGATACTGAAGGTACAAGACTTCCGCAAGCCTAAGTTGCATTTTTACCTTCAGAAGGTATTCCACTTCACTAAAATTCGGTCGTTTTAAACAAAATTTAAAGTCAACGACCGCAGCGTTGGGTCGGAGTAGAGCTTTTTCGTCAACTTTACTCATGATGACAAGAATAATCCGATATTTCCTTTGTTCTCGAGACAATGCACACTAGATCGAGAGGCCTGTTGTTCACTTGGCTCGATTGTACGTCTGACTGCGGCAGAAGTAGAAAGTAGACTGAGCCTTACATTTGGTTTGCATATAGAATGTGATTTCTGAGTCCCGCGGTAGTGGGCACTAAGCTATCGCACTAATGAATGCATGCGGGAGGAAGAGGAAAAGCTTTTGACTGGTTTCATTCTCGACGCCACGGATCAAGCTCAGATTAAACGAGTATCCGGTACGATAATCCGCGAGCAGTTTCCCACCCTATGGTGTGGAAAACAATATATGTGGGGCTGCACACAAAAACAACCTGAAGGTCTGAACGCCTGTACGAAAGTCGCTCGCGATCAATTTCCTAGAATTCGGGAGTATAGCTTCTTATTAATATTTCACTGATCATTTTCAAAGTTTGCATCACGAAGTAAGCGTACAAAAAAGATGGGTGGGTAATGTCTGCGAAATAACCGTAGAGATGTAGAATACATAAGGAACACGTTCTTTAAATATGTTGATACTCATTGGAATTTTCGGACAAAAGGTGATTTGGGCGAGGAATATTTCAAATTATTCTTTACAAAAATGATGGTGGTCCTGAAAAGGACCGGTTTTGTTGGCGTTGTTGGCCTTGGTGAGGGAGATGGCTAACGATGAAATTAATTGTTAGCATGAGGAAGTCGCGTAGTACTGGCCAATGGAAGAACAGATAATAATTGATTCCTGAAAATCAATTTTTCTTTATTCATGTAAATTATACATACTTACAAATCTAACAGAAGATTCCTGATCATATTTCTGAATCATTAGTGCGAACATTGTGTAATTTGGTTAAGTACAATGAAAGTTACAAACTTTCCAAACTCGACCTTCTGTTCATTCAGAAATATTGAAATGGGGTGTCGTGGTCAAAGATGGGTGGGTAATGTCTGTCATATAACCGGAGCGTCGTTATTTCAATTCGAGACGTTAATTTAAAACTAATAATATTCAACAGAATCACGTTTGAATGGGAAATTTTCAAATAATTCTCTATGGTAATAATGGTGGTTCTGAAAAGAACCTTTGGTATCGGCGTTGGTGTTGATGGTGATGCGCTGGATCGTTGGATATTTTTGGCATGATAGTTACGTGCCTGGCGAACTGTTTTGTAGCCTCGAACAAAACGACAAGACTGGCTTCTTCGGGTACCATTACGGCTGAACTTTATAAGCTTAGCTCGACTTTGAAATCCTGCACAATCTCACGAATCAGACACTGGTAGGGCCATTTTGTTTGCTACTAGCACGGAGCTGCACAAAAAATCATTTAATGCAGTTAGTTCACGGGGGCTGCCAAAAAGCTTGAATAGAAGCATGCGACTTCAACGTTTCTCTTAAACACATGCAACAACACATTCGTTTTGGTAATACTGATAATAACAGTAGAAAGGAATGGAAAAGCAGTGCACGAAACGAGCGAGAGGATAATTTAAATTTTTGTTCCGTGTGCAAGCTACTTCTTTCCACCCAACGTATTATGTTGCTTGTTGAAAATTTGCTACACACCTTAAAATAAAAGTTTCAGTTTAACTCTCACTAGAACACAATTGATTGGTCCTGAAAAGAACCGTTGCTTTTATTGTAATTTACGCCCACTCCCACAAACCGACCAAGTAGGCATCAGTGGCTTCATTACGGCTGAGTTTTGTAAGCGTAGCTCGACTTTGAAGTAATACACAACCTTACGAACCAGACGCTGGAATGTTAGCCAGCGGATTAGTTGCTCCGTTGCCCTTTAGTTGGGGCGAAATACTAGCATGGCGACAGTTCCTGATCGGTAGTTGGTTGCGATGGGCCACCAGTAGCTGGGGCACTTTTGCGGACCGTCATCATCGCCAACTGCTTTCCTCCGGTGGACTGGCTGCTTGCTAGTGCTTGAACGAATACGAATGATGAGAAAAACCGACCGACCAATATTCATATATGAAAACACAAGAAAGCACTACTATCGCTCTCCCGCTCGTTTTCGTGCCATTCCTGTGCCTTTCCTTTCCGTTCGGCTACCAATACTAGCATAACCAAAACGAATATTCTGTCTTTCCATCGCATTCAATCTAGTGGCCAGTGCTAGCAAACTTGCATGTTCAGTTTTTCAATAACAACATTCCAACAATATTTTCAAAGAATGTTGCAGATTTGAAAAGAAGGAAAGAGAAGATTTTCACAAATTTAAATTCTTTTGTTTTATTTGTTAGCGCTGATAAAGGCTATTTAGTTTGCTACTAGCAAGGAGCTGCACAAACAAATCGATTTATGCAGTTAATCAACGGAGGCTGCCAAAAAGTTCGAATAAAAGCATGCGACTAGTGTACTTTGCACGTTCTATATTTTATCAATACTAGAGAGGATCAATAAAATAATTCAAATTGTAATAGCGACATGCAATTGTGGCAACACTGGTCATGAGATGGTGGGGGAACACGCACATTCGTTTTAGTTATGATGGTAGTAGCAGCAGAAAGGAATGGAAAAGCAGTGCACGACAACGAGCGAGAGGATAATTTAAATTCTCTTTCTTTCTTTCCACACATCGTATTTCTTATATTGCTTTCTGAAAATTATTTGTTATACACCATAAAATGTAAATTTCAGTTTAACTCTTATTAGAACACAATTAATTGGTCCTGTAAAGAACCGTTTATTGTTTTATTGCGGGAGCATAATTCAGACGCACTCCCCGCGGACACGGTGAGCTAGAAAGCACTATTTTGCATTCTCGAACAAACCGACACAGGAGGCATCGTTGGCTTCTCGGGGCATCATCACGACTGAGCTTTGTAAGCGTAGCTCGACTTTGCAGTCCTGCACAATCTCACGACCCAGACGCTGGAACGATAGCCTACTCTGTTGCCCTTTAGTTGGGGCGAAATTCTTGCAGGGCGACAGTTCCTGATCGGGTTGCGATGAGTCACCAGTAGCTGGGGCACTTTTTCCGCCGTCGTCATCGCCGACTGCTTTTCTTCGGTGGACTGGCTGCTTGCTAGTGCTTGAACGAATACGAATGATGAGAAAAACCGACCGACAGATATTTATATAATCGCGCTAATATGCACTACTATCGCTTTCTCGCTCGTTCTCGTGCCGTGCATGAGCCTTTCCTTTCCGTCCGGCTTCTAATGGCCTAACCAAAGGAATATGCCGTCTTTCCCCCACCAAGTGCTCTCGTCAAGCAACCCAATGCGAATAACCATACGAACAAACATGTAATGGACCTATATATAAACTTTTCATTATTTTATTGTTCGGTTGGTCTACCATAACGACGGCTCTGTGCGGGATGGGCTGAAAATTTTCACTTTTCCGAGTCGTTTTCGAAAGATTTTTCAAAACACATTTTTTTTGTTATTAGTACATGTTATACATACTTCAAATTTTAATACAGCATAGAGGAACATATTTGCAACAAATTGGTCTAAAAATCAAATCATTCTGTTAAGTATGATAAAAGTTATTAACGTTCAAAATCTGACGCGGCGCCGCAGCCGATATTTTGAAACGGGACCCCTATATTGAAACCTTAAATGTATTCTACATTAAAAGTATAAAAGATATGCCAAATGAATGTGAAGAAATTCTCTGCGAAATGTTAACGACAAGTTGGCATCTAAACTCTCCCTATCAGACACGTTTCCATAATAGGGTAATGGCAAATTGCAAACGACATTTTTATTATGCGTAATAAATATAAAAAAATATAATAAATAAAAAATCATTTTGTGTAAATCGACAGCTTTATCTTAGGCCAATTCAAATAATTTCCTACTTGAAAGTTTGCTTTTTTTTAAATACGGTTTTTAAACCAAGGCTTCGAAGGTTATACTTTGGCATGGAAGAGCCGGCATATTAATATATGCTGTTACTTAGTGTATTTAGAATTAAACTACATCCTTTACGTCTATTGTACAACCGCCAGAAGAAACCTAAAACGTTCTGTACGCAATCATGAAGAGCGAATCAGAAAAGGTCAGGGATTCACACAATTCAGAATCGAGAAAGACTATGATGCAATACCTTAAGGTACGTCCAGGTATCTTCTTCGGTACAGATCAATACCTTAACCTAGGAGCTCCTAGCATGTTGTTAGTCGCCCCTTACGACATGGGAGTAGGTTCCCAGAGGTTCTATTCTTGGCTGGACACCACACGGCTTCAAATACTACTCGTTGAAGAAGTTGTCAAATTCTGCCACTACTTTTTTGGGTATAACGTCGTCTCACACGATTGGAGACATGTGAGGACCATCACCATACAAAAAAAACAGGAAAATCGACCTCCGATCACAACTCGTATCGGTCGATTTCAATTGTGCTGTATCCGAAAAATGGCCGAGAAAATTATACTGTTTTGCCTCGACAATCGGGTCGAAGCAATGTGGGTAAACGGAGAACAGTGAGTCTAGTTATGTACGGTATGCAAACTAGGCTCGGTGGCGAATCCAAGACATAGTGTCTCGATCATATACATTTGGAACAACATCAGATGTTGTTTCAAACTGTTCTCAACTCCTATTCGATAGCTCTCACAACGCCACCCATGTTACGGCTTGGTAAGACCAAACTGGTGTCGAGGGGGGGTCAATTAAGGTTGTCTGACGTATTCTTGATGGTCACATCATTAGCTTCTGCATTAGAATCGTCAGACAGCCTTAGTTGATTATAGAATAAGGGATTTTTTAATAAATTATTTCTATTATATATTATTTTTGCTTCAGGTAGTTGATATTCGAGCTTGTAGAATCCCATGAGCGTCTCACATACGAGTTCCGACGGAAATTGAGGATTCGATGAAAGAAATCTCTTCTATGAGACGGTCGACCGAGGGCGTCGAAATGCCGAAAGAGATGAGCAGCGCAAAGCTGAGAAATGAGTTTCTAAATATCATACAAATGAGCGCATTCGCCGGAAGGTTAAGCATGGAAGATCTTTTTAGTAAGTGCATTTTATCTTTAATGATGATTACATGACATATTTATATATATTTAAATACACTAAATACGCGTCGATTTCTTCCTTCCGGAAAGGAATCGAAAATTTTACTGTAATGCTAAAATCCAATTGATACAAACATTACATTAAGGCGGGGCTGGTTGATGGAACGATGACCTCGGAACATGTCTGGCGCTGTACACGAAATGGGTCATCGGAAAGTCAATTGAACTAACACCTTCCTAAATCCATGAACCAAGTTATTTGCATGAATATATTTAAATACATGCAGACATCTTTTTTCTGTGAATAACTACCAGCTAGTGGGAGATAGGATGGTGAACACACAAAATACACACAATCGGGTCGAAGCAATTAATTTCTCATCAGATACAAAATTTGGCTTGGGCAAGGGCAATGGGATGAACGATAGCCTTGAGTTGCTAATAACCGATAAATCACTTATTCTCGCCAGTCAGAAGTGGACTTGTTTGCTAGATCGAAAAAGTCGAGGTTTTATTACTTATATCAATAGATAAACTATCTGAGAATACATGACGACGAATATGGTCGTGGGAACGAGCACCAACTCTGTTCACGTTTCCTCCAAACAGCACCTGTAAATTTTTTTTCGATTGTCGAGAAGACAAACAACAGAGAAAGTTATTGTTATTGGCCGATTTGAATAAATGGGAGTACGTTCTCTTCAGGATTGAATTTTCTTCTACATGAACCAATAGGCATAGTTATAGATAACTTAAATAATATATTTAAAGCAATTTAAAATCAAAATTTGATCACAAAAAATAAAAGTTTCGATTTCAAAGTTTTTTAGGTCCATATATATTAAAAATTTGTTTGGTCTCATTATTTTGAACAAGAATAACGAGCCTCATTTTTATGCGGAATTTTTTTTCCCAAAATCGTGAATAAAGTTATATGAATTCTGGAAAAAACACGTTTTTACGTTACGAAAACAAGACCATGAACAAAAATCACGTGTTTTATAATTATGTTCAATTTCTTTTCAGTAATGCCTGTATAACGCATTTTAGTGGTAATATTTGTTTTTGCTTTGTGAACTTCTGTCACAGTTTCAACCATGTCATTACCAAATTGATATTTTCTGCACGTGGACTAGTTCACAACTTTATGAACATTATTCATAAAACTAAAGCTTGATTTATGATTTTATTCATAAACTTAGGAACATTAGTTTACAAAGTCAAAACATTCTGGATAGTTTCTCGTGAACTATTTCACGAAACCTGGAACGGGAATTTATTCAATTCCCGTGAACTAATTCATGATACCTAATATATTAATCTTGATCTTATATCCGTGTTTGTGAAATAGTTCACAAAATCGTGAAAAACTATTCATGTTTTCGTAACTGATTCATGATTTCTAGTATAATAGTCACGACTTACCATTCGTGCTTGTGAAATAGTTCACGAAATCATAAAATATTAGTCATAAATGCGTGAATCGGTTTATGATTCCTAGTACAACAGTCTCGTAAAATAGTTTTCCACATCATGCAATATTATTCATGAATTTGAGAACTGATTCATGGTTCGTAGAACATGTTTTACGATCAATTTTGCATGCTTGTGTGAAAATATCCCGATTCATTTTCAATTTCATGCAATATGGTAATGAAATTTTAACGTGAAGTTTTTCACAAAATTTAGAGTATTGTTGATGAAATCATTTTTTCCATGCACTTTTTCATGAATTGTCCAGTTGCTAGCGAGCAGTATTAGGTACGAGCAGTAGATATAAGAAAACTTTTAGGACCATTATTCATTTGATAAGGTTCAGTATGAGGTCTGGACAGAAAACGAAAACTGCGCTGAGCACCACCAATCGTGTTCGTGATATAGTTCATAGAACAAGATACCGCGGATCAGTCACACTTTTATGATCCAGATCATGTTACTCAAAGTATAAAAGTAACCGAAAAATAACAGATCACGTTAAGTGGAAGAGGAATTACGAATACCATAATAAAACTGCTGACATCATGAACATGAGTTACATTCCTCCACGTGTTAAATTCGAAAGTAAGTTCTATAAAAAAATGGGCATAAATCTCTACTCTTTTTTTCGAGTTGTCCTACTGGACCTGTAGAGCTGTAGAGGTTCTCAGAAGGGCTCCCCGTCAGAATCACATACTACAATTTGCAGACGAGACAGGCAATGTCGCCCAATAAAACACTGCTTCAAGCCAATTGTAGCGGGCCGTGATTCTGAATGTGATATTCATTGTACGGTTCAGGAATGTGCGGGCGTAGGGATTCGCGATCGCGTGTATCATCGTGAAGAGCTCGAGCATTTGTACGTTAACGTGTTCGATCGCGTGTGCCTTTGTATGTCGCGTGTGCTAACTTTTATATAACTTCGCGTGCATAAATTCTATATAAATGCCGTTTGCTTTCGCATATTCGCGTGTATTCTAGAATGATCGCGCGCGGACCGTGAATCTGATACTTAATTTTTCGTGTGCGATTCAGATTCTAGAAAAAAGTGGGTTCTTACATATCACTAGAGATTTCAGTCAAGTCGCCAAGGAACGTGTTACCTTGTGGATATGAGCTTTATTCTTCTATTGGTATAACTGAATGTATGGACCTAAGTTACTAGAATGGAGGATAAACATTTTCGGACATTGACCGATTAATGATCGCGCGCGTTTGCCGGTTCGCGTTTGAGACCGCGTTTGTAACTTCGTAAGTACTAAAACGTTCACGGTTTTACCGGAGTGTTGCGATTGCGAATGTAGGTGTGCGTAGATTATCACGAATAGCTGAATTATCGTTTGTTGACGTGTTTGTCGCGTGTGCTCGTGTGTATGTGCCACGCGGACCGTCATTCTGATATTTAGTTTTCGGTCTAGCGATCACATTCTGACAGGGAGTGAATTACTCCATATCACTAGATTTCCCGGTCATGTCGCCATGGACCGTGTTGTCCAGTATATATGAGAGCTTTCTTTTTAATTGATTCAATTGAAGGCATGGACCTAGACTTCTGGAATCGAGGATAGAGAATTCCGGACGTGAACGATTCATGAATGCGCGAGTGCGGGGGACTGTAGGTTCACGCTTGAGACTGCGTTTGAGTGATTACAAGTGCTGAGACGTTCATATCATCACCGGGATGTTATAATGTCTGGAAGAGCGCGGGTATAGGTTGCGTGGATGGTCGCGAAGGGCTCAAGCATTTTTATATTTGTTTGTCGCGTGTATGTGACTTTGTGTGTATACATTCGATTTTTATGTAGTTTAGTGGAGATGAGCATTATATTTCTGATTGGTCCACCTGAAGGCATGTGACTTATGGGGATTCGAGACGAAACCGATTCATGATCGCGCGAACACGGGCATTTGGAGGTTCACTCTCGAGACCGGCATTGTTAATTTATAAGTGCTAAACTATTCACTTAGTCACCGGGGCGTTATACTTTTTACGAGATCGTGGGTGTGGTCGTGCGTGGATGATCGCGAAGGATTCGAGCGTTTGTATGTGGACGTTTTTGTCGCGTGTGCTAGTATGTATGTAACTTCGCGTGGACACATTATTTTTATAAGCCTGTGGCCATTCGCAGGTGCGCGTATTCTTCAATGATCGCGCGTGGACGTATTGTCTAGTTTTTATTTCTATTGGTCCAACTAAAGGCATGAATTTGGGCTGCTAGGATCAATGGCGGAGACTTCCGGATGTGACCGATTCATGATTGCGCGATCTTAGATTCTTAAGTTCCAACGTTCACCTAATCAATGAATATTGGCGAGATTGCGGGCATTCGTATTTGTGATCATGTTTGTGTTATCGCGTAGGCCACGTTTGTACGTTTGGAATGAGAGATTGTTAGTGTATATGAGAGAATAAGCCATTTGTGTTAGTGAGTGTTAGCATGGATCTAATTGAAAATATAGCAAGAAAAGAAGGGTGCCTGCAGAGAGAATTGGGCCTTAAACCCACATTGTATATTATTTGACCATGGCAGTGGATAAAGGTCGCTAAGTTAAGTACTAAAATTGATCACAATGTAGCTTAACTAAAAAGAAAATAATCGTTTCCCAAGTTTCTGTGATATAATCACTGTAATACTGCTTTGGTGGAAGAGCCCTCGAACCATATCAAGGTATAGTATCATGCCGAGGGATGAACGATAATCATACAACTCGTACCAAAAATATAAAAAAAATGTGATTAAAGGGCGAACACGAAATTATTGCGACACATTCAATAGGGCATAACTATTTTATCATTGGGTAAAAACCAACCTAATTTTGCACACTTTCTCATTGATGTGTATTGTTTACATGCTGTCAAACTCGAAGTCGTGTTTTTCGATTCAACGAAAATGGAGGTGAACCAACGCGAGTCGAGAGAACAAATTCTTTCCAAACACCAGGAATTTCCTGACCTGTCGCACCGGCAGTTGAGAAAAATGTTGAACATTCACTATTCAACCGTCTCCAGAGTGTTGAAGCGATTCCAGGTTGGATCACGGCAAAGGAGCTTGAAGAAAACCGGGACCGGAGAACAAAAAGACGAAGGGAAAGGTGAAGCGGATGATTAAAGCAAATCCCAACGTCTCAAGCCGTGATTTGGCTAAAAAGAACGGCATGTCGCAGAGCTATCTCCAGAACGCAAAGCAGAGAGCTGGACTACATACATACAAGGTACAGAACTTCCCAAACCGCGATGAGCGGCAATAATCGACGGCTAAAACTCGGGCACGGAAGCTCTACGAGAAGATGCTGACAAAATATGGCTGCTGTGTGATGGACGACGAAACGTATATAAAAGCCGATTTTAAGCAAATTCCGGGGTTGGAGTTTTTCACCGGCAAGAGCAAGTTCTATGTGGACGACAACTTTAAGAAGAAGAAAATGTCGAAGTTCGCCTCCAAATATCTCATTTGGCAGGCCAGCTGCTCTTGCGGACTGAGGAATGAGCCTTTCGTGACAAAGAGCACAGTAAATGGCGAGATATACAAATCTGAGTGCCTCGAGAAGCGCCTTTTGCCGTTTTTGCAGCAGCACGACGAAGCTCCGCTATTTTGACCAGATTTGGCATCATGCCACTATTCTAAAAGTGTCCTGGAGTGGTATGAGGCCAATTCTGTCCATTTTGTTCCAAAGGACATGAATCCGCCAAACTGTCCGGAGCTGCGCCCGGTGGAGCAGTACTGGGCAATAATAAAGCGGGAACTTCGGAAGAGCAAGAAGACAGTCAAAGACGAGAAGGACATGTTAAGAAAATGGAAAAAAAAATTGAGAAACTGATACCGGATGACACTGTAAAGACTTTGATGGAGGGCATCAAGCGAAAATGCGTTCAATTTTACACTCAAGGCTCCATCGATTAACTTTTCTTTTGATTTTTGAAGTAAATATATGTATAAAACTACCCTAAAATTTTGGTTTGATTTTAAACATTATAAGAAAATTGGCATGACATTTTCGGTGTCGCAATAATTTCGTGTTCGCCCTTTAAGATCCTGTAATCAGGAGCATAAATGGACATAAATCTCTTCTCGCGACTAAAATATCACAATAACGTGAATTTCATGAATTTATGCGCGGATTTTTTTACCGTGTAGGTAGGTGTACTGTAATTTTTCAACAAGCAAATCCATTTCAGATTTAAATTTTCAAAAAGTTTCTATTCCCCTTCTCAAAAATTCGTGAACAGCTTCATATTTGCTTCCTAAAGTACGATTCCCCCATAAAATGTACCACTTTACACAAAACAAAAATCTAAAATAAATAAACAACTGCGCTGCTACCAACACGATCCGGAAGAAGCTCGGATAGGATTATTGGCCTAATCACATTCACGCACAAAAACACTGGCTCTATTTGTCCACATTTGTCCACGTTACTGTAGTGAAATCTAATTCCAGCTCCCCACTCGCCGGCACTGATTCGATTTAATAATGTACGTCTCTACCAGCAACCAACAGTGGCCAGTGGCAGGCAGCAGCCGTCGCGGTTCCCATCTACTACCGGTAACCGATGTGATGTAGGCAGTACACAAAACCGCCGCGGGAACAATAATTTCGACCAGTCCGGGGTGTGTGCGTGTGTCTGATGTGGTTTTTCGTTGATATTCGAGTCTTCATTAATACGCCAGCTTACTCAAAGGCCGGAATCGTCGCGCGGCGCGGACCGTTGTTTTCTCGTTTGGCATTATATTTGTGGTTCACCATGTTCAGTGAACTCGATCCGGTCCGATTGTTGTTCCTGATGGATTGGAATGGTCATAGCAAATAACTAACGGGTTCGGTTCGGAAAAGGGCACAAATTGAATTCTCGAACGGGAATGAACGCCCGAAGGGTAACACTGTCAGCAGAGGGATGAGGATCTATTTTTGTGTCTGCCCTTTCAAATTGCGGCTAGTGGCTGTTGTATTTTTCAATTGCTCCAACGAATGGCGTATAGCTTTGAATATTTTAGAGTGACCATTCGCATTCCCGTGATCAACCTTTAATGAAACAATGTCCTACATAAAATGACAGCAATAGCCGTGGATGTTATTTAACTGTATAAAAAAGCAACAATTTTCACCGGAGATCAAATATTTGATGGCACATTTTTTCCAACTAATGCCTTGTTCCTTCGTTCGTTCGTGTAGTTTACCTTGGGCTATGCAATGCAGTTATAAAGAGCCAGCGAAGCACCAATATAAACCGAAACTCATATCTATTTTCTGTTGGCTTAAACCTCCTTCTTCACCCGACAGTAATCAGTAGTAGTAGGTATGTAGGCAGCCTCGCCTTTTCTCCATGCTCAAGAAGCCGACCAGTTTGTCGTTTCATTGCACCATCCACGTGTAGAAGTGGTACCAGGCCGGGTGGTGTGTACTCAGGGGTGTCGTACTGTGCATTATCTACGGTCTTGTTGGAAACGACCGACCGGCCAACGATGCCGTTGTTCTTATCTCTGCTGCATGCATGCTATCGTGAAATAGCGTAGCATGACGCTCTCGAATTGGAAGAGGACCTCCTGCTGACCATGGCCGTAGGCAGGTAGGAAAATGAAAATGAAAAAAAAATAAATATATCGGTGACACAGGCAGATCCCGAGAAGAGGATTAAGCAACGGGAAGCCAATCAGCCCACGTGCTCCGGTATGGGCTGCCATCTTACTCACTCACTGGTTGGCTGGTTGGCGCGGCATTTATACGAACTTTCCCGAGTTAAGTGCTGCAGTGGGATTTCTTGTACATACACACATCGTCGTGTGGGCGAACAGGCGAGTGATAAGGTGGAACACAGCTGCAGCAGGCAGAGGAAAAAGCCGGTCAATGATATCGCGGCTCTGTAGTTCTTCGTTGAACCGTAAGATGCGGGGTTTCGTGCTGCAGGAGATTCGTTTGTAATAATCCTCACAGTCAGAGTATTACGCTACACGGAATCGAAAAACCGTGTCTTTGACAGGGTAGGGGGGGCTAAATTCGTTATCGCAATTTACAATGTTGGTTTTACTAAACGAATCTCCCTCTTTATATAAATTCATTATTTGACACACTTTTTATATGTATAACATATATTTTTAAAAAAGTTTATAACTGCGCGTGGAGATTCATTTTTTTAACGGGGAATCGTTTGCTACGTCACATTTTATAATTTGGGGTCTATGTCTCGCGTCCATGTTGCCATCGCTGCTACTCTCTTGGTCACAGTCACGGTGGGCTGTTTTTGTTCAACCATTACGGGGTGGCTCTAAAGTAAGACCGCTTTTTCTTTCTGGGTTATGCTTATTGGTATATACATCGTAACATTATATCTACAGGAGAAGTATTATCGTCGCTGTTGTGCTATCTTATGACAAACGCCATTTTGAGGTAAACTGAGTTAGATATGCAACATTACTAATCTGAAAATTCTCTACAAAATGGCGTTTTCAGAATATTGAAATTTTGCTTGGTTACTGAGGTATAGCGAAAAAAGTGATGAGAAATTGTCAGTTTTTTTGCTTTAAATCACTGTATCTTGGGATTCGCTTAAGTAATGTAGAAGTTTTAGATGTTTTTATATGTAAAAATGTCTGAGGAACACAATAGCATAATAATTTTTAACATAAAAATACATGTATTGCGAGAAATATGCAGTTTTACTTTTAAATTGGCAATATTTCATGTTTGGCAACACTGTAATTAAAAATTACTATTTTTTCTAGATTGCTTGCTCGATTTCCTTCAAAATGCATCTCATCGATTGTTTCTAGGCCGAATAAAGCCGAAGATAATAATAAAAATTAATAATTGATGCTTTTTTTCTATGGAAAATTTTCCATGCACAATTATGACACGCCATACAAATTTTGATATCAATACACGCCTACGACACGTGTGAGTGCGACTTTTGTTTACATTTATAGTGAAAACTCGCAACATAGTCAACCGAACTACGTGATATTTGAGAGTTTAATATAGCATAGATTGAAGCATTAATTGTCTTCTTTGAATTGTTTTTATCATTTATAAGTTTCAAGATATTCAATCTCAAACTTTAAAAATCGTTTTACTCGAAATGTGCTAAATGGCGCTTGTCATAAGATAGCACAACAGCGACGATATGTGGTGTGGTCCAGTTAGAATCTGGGACAAGATAGATCGCGAAATTTGTTCAATAAAAGAAAACTGCGAAGCAGTCAAATTGAAAATATTGAAATGGAAGGCTCGAGTCCAGAACTTAAATAGGTAATAATCTCTTAAGGAAACTTTTTTTTCTGGTGACTGTAATGCGTTGGGTTGCTTTGCGAAGCACGGTGCTATTCCTGGATTGCATACTAACGATTATCATGTTGCCTATATGTAATCTAACTCATCTTGCTTGTAAAATTAAGGTTCGGGAATGAGCACTATATCCTTCGAGTGCAATAAACCAATGGCCTGAAAATCGTCATTATCGGCCACGACCATCTTAACCGGTACTTAGGATACGATAGAAAATGTTGATGTAATACTTACTTTAAGGAAGACCACCGACTCAGCGACGCTTCCATAAGTATCACGGGGTTGGATTGAAGGACAGGTTTTGCTGTAGGATTCGCCATAAGCAGGTAATCCGACGGCGAAATGAATATGATTTAAGTGGTGTGTTGGTTACTCTCCGAGTATACGAATATTCAGAGTTCGTTCTACTTTCCTGAAAAATTCCAAATGATAAACTTGTCCCGAAAAAAGTAACTGTACATGATTCAACAGTCATCATTCTACTCAGACAAGACCATGCGTATTCTCCACGCACATCAATGCCCTGTGGATTACTTCCCTAGTAGATCAAATAAACACTAAACAAATAAAGAAATAAGTCTTTCATTTGTGATGACCATCACTACGAGATGTCAAAAACAAAAATGTTATGCATAAAAGTTTGAGGTTAAAGAGTTCGCTATAGAAAACGTCCCGCAAATTGATAACTATAACAGACCCAGAATAGATGTCTTCAGCAAGATTATGAAAATGTTCTCCTCTAAAACTTTCTCGAAGGCACTCATGTTCTAGTTCTTTCCATTCGAAAGCTAGATTTTCTTTAGCCCAATATGATCAATTTCCTAAAAAATGAACATTGCCAAAAGTTTGCTAGAGTTGAGCCGGTCTTCTGCCGAGTATCTCGCTTAAGCTTGTTATATTCAGAATAAACACTGCTTAAGGTCGATTGCAGCGGGCGGTGATACTGAATGTGATATTCATTATACGATTCAGATATGCGCGGCATGGGGCATCGCAATCGCGTGTATTGTCGCAAAGGGATCGAGCATTCGTACGCTAACTTCGCCTGTATTAAATCGATTTTGAAACCGTGTAGCCATTCACATACTCGCGTGCGTTCTTCAATGGTCACGTGGACCGTCATTCTGATATTTAGTTTTATGCGTACAATACACATTTTGACAGGGAGTGAGTTATCCCATATCACTAGAGTTCCTGGTCATGTCGCCATGAAACGTGTTGTCTAGTGGTTAAGTTTTCTTTTTTAATTGGTCCAATTGAAGGCATGGATATTGTAGGTTCACGCTTGAAACCTCGTTTGAACGTTTATATGTGCTGAGACGTTCATATTATCATCAGGATGTTATGATGTCTGCGAAAACGCGGGTGCAGGTTACATGTCGATGGTTGCGAAGGGCTCAAGCATTTGTATGTTAACGTGTTTGTCGCATGTATGTGACATTGCGAGTAAAAATTCGATTTTTATGTCGCCGTGGGACGTGTTGTTTAGTAGATATGAGCGCCTTTTTTGTGTGGACCAAAGCCATTGTGTCTATGCTACTAGAGCCGAGAATAGGGACTTCCGGACGTAACCGATTCATGATCGCGCGAGCACGGGCATTTGGAGGTTCACTGCTGAGACCGCGTTTGTGAATTTATAAGTGCTAAACCGTTCATTTAGTCACTGGGTATTGTTCTGTTTGCGATATCGCGGGCGTAAGGGCGCGTGGATGATCGCGAAGGTCTCGGGCGTTTGTATGTTGACGTTTTTGTCGCGTATGCTAGCGTGTCCATTAATTCGCGTGTATGCATTATTTTTTATAAGCGTGCGTGTTCTTGAACGATCGCACGCAGACCGTGAATATACTTCATTTTAGTGTATGGATCAGATATTAGAAGAGAGTGAGTTCTCCCATTTCACTAGAGTTTCCGGTCATGTCGCCATGGAACGTGTTGTCTAATGAGTATTAGCGTCATTTTTTATTGCTCCACCTGGAGGTAAGAGTTCAGGCTGCTAGGATTGCGTGACCGATATATAACAAGCCGATTAAAGAAAAAGAAAAGAAATTAAGTAGAAGCGTATCAATTGATCGTTATTATTTTTGGTGCATATGAGTAGTGGAAAAGCACACTAGTAGAAGTACAAAAAAAAGACTAATGAAATGGAAGAAAAGAACACATGTATCATACAATCAAACTACTTGCACTCGTCAAAATGCCAAAAAATGATAGGGTAAATCCGACCTAGTAAATGGTTTTGGTTGTAAAATGCTGATTTTACAACAGATCAAGTCGTTTTATATACCAAATTAAAGGTTAGACTCCTGGGCAACTTTCTGTATACAGCATTTTATTTAGATCTTCGGCATATCCTGAGATACAAGCGTTCTACAAAAATGTTCATTTTTGCTGTTTTCGAAAATGGTGGGGTAAACCCGACCCCCTATGTTTTTGGTTGATTTAGTGCAGATATTATTCAAATTTTATAGTTTTTCAATGATAAATCAATGAATGTTGTGTTATTGAATTGTAACATGAAGAAAATGAAGTACAATATCAATCTTGGAATGCTTACGAGCAGTAGCACGTAATGATATTCCCATTTGCATCGGAGCAATTGCTCGACGAATACTATAATCATCACATTTTTGTGTCTTTCGTTTGTAATTATGTACCATTTTGCATAAAAATAATAAATAATAACAATTTGATAAATAAAAATTTTCTTAGCAAAAAAGCGTTCGGATTTACCCCATTATTTAGAGGTCGGATTTGCCCCACCGCGTCATTTTTCATTACGATGCAATTAAAAAATATATGAAAAAGGTTGAACTGAATTCATCTATGCACTTTGTGGGACTTAAACCAAAGAATTTAAATCCACTTACATTTATTATGCAATCACTTTAACAATCAGAAATATCCTGTAGTCAATGATGCACAAAAGTCAAATCAAAAGTTGTAAAAACACACTTTTTGTCGTATGAGCATCTCAATGTAGACTAATAAAATGCTGTCATACCACCATTATGATTATTTTCGATGCTCTACACGACAACATTGATATTAGTTCGCGTAGTGCTTCTGATTTTCGGTAACAGAGGGGAGTCGGGTTTACCCAAAATTTCATGCTATGATAACCGAGAACGGATGATTCACGTGCGTCGATAAATTAATCGTACCTTAATTTATCCAATCCTATCATCCCGAATGAATCGAATCGAATGCAGGAATTGAACATTGTTAAAAAATGACCAACTAATCCTAGGAAGGATAACCCGCTTTTCTATCATATACGCCAGTTCTGCATCCATTCTCCGACCCAGCTGTCACAATTACTCAGACGAATATATACACAGGTAGACATACGATTAGCACATAACAATTGTACACTAGTACTAAAAACTACAATTATTACAACCCAACCACTAATAGGCTTCCGTTTTGACTTTTTTTTGTTAATTAATTAGCCTGTGAACGATGACGAAGTCGACGGATAATTCGACACACAATGACCCCCCACTGCGAGTCGCGGATACAAATACTTTCATCAAGCTGTGGAACTATGTCTGCAAACACGGCCCATAGCAAGAGCCAATCCACGCCAGCGTGTACAGGTTGTTGGTTGATCGTTAGTTTGGGCTGGTGCAGTGTGTGTAAAACACAAAACATAAAAAAGGCCCATAAACCCTCTCGGTCTCTTCGATGCACCACTTTCGAGGCGTAATGCAATGCAATCTTAAAGCAGTTGTCTGTCTGAGGTTCTTTAAAACAGATGCACGAAAAATATGCTTGGTGATGTTTGCGAGACCGTCAAACCCTTCAACCTAGAGGAGGGCATTTTGGTGATATAGTTATTGTGATTAAACCCCCTTCAAGTGAGATAAAGCACAAAAATCAGTACAAAGTCTTCAGAAATGTTGAAGAACTTGTTAATACGAACAGATTTACTGAAGACCAAACAGCTCTATATGTAGTACACTCGAATTTATATACTCCATAAAATAAATTAAGTAAAATAGATTAAGTATGTAAATGTTGGTCATATGGAAAGAAGGGGCTCGCGAACAACGACATAATATGCCAAATATGTTTAGTGCTGGTAAATAGATAAAATACCCGCTATATTTACATTCTGGATCACTGTGCGCTGTTGTTAATGTTATCTTTCTCCTCAATTCACGTATTAAATTTAGTAGAACGGATTATCACATTTATATTGTATTCTTTCAAACTATATGCAAGCCCAGCTTACTTTCATTATTTTTGTAAAACTTCAAATGTGCTATCTTCAAAATTTTCCAAAATGTTTCCCTTGAGCGAAGCTACGAAAAAATTGGTAGGTTAATCTCTCCTAGCACCTCGTACCATCCCAACAAGTTTCTGTAGTGCGTTGTATATGTCGCCGTTTCCTGCTCGAGAAGTTAATCAGGGAGCACTAATTTCACCACATCTACAAATCGTCGGCCAGATCACAAATTTATAGGAAAATTTCGACTTTTTCTCCTTTCAGACATTCTCTAAAGCGGCAAACTAGAAGATCCTGCCAACCTATTCTGATCCAGAGAGTTGACACAATTTTCTTCATCCATTACGATGTTCGGTATTTGTTGTATCTTGTAAATATGTTATCTAGATTCTAGAACGTGTCGTGGTATTCTGGATAAATTAAACTGATATTTCGAATGTTCTAGCGATATCCTGGATTAACATACTTGCTTGACGCTTTAATTGTTGTTACACTCGTTGAAAATAAATAACAAAACAAATTATTAAATTATATGAGCTCCCTTCGAAGCAAAATCCTAGCTACGAACCTGCTTCACGATCACTATCACCAATACGATAATCGTGTGTTCTTCGTAGAACGTCACCATAGCCCAGCGCGTAAGGGTTAGTGCAAAGAACCGGTGGAGTCCCAAGGGTTGCAGTTTCGAATCCTGCCTCGAAGTGGATTTCTTCACAAAACTTCTTCTGTATAACTCTTCATTTCAATTTGTTTTCCCCGTTGGATGCGACCAAAAAAGTCTGCTTCCTTCACTTCAAACAACCAGTTTGTTTAAATCGTACAAGAACGAATCGCCCATCGCTAACAAAAACAGTGTGTAAACTTTACAGTTGATTGCAATTATTTCTGTACACCGAACCCTAAAATAAGAGTAGTTCAGAAAAATTCGTAGTTCATTGTACATGACTTTTAAAAACGAGATATTTTTAAACCGTGATACATCCAAGGACACTAGCGGCTCCAGATAGGTGCACAGGAGAACGTGCCACCCTCCCCACATTCGTCCAGAAGCTGTTTAAAAAGACATTTCCATCTCCCTACTTCGATATGCTTATATTATTTTTTTACAACATTTTATTTAACCAAGTAAAAGCAAAATAACTTAATTTGGTAACAAAAGCAATTTTGAATTTTTGCAAGCAATAAGCAAAGTACTGTTTCTATTACAGTTACAGTTACAGTTACAAGGACATATAATTTAATTTTGCCAGGTCTGGTAGTAAGTTATTGGTTGCCTTTATCTCTAACTCATCACTCGAAACACTTCTGAAATCATCTGGGGAAAAGTTCTTTCAAATCTCAAATCTCCTCTCTTTAGTGCGACGTCTTTGTCACCGTCCTTGTACCCATGAATAGATGAATTGGTACGTCAATACTTAACATCAACCGCTACGGTGCAGCTTTACATAGCAGAAATATTTAAATATATCTTGTGTTCGACCTACCCTATCTGGTCTATGGATGGTTAAAAAAATTGCAATTGTAATACAATAATATAAAGCATGGCTGAATACCCAGATTTGACCCAAGGAACCACGTTGTTACAGTTATGGTACCGGTATCGAAAAGCCGGAAAATATCGAACCCAATTTTGGTACCGAAAAACCGGTACTGAATCAAAATAACTACCGGTATTTTCGGTACAACGCAAAACTTTTGATAAATTTATATCTCTTTTTAACCTGGAGTTAAAACTTTACGAGAATCAAGATGCCATCGCCTTCAGAAATCTATCTTTTAATAACGGGAGTCAAATGACACACTCAACAGTAGAAATATGGAGTATAAGTAAACCCAAATCGCGACAATGAAGTTGTAATTTGTCTCAAATTGTTCAGTTTGTATGGGATACATTGTGACATGAACGCAAACTTGAAAGAATAACAAACTCACGTCCGGCTAATGTAATGATTGCTTCATGTTTGAGAAACCGTGATAATCTTTGTTTGTTTGTTCAGTCATTTGTGCTGTCAGACCTTCCATTCTTTGTAGAGTGCAGTGGAAACTCGCGCGTTACAAACTAGAAACTAGCTTTACTCCCCAGTGTATTACTATTTGATGGAGACATATTTGGTCACTGAACAAACCTTTCCATATAAAGGCCATTGCAAAATATCGATTAGTAATGTGGTATTACATGTATAAAATTTGTGTATAACTTTCGTCGTACTGAACAATTACAACGATCTTACATTAAATTTCAAAGTAAATATGCACCAAAAAATAATGAAATTTAAACGACATGTAAATCAATACGAATGTAAACATATAAAGCTTGAATCAAAAATTTGATTGAAAATTAAGTTTAATTCGATGCACTCAATTGGAGCATCAAAAAGCATATAATTTTACACTTTCGTTCGTGTAATATTACATGTCTTTTATTTTACAGCAATATAGGATTAAAAATACATTAAAGTGCATTGGTATCCCGTTTAATGAAACTGTAATCTTCAATCAACGTGTAAAATTGTAATAAAATTCGTTAAAGAAAGCACGACAAGTTGTGTGTATTTACAGTGGAATTTAATACTACATTTATATTCATGCTCCAAATATGTGCATGAAAATAAATTTAAAATTACAAAATATTTTTTCTATGTACAATAAATATAACAAATTGAAAATATGATTCTTTGCGAATGTTTCATAAGCAAGGTTTTGATTGGTTTCCATTATTCGTTGTGTGCCGACATAATTAGTTTGTCGTCTCACATCTGGATTTTGTTTGCTAATTTACACTTTATCTACAGAAGAACGTACACCGATTTAGCTCATCAATATATTGAATTTGGTATCCGGACGAATCACTTCGAATGTTGAGGTGGGAAATAAAATTACTAGTAAAGGGTGTCCCACATCAAATTGTATCACGAAAAAAACGCAGTAGTATTGGGTATTTTTGCTTGAAAATTTGGGTAGCAGTATTTTAGAGTGTATCGTTGGCACTGCATTTTTATCGCTGTCAGTTTTTCGAAAATTGGAAAAAATTGCGTCGATCGAGAAGCAACGTCGCGAATTAATTTTTCGCAAGTACCAGGAAAATCCTGAATAGCGTCGATCGAAAAGCAACGTCGCGAAACGATTTTTGGCAAATATCTGGAAAATCCTGAACTGACGGCGCCGCGTGACCACCACTCATTCCAGTTGGTCTGGGTTCAATTGCAACCGAGGTTGTAGCAATTTTTATGGTGTGAAAAAATCTGTGGTCACGTCTTCCTTCGGAAGGGAAATAAAGCCGTTGTTCCCCGGTTCATGATTTGATGGATCTATATCTAGTCCAGATAGTGGAGTCACCTCTCTGGTGTCGGTAAAGATGTAAATCCAATTTCTATACTTACTAACAAATATCTATTCCTCCCGTGATACTTGTGGAGTGCGCAATAGTATTTATGGCCTCTAGCAAAAACATTTCTTCCCCTTCCTTCCGCAATCTACGTTAGGAGCTGGCCGGCGTCGGTATTCTAGTCTAGTCTACACATACACAGCCAATACATGTAGGGATCCTGGAAAATTGCAGACGTTCGTCCACAATTTTTCTTGTCATTATCAATGTTTGTGGCACATATTTGAACATGACACAAGCATTAAAGCGGCCAGGCCAACCGTGCAACGTACAAAATAAAGATGATTCAAAATTATACGGCAATCAAATTATTCATTCAATGAATAATTTAATCAACGGATTATTTTGAACCTTGAATAAGGAAGAAACGTGAACAACCGTACACAACCGTTTCAATTTGATGGGGGTTTGATAAATCGTTGGGAGTGACTTTGCTAAGAGGGTTAATGTCCTTTGGTCCTAGGTTCCTGGGATGGGACAGAAGTATTTAGTCCTGCCCTGGCTAATGAGCCAGAGTTATAGCACCCTTACTCGCTCTCTGAAACAATAGAGAAAATTGGCGAAATCGGTCAATTAGTAGTAATATAAACAAAAAACGCATAAAAATACAAACCAACAGACAATTCACGTTCGACAAAAATCTATACAGGACTTCTATGTCCTAATAGGCAGTACAGGATCGTGAAAACAGAAACCTTTCGCGTTCGTTGAGCGTTGACGGAAAATACAAATAACTGTACCGTATATTTCACAGCTGGCCGGCGCCGGTATTGATCAATAAAACACTTTAGGGTTACCAGGAGTTCAGCTAGTCCAGTCGATAACGGAGTAGCAGTCAGGGATGGTCGCACAAGCTCAAGCTCAGTACGTGGAAAATCCTGAACTCTCTCATCGGAATATCGGAAAATAATTAGGAGTCGTGCAGTCAACGGTGAGTCATGTGATTAACCCTCAAAAAAGCAAGCTAAAATTGTGACTTAGAGAAGAATCGGTCATAAGAGCCAATGAAATCAAAAGTATCTTTTTTGTCGTTTTATCAGTGAGAAAATCGAAAGCTTGAAAACGCACGATCATTTGTATTTCAAATTACATTAAGTCCATTAACACTAGAGAACTGTAACTAGGCGGGCCTCTGAGACACCTCGCTTTTCTGAGGGTTAAACGTTACTATCAAGCTCTGAGCATCGAATGGAAGGAGAAATGGGCCCGGAAACTGTCTACCCTAATGCTCACGAAGCCTCATTGTCTCACCATGGATGATGAGAATTACGTCAAGGCGGACTTCCAATAGTTCTACACCACTGAGCACAAGTGTGATGTTCCGGAGGAAGTAAAGAAGCAGAAACTTACCAACGTTTACCAATAAATGCATGGTTTGACAAGCGATCTGCTAATGTGGTAAACAGAGTACGCTGTTCGTGACTACCGGGACTGTGAACGGGAAGATCTACCTCATGGAGTGTTTACGGAAGCGTCCACTTCCTCTGTCGAAGCAACACGAGGGCCCTACGATCTTCTGACCGGATCTCGCTTCGTGGCACTATTGAAATGTTGTCCTGGAGTGGTACGAAGCCAACGGGGTCACTTTCGTATCCAATAGAGCTCTCCATATTTGGAAAAGGTTTTGAAATATACATGGGTCAGCTCAGATTTTTGTTCTAAACTTTCGCCAAAAATTAGTTAATTTGGACATGATTGAGAGGTGTCTGCAATCAAAAATCGTGTTTTTGTTATGTTTCCATAGGAAGATCACTTAAACTCTGATTTAATAGGCCCTTCATACCCACATATCATCAAAGGTTGTTCCTTAGACATATCTTAACATGTTTCAACAAGTGTCCCAGCTCTAATAGAGTGGGACATGGTTGCATAAAAAAAAATAAAATTTTGCTCCGAGTAACTTTTAGGGTCCCTTTTAGCTCCCAGAACAACTCTGAAAATTTTACGCTCGATTGGTACAATTATATTTTTGCGTCCACGGTTTAAAGTTTACATGGGATTTCGCATGGGGAAATCGTCTTTTGCAAAATAATTCGTCCAAGAGCCTTTCGTTACCTACTAAAAATAAAAAGAATGTCTGATTTTTATAAGACATTTATCAAGGAAACATAGTCTAGAAGATCGTGAAACGAACTGATGCTTGTGGAAAAAGTTATTAAAATTTCACTTTTCTAGCATCACTGCTGCTGACGGTCGAATTATATGCAAAAATTTTAACTTTCTCTTATTAAGTACAAAAGAAAACTCAAATTATCCCTTGAAACTCTTGCGAATTGGCCAAACAGTACAGATAAATTGATTTAGACAAATTAAGAGTAGATCAAAACAAAATTACATATCATTGGACAACCAACAGCAGTGGTGCAAGAAAAAATGAATATTTTATCAATCGTCAAAGCATCTATCGTTTTCAGCTTAGCAACTTTTTGCTCAAGTTTCGTGGTTTTCGAGACTTTGTTTCTTTGTTAAATTTCCTATCAAAGCCATATAACGATTCATTTTTAGGACGCAATGGGCGACTCCTGGAGGAATTATTTGGTAAAAGTTAATTTTCCCATACAATATCCCATGTAAACTTTAAACAGTGGTCGCGAAAATATAGTTTCAGGGATCGAGCTAAGAATTTGCACAGTTGTTCTAGGACCCAAATGGTACCTAAAAAGTTGCTCGGAGCTGAAATCTAATTTTTGTTCCACCCTAAGCTCTAATCGCAATAGACAAGCTGAAGCAGTTTGCTGATTTGCCACAACCGCCATACCACCGCTACACCGCCACCTCGCCACTCCACCACCATCACTTCCACTCGCAGTTTACAAAAGTGTCACCATCCTGAAAAAAATATCAACATAACACACGACCAAATACCGCCCATCAATTTGCTAATTCATCATCCAGCAGAAATAAACATCATCGCCGCTGCTGTGTTTTATTTCTGCCAACCGAAAGAACATATACATCCATCAGTTGTCGTCCGCCTTCCTGAATTCCAGGTGCCAGAACGATAAAGGTGAGAAGTAATTCGTAGTTGTTTTGTTTAGTACTTTCTTGCGCTCCTTCGATCTTGTACCTAAGTGAATTTCGTACCCAAAAACATACCTGTCATCATCTTGTAGAGTGTAAGTGGTGCCATCTGTTACTGAACATTTCAACTAGTAACCCTTACACTACCGCATATCGGATTTTGTGAGAGTTGTACTGATAAATTTTCCGATGGTCGCAATGCTGTAAAATGTGGCGGTTTTTGCTCTTCGTTATTTTGCGCAAAATGTTGCGGACTAAACGACGAATTATTTGCCGCTGTTATTAACAAGTCTAACTTATTTTGGATGTGTAACACATGCAAAAATATCATGGACAAAGCACGTTTTCGTAACGCATTAGTGTCTGTTGAGTCCGCAAACCAAATGGTGATCGAGGAGCTTAAAAATTCAATTCGCAACGACATACTGGAGGAATTAAAGGTAGAAATTCGGACCAACTTCAAAACGTTGATAGACGCTGTACCAAAAACGCCGATTCCTGGACCGCGACAATTTTCCTTTAATTCTGCTAAAAGAAAGAGAGACAACGACGATACAGGCTCCAATCCTTCTAAGCTGCTACGTGGTACTGATGCCGCCGGTTCATTGACACCATCCATCGCTGTGAATCGTGAAGATAAAAAGTTTTGGTTGTACCTGTCAGGAATTTCACCCGATGTCCCTGATGAAAGCGTCACGAAGCTAGCTGCGGATAAACTCGGAAATTCGAACACCACTGTCGTCAAGTTGGTCCCTCGTGGCAGAGATCCTAGAACGCTGAATTTTGTCTCCTACAAAGTTGGCATGCCCACGGATCTCAAAGAAAAGGCTATGACGGCGTCTACATGGCCAGTTGGCATTGCTTATCGTGCGTTTGAAGAGAAGTCGGATTCCAGAAGGGTTTTTTTGGAAACCGAATGCGCCCGACTCAGCAACAATGACTATTTCCACTGCTCTTCGCCCTCCTCCCAACTAGTTACATCGCCTGTTTCACATCCTGTATTGCCTGTTCCCGAAGTTACCGCACATTCCGAGCAGTTTCTTTCCGTTTACTACCAGAACGTGCGAGGAATGAAAACGAAAACACAAGAAATCCATCTAGCGCTTTCTTCTAGTGACTACGACGTCATTGTCCGTACGGAACCTGGCTGCGCGAAGACATATTAAACGCTGAGCTCTCGTCAAACTACGTAATATATCGCTGCAACCGCAACTCAACAACCAGTCATCTGCGTCGAGGCGGTGGCGTCCTAATAGCGGTAAAGAACAACCTCGTAGGCTCACAGCTAAGCTTATCTGGAATTGAACGCCTGGAGCAAATCGCCGTGTGTATCGCCCTCCCGAATCAATCTGTATATATTAGCTGTGTTTATCTCAGGCCAAATAGTGATCCGGATTTGTATCGCGCGCACGCTAATGCCGTTCAAAAAATTCTAGACAATGCTGGCAGCACCGACACTGTTCTCGTCTTTGGAGACTACAATCTTCCACGCCTTCAGTGGTCGCTCGATAATGATCTAAAATGTTACCTACCTATTAATGCCTCTTCGGAACAAGAAATAGCTGTAACGGAGTCTATGGTTGCAGGCGGTCTGTACCAGATCTGCTCATTGACGAATATGAACGGGAGGATCCTCGATCTTGCATTCGTAAACAACACGGATATCGTAGAGCTGCTTGAACCTCCGACTGCTATTCTCAAAGTCGATCCTCACCACAAACCGTTTGTCCTGCGGCTAGATATACGTACCAACAGTGGAGATGATTCATTTCATTCGATTGACGAGCTTGATTTTGACTTTAACCGTTGCAACTTTGACAAAATCTCCGCACTGATTGCCACAGTCGACTGGACCGACTTAATGTGTTGTAATGAGCTTGACGAAGCAGTCGCGCTGTTTTATGGCAAAGTATATGACATACTCCGCCTAAAGGTTCCACTGAAACGAATCAACAGGAGGGTGGATTTCAAATTTCCATGGTGGAACGCTGAGATTCGCCGTTTGCGCAATGCACTGCGAAAACAACGCAAGCGTTATTTCCGCCATAAATCAGACGAAAACAAAGTTACTCTTCGACGGATAGAACTGTAATACGAAACGGTCCGGAATTCCGCTTTTCGTGAGTATTTGAATCATGTGCAAAATAGCCTTCGCGATCACCCCGCAACATTTTGGAAATTCGTTAGCAGCAGAAAACGATCTGGTAGTACTCCCACTGACGTTTTCCTTGGAAACACAAGCGCGCAATCTCCAGCTGATACCGTAAATTTGTTTGCTGATTTCTTCGGAGTGTTTAGAAGCGACTATACCGTCCCTTCGGAAGAGTATTTGGAAACATTACCATCGTACAACATAAATCTCCCCCGTCCCACTGTAAGCCGAGCTGACGTCTTGAAGGCTCTGACTGCTGTTGATTCGTCGAAAGGGCCTGGCCCCGATCATCTCTCGCCCCAATTTATAAAAAGCTGCGCCCACGTGCTGTCTCTTCCGGTGTGTATCATTTTCAATCGCTCTCTCGCTGAAGGCATTTTTCCTATCGCCTGGAAAGAAGCTGCTATCGTTCCCATTCACAAGGCTGGAAAAATTCACAACGTCGAAAATTACAGAGGTATCTCATTATTAAACTGTCTCTCCAAAGTTCTCGAAAAGCTGGTCTACAACGTCACGTATGCAGCTGCATCCCACATTATCTCGGAGTATCAATACGGGTTTGTCACAAAACGATCAACAACTTCTAACCTTACACTTCTAAGTTGTTTCCCGCCGTCGAGAAGCGTCATCAGGTGGACGCAATTTACGTCGATTTCTCAAAAGCTTTCGACAAAGTACCGCACAACATCGCAATCTTGAAATTAAAGCGTTTGGGATTTCCCACCAGGCTGACTAACTGGTTGCAGTCGTATCTTTCCGATCGCTCGGCATTCGTGAGTATAAAAAACACGCGTTCAAGCACATTCAGAACACCCACAGGTGTCCCGCAAGGCAGTCATCTGGGCCCGCTTATTTTTATTCTGTTTATTAACGATATCTGTAGTCGGATCAAATCTGGGAAATTGCTGTACGCGGACGATCTCAAAATCCTCCGAACTATCGCTTCTACACTTGACGCCGTAGTGCTTCACGAAGATATCTGTACTATTCAAGAATGGTGCACGCTTAACGAAATGGAAGTCAACGTTAATAAATGCAAAGTAATTAGTTTCGGACGCTTGCTTACTCCAGGACGTTATGAATACAGCCTAAAAGGAAGAACAATTGAAAGCGTCGACTCGATCCGAGACTTGGGAGTGCTCTGCGATAGGAAGTTGAGCTTTTCCGACCATATCACCGCGACAACTTCTAAGGCTTTCGGAATGCTGGGCTTCTTAAAGCGGAACACGGCGGACTTCGACGATTTCTACGCACTAAAAGCACTTTACTGTGCCCTGATCAGAGGTGTTCTGGAGTATGCTGTGCAAGTGTGGGCACCATACCATGCCGTTCAAATTGACCGACTAGAGCGTATAGACAGATGTTTTGTGCGATTCGCCCTCAAGAAACTTCCATGGAATGATCCAGTTGTGTTGCCTCCTTATGCCGATAGATGTATGCTACTCGGTCTGCAGACTCTGGCGACTCGCCGTATCTTCCTGCAAAGAGTTTTTGTTTTCGATTTGCTGTCAGGTAATATCGACAGTCCCGATCTTCTCTCGGGCGTTAATTTGTATGCGTCTCCTCGTGTTCTCCGTAACCCCACTCTGTTGTGGATCCCTAGACACCGTACTTCATATGGACAAAATAATCCACTGGAAAGATGTTGCCGCAGATTTAACGAAGCTTCTTCAGTGTATGATTTTAACGTTTTCAAGCATAGATATAAGATATTAACAAGAAATATATAGTTTTTTTTATTTTTATTTTGATTATAGAGGTTTTAACCTTAGGGTCGGTCATTCGCCTCTTTTCGGGTTAGAGAAATCTCTTTTTGGAAAAATCTCTAACCCTATGTGCGGGGTTGGGATTTGAACCCAGATGAGCTGCATACAAGGCAATCGATTTACCAATTACGCTATGCCCGTCCCCAGACAGAAATATATAGTTTTAAAATGCGTCTGTACGGTGTATACCGCAGATAAGGAAATAAATAAAAAAAATTGTTAACAGAATTTTTATAAAGAGCAGAATATCAAAACCATGAAAAAATATTACTAATTTTCCTTGGTTTTGATATTCTTTAAAATGTTTAAAATCAAATATGCAGAGCTATTGGTCGGGTTTATCGCTTACGGATCACTCAAAACACCTTTAACAACAAGTTCTTTCAAATCTTAAATCACTTTTCTTTAGTGCGACATCTTTGTCATCGTCCATACTCTGCAGATATATCGCTACGGTGTAGTTTCACATAGCAGAAATATTTAATCTATCTTGTGTCCGACTTCATCTGGTCTACAGAGGGTTAAAATGATTTCAATGTGGATACAATAATAGTGTGGCTGAATACCTAAATTTGACCCAAGAAATAAAGATGGTTTCAAGAAACAAAAAAAAATATTAAGACTTTTTTTCAAGAGAGCACAACGATAAAAAATTTAAAAAGTTCAAAATAACATAGTAACAAAATATTCCCAAAGAAAAAAATTGCATAAAACATATGTTTTTATTTAAATTCGCAAATATTTTTTAACATAGTCGTCTTTGAGGGCATACAGAGTCTTCGATCAATTCTTGGGTTAATTTTAAAGTACTTGGCGTCAAATCCTCCATAATGCGACTGTTTCTTACTTTAAAGTCATCAACCACCAGTGTGTATAAATCATACGATTGCCGGGTAAAATCGATACGATAGAAATCACGAAAAACTTCGTCGCGTTATTGAATATTATTAAAAAATTTAAACAGTGCTCCTTATAGCCGGCTATTCGGAGTTCAAGTTGCTTATTTTGCTAATCATATTAATACAACAAATGATAAATTTCCCAACTTCTGGGCAGCCGGCTGCCCAGAGCAATTATTACATGATAACGCTATTGGCAAACTTATAACTAACTTCCCGTGATACATGTGGAGATGCAGAGGATTCCTCGGTCTCTAGCAGCAACATGTATCGGACTAACATTCCTTCCTTTCCCAGAAGATTTGCATTCGGACGTAGCCGGCGTCGGTATTGATCAGCATGCAGGGATCAATATAGATTGCACAATGTGGCTCATAATGTTATTCCCAAGCATGTTGTTCCAATGAACATTTTGCAACCTAATTTGTTTCTGGTCAATAACCGAGTAGCAACTACGGGCGATCTCTTATGCTTATGCTTATCAACCACCAGTGTGCAGAAAATAACCAGAACCCCGGAAAATACAAAAGCTACACCTGTTTATTTTGAAAGTCTAAAATTTAACACTTTCGCACGACTTTTCTATTGTTCCACAAATTAACACATTTTAGCAGTATTAGCACCGAAAAAAATCGGAGCCAAAAATCCATACGCCCTCACGCCCACGGAAAACGGAAGCATAACAATCCAAACACCCGGTAGTGAATTTATGAATATTCATGCTACCTGCTACCAGAAAGCGTAGGCAAGAACCAACAACCGCGAACCTGATCCCGCTGCTGGTATTGAAGCCGCATGTTTGTATTCATATTTTTATCGATTTTAATCCCCTGCCTGCCTGCCTGCCTGAACCTGTCTGTATGTACATGGTATCTATCTAGTTACCTTCAACCAGGGAGACAACGAGGTGCGTAAAGAACCAACAAGCGGAATAAAATGTGGTCCTTCACAACATGACACGTGAGACGAGAGGATGTGTATATGTGTGACTCTTCCATATATTTCTCAAGTTGAAGGATACATATTCTGTTTTTTTATGACTGGCGAGTCTTCATCCAGCACCATTCAGTAGGGAAAAGAAATACGGAACGACTCCCGCAGGTACCCCCACCAACATCCTTCCCTCACGCAAGTGATATGTGAATAAATTCAAAGACGTTTTTCTGCTACGCAGCCAGACGATGGTATTTCTACACCAAAAAAACCAGTACACGTGTATGTGTACTTTAATGCTCGGTCGATACCTGGAGTGTCGCTCAGCTGAGCGGATGATGAATTTAGTGCACACACGTCTTAATTGAAAAGGCGATAATAATTTATGCTGCATCACGTGCGCATGGCAATGATGTTGAAGGAAAAAAACCACACATACAGGAAGCGCATTATATCAACAGAGGGAAGATGCCATGAGGAATAATCTGGGTAAATGATTGCAACACCTTTCAAAGGAAACAAGCAGTTTAAAACGATGAAATTTGAATTTCAATTATAGAGATCCAAGGTTGGACTCTGTTGAACTATCAATTTAGTTCTTATGATAGTTTTAGATCTAAACTGAAGGAGAAACTTATGCTCGAATAGTACTTACGATATAAGAGAGTTATCCCCAGATGTCATCGTTGATTATTGTACGGATTATAATTTAACATTCTTCCGTGTAGGTAATTAAAAGGGACTGAACGTTTGAACTCGCTGTCAAATAAAAATGCACAATGCATGCCATCAAATATCAGACCAGCAACCGAACAGATTGAATCAAGAATCAAAAAACAGTTTAATTAACTTTTGACATAACCTTTGCAAAACAAACCTCACTGCCAATTGTCACTTACACAATGAGAGAGGGCAGACTTCCCGTATTACGATCAATCGTAGAACAGTGCAAATAATGCAAGCTCTCTCACCCACGAACCATTCGAACGGAGCACATGCGACTCGACACCTACGCGCCGCTTTTTCCATCCTCCGGCAGAGGCCACAGTTGAATCGAGCTCGGTACATGAGTTGCAGTCATTAATTATATCGACTCTCTCGCTTGTTTTCTTTCCTGTTTTCGTTCTATATGGAGCATCCCGTTGTTGCAAATTTCAGCACACCTCACCGACCGCCTCCAAGTCAATGACCGTTTGCCGAGGAAAGTTCGCATTTCGAATTTTATTTCCGACTGGTGATATTAATTCATTGACCGCATCACTGGTCCCGAATCGGTTGGATCGCTGGAGTTTTAGGATGGAACCTGACGACTGGCCATTATGTAACGGTAACTCACGCCCTGGGCTACAAACTAACTAGGTTAGGTAAGACTGCTACGGGTTTGGGGCTGGAACGTTATATTTGCTCTAAAAAATAACAGATTAAGGTCTGGGCACGATCGTGATACTTTGGCTTTTGAAATAGTTTAACTCGAAACATAGCTGGAGGTTGGTAATAGAAGAAAACAATATATTTCAACATTTATAGCACAGTGTTATAAATGACAATCGATGAAAGATATACTATTGACGAATCATTGATTTTTAGTTTAATTTTTACTATTTATTTACAAGCTACAAGCTACTCTAGTTACAACAATGGATATTTGGGCTCTACCCCATTTGGCATAATGTGATATGGCATAATGCCATTTGGCATAATGTCATATGGCATAATGACCATTTGGAATATTGGTTATTTGGCATAATAGTCAGTTGGCATAAAGATAACTTGGCATAATGGCAATTTGGCATAATGACTATTTGGCATAAAAACCATTTAGCATAACGCCATTTGGAATAATACCATTTGCCATAGCGCCATTTGACATGATTCTATTTGATATATTTTTTTTGGCAAAGTGAAATGGTCATCTAAGGATTTCATTCTACTTATGTAAATTTTAAATAGAAATTTTGACAATCTTTTTATTTAAGAACAGCTCATGTTTAAAAGAAGGTAAAATCATCAATGATTTATATCGAACTATCTAGTCTGTACTGGCCCTAATTATTGAAAGATAAATGACATGCTTTACTGAATATTCATCCTTCTTTTAACTATGAGCTGTTCTTTAATGCGAAAGTTTGCAAATTCCTAACTTCATATTTCCACAATTTATGACCATCTGACTCAAATCAAATTTTACTTTTAAAATGCTTGTGTAGCTAAATTCAGTGAACTAAGCGTTTGTTCTGGTTCTGTTCCTTTCAATAGTTTGTGTGCAAATTAAAACAAAATAAATTATATTCAATGATTTTATTCGTATTAACCGTCATAGGGATTAGAAAATTTAATTTAAAAAAATCATCTTGATTGCGAGCCTAGATTTGCTGCTATTGCTTGAAGATAATCAATAGTATCAAAATTGTGTAAGTTAGTAACAATTTTGCATAGTTTCGCATCAATTATCTGACCATTGGTACGACGCTTCTTCTCGGAGATTAGTGACATATGCGCCAAGATTTTTGAAGCGATAAATTTTTTCCTCTAGTCTCAGCTCTTCGATGATATGAATCAGACCAGCACTGCGACCCACCAGACGATTCTAACGACCGTGCCATGCTTCAATTTGGTTGGTGGTACGTGGGATTCCATCTTTCACGTTTCGGTAAACCGACCAAAGATCAGCAGGATACAAAGGTTTCTTTGTATGTACTCGACCTGATTTTGTTGTTAGTCTGGATTTGCCTAACACATAATATTCTTCAACATACTTGGAAAATCCAGTAAGTTCAGTCGGTACTGATGATTTGATGTTTGCGAAGGCGTCAGATATTTTTTCGGCAGGTAAAAATGCGAGAGCCTGTGTTTATTTATTGATTTTTTTCGAGAGTTGTCCTACTGGAGCTGTAGAGCTAGGTTCTCGGAAGGGCTCCCCGTCAGAATCACATACTGCAATTTGCAGACGAGACAGGCAATGTCGCCCAATAAAACACTGCATTAGGCCAATTGTAGCGGGCCGTGATTCTGAATGTGATATTAATTGTACGGTTCAGGTATGTGCGGGCGTAGGGACTCGTGATCGCGTGTATCACCGCGAAGGGCTCGAACATTTGTACGTTAACGTGCTCGATCGCGTGTGCGTTTGTATGTCGCGTGTGCGTTTGTATGTCGCGTGCGCGTTTGTATGTCGCGTGTGCTAACGTGTATGAACTTCGCGTGTATAAATTCTATTTGATAACCGTGTGCCTTTCGCATATTCGCATGTGTTTTAGAATGATCGCGCGCGGACCGTGAATCTGATACTTAATTGTTTGTGTACGGTTCAGATTCCAGAAGAAAGTGGGTTCTTACATATCATTAGAATTCCCATTCATGTCGCCGTAGAACGCGTGGTCTAGTGGATATGAGCTTTATTGTTTTTTGATTGATCGAACTGAATGTATGGACCTACATTGCTAGAATGAAGGCTAAAGATTTCCGGACGTGACCGATTCATGATCGCGCGCGTTTGCGGGTTCGCGTTTGAGACCGCGTTTGTAACGTCGTAAGTACTAAAACGTTCACACAATTGCCGGAGTGTTATCAAGTTTACGCGATCTCGGGCATAGGTGTGCGTAGATGATCGCGAAGGGCTTAAGCGTTCGTATGTTGACGTGCTTGTCGCATGTGCTCGCGCGAATGTGACTTGAGGTATATAAATTCGATTTCGAAACCCTGCGGCCATTCATATATTCGCGGACCGTCATTCTGATCTTTAGCTTACGGTGTACGGATCACATTCTGACAGGTAGAGAGTTATCCCATATCACTAGAGTTTCCGGTCATGTCGCCATGGAACGTTTTGTCTAGTGAATATGGGAGTTATTTTTCAATATTATTATTTTTTTATTGATTAACAAGGACCTAGATTGTTGGTACCGAGGATAGAAACTTCCGGACGATCCCGATTCATGATGGCGCGAGCGCGGGAGTTTGTAGGTTCACGCTTGAGATCGTGTTGGTAAGTTTATGAGTGCTGAGATTTTCACCTTATCACCGGGGTGTAATCATGTTTGCGAGTTCGTGGGCGTAGGTTGCTTGGAAAATCGCGAGGGGCTCTAACGTTTGTGCGCTGACGTGATTTTGTAACGTGTGTTCTTGAATGGTCGCGCGAACCGTGCGTCTGATATTAAATTTTCGGTGAGCGGTTTGAATTCTGGCAGAGAGTGGGATCGTTTATATCGATAGGGTTCCCGGTCATGTCGCCATGAGACGTATTGTCTAATAGGTATGGGCGTATTTTCTTAATTGGTCCAGCTGATGGCATGGACCTAGGCTTCTAGGATCAAGTATAGACTTCCGGACGTGATCGATTCGCAATAACGTGCGCGAGGGAATTTTTGTAGGTTCCCGCTTGAGACCGCGTTTGAGAATGTGTGAGTGTTAAGACGTTCACTATCACCATCTTTGCTGACCCAGCTGAAGACTGGTGTAGAATGGCAAGAAATAAAAGATAATATATGAGAGACGTAATATATTAGACAGGTACAAGATACAGCGGAAGTTATGATCATCACATGAAAGATATACATTAGTACTTCAAACACTACTAATACTTGAAGCCAACCACTAAATATAGCACATCCTTTCTCAATTATCTATTTGTTATTGGTTGATTGTTGGTTATGAGCTGGTAAATAGAAGAAAGGTATAGAACAGAAAAAAGGCTCACATCAGCCCTCCCAGCCGCCTCGATAAACCACTATCGAGGCGTATTGTAATCAACATCTTCAAGCGGGCTTCTTATATAAATCAAATCCTGAGTAGTCATAATGATTGGTGGATTATTAACATGAGAACTAATTAACCTCTAGTAGTAGAACTTGGTGCAAATAGAAACTAAAAAGAGCAAAGGTCCTTATATTTAGATAACTCTATTAAATCTATTGTGGCTTGATGATGTTTACAATACCGTCAATCCCATCAACCTGCGGGAGGGTCCTCCCTTTTTGTTTATCACCCAGAAAAGAAAATATAAGAAAGCGTCGCATAGTCGTTGCAGAAAGTCACCAACAATTCAAGATATCTAGAAGTAAGAGCAATGCTGTTCTAAAAAGAAGCTTCTGACAGTTCAATATTTGTGTTCTATAGAAGCGTTAGTAATGTAGAAAACGGGCAGTCGATCTCTGCACAGTACTAACACAATATTTCTCCTTTCCTGGCATTACATCAGCATTAAATCAGATTTTAGGGCTGGGCAGTTCTTAAAGACTGCACTATATGCATATCTAAAGCAAATAAAAGGCTACGTCATAATGATAATTAGTTACGTTAGACAGGCAGAGCTTGAAAAAATTGACATCCCTGCGTGAACTTTAAAGAAAACAAAATTCAATTCATGCCCGCTGAGATGAATGAAATTTTTGGTTCGTTTCCCTCGTCATTCGTTCTTGCGATGCAGCACATTCAGGTTCTGACTTGTTCAGTTTCAGAAGCAAACTGAATGTTGTTTCTATACCAGCTCTTAGAGGGATTATCGAGCAAAAGGGCACCAGATTTAGCTTACGCAGTTCACTTATGCCTGAAAATGTAAAAGATGCCAACTTTTGCCTTTAAGCTGTCCACGTAATAATAAATGAATGCTTTCGTTGGTGAATGAATTTATATTTCCTTTGCACTGAAGCATTCGATTCTGCATGAAATTTCAGTTAGTTGGAAAGTTAATGAATGAGAGAAGCGTTGAATCTGAATGTTGGTTTCGGTAAATACAAGCAGAAATCGGTAACTGATTTTGAAATTTCACACCACTGCTTTAGACACGTGTGTATGCAGCTTTACATGTATAAAATTGTATAGTCGTGTTATCGTTTGCATATTCTTCTCACCTTGTGAATGTTTGTGTGAACGTGAGTTAGGTGTTTAATTTTGGGTCTACGGACCAGATGCTAGACGAGAGATATCAGTAGAGACTTCAGTTATGGTGCCTTGAAACTGATTGTCTAGGGCAGCGGACCCTTCATGTGGCGGACCCCTCAGAAATCACCGGACCAGTGTATAAGTTTGATCTTTTTTTTCTGGGAACGGTTTAACTAAATGCATTGCGTTTTATGTTTGTGAGATCACGGGTGTAGTTTCGTTTGGATGGTCGCGATTGCATGTTCGCGTTTGCGATCAGGTTTGCATAACGGCGAAGGGTCCGAGTGTTTGTATATTAACGTGCTTGATAGCGTATGGCCGATTGCATATTCGCGTGAACTTTTATATGTTCACGTAGGCCGTGTTTCTGAGGTTCAACATTACATTTTTTTAAAACTGGTCAAAATGAAGGCATGGACCTAGGCTGCTAGGGCCGAAGGGTGAGGCTTTCGTTCGTGGGCGATACATGATCACATTAAACTGGGTTTTTGTATGTTCACGCTTGGGAACATTTTTAATTATAAGTGCCAACACGTTGACTTAATCGTCGGGACATCACAAAACGTTCGAAATCCAAGAGCACCACCCCGGGGAAACCATCAAAGAAGGGCTCTTCCAAAAGCTCAGAAATGGAACACGCACCCTCGACGCCAAAATCTCCTGGAAATGAATGGAATGTCGAAGCTGGATGGTATCCCGAAACACCCTCCCCTGAAAAACGCCCCTCTAGACGCTCCTTCTCTGAGCCGAGACGAGACCCTTGTCCGGAAATAAAGCCTTCAACCATCCCCCGTTACCAAAACTCTCACAAATGTAGGAAACGCCAAGATTCGGCGAAGATTTGACTTATCAAATACACTTGAAAATTGGGAAAAATATAAAAATATAAAAATGTAAGTAAGTGGCTATTTATGGTATTCCTTTGAGTAGCATGGGGAGACTTGACCAAGCGTAGAATTCTATTATTGGCTATGACGTGTTCTAATAGGTTCTTAAAAAATTTCAAAACTATTTTTATGCTTGTTTCGGTTTCTTAAGGCAATTTGAACAGTTTGGAATGGAAAATTCTTTCCTTATAGAAAATATTCCGTAATTAATAAATCTACGTAAAATGATGTAATTTTTTATCAAACTTTGTATGGACATATCTACTCGACTAATATTTACTATTAAAGCACTCATACATTATTTTATTCTTTATGAACTATTGAAACAATTTAACATAAATCAGAACATTGAAATAGGTATTTATAAAATTTGCACGACACTGAACGCAATAAGTAATGTTGGGGAGACTTGATCAAGATTTTATGGGGAGTCTTGACCAAGAGACAAAATGCTGAAGAAAGATAATTTTTTTCTGATATTTACTGTGCTGTGGTACCTACTGATAATGTTAATCACGTCACGAAAAAATCCCATATCAAACACTAGTCTATATCTTGCAGTACTAGTAAGCAAAGTTAGCAGTAATACGGATGATTTCGTGACGTGTGAATATGCAATGTAAGCAATACAGTTAACCCTTAAAAGAAAAAGCACCAAAAACATTCGAAATCTATGAAATGCAACCTTTTTATAATTTTATCTGCTATCTAAGTATCTCGACAATACGAAGAAAAAGGATTACAGTATGTTTTACGTCATTATTTTTTGTTCTGATTTTTCAAAATTCTCTTGGTTAAGTCTCCCCGTAGTGGAGAGATTTGACAAAAAAAACGATCACAGAAAAACTATTATCACTTTTGAAAAAGTAAATCAAAAATTCTGCAAAAAATCACGAGCATGCACAATACCTTTGCGCATAATATCTCATCTTTTTTTAGAGATTTTTGCAGGTTTAGCTGAAAACCTGGTCAAAACTCCCCATGTTCCCCTACTGAATTGAATAACGTAATTGGATTTTCTGTACAAGATCTCGTTCTAAAGTTATGCAGTATTATAGACAAGAATACTGAAATAAATGTCCATAGACAGATTTTAACTGCCAATCACAAAATTTCAAAATCGTCAATTTTGGAATTTTAGTAACTTTAAAGAAGTTTTATAACACAATACAGTGGATCATTCGAAAAAATAATCGTTGGTCTTAAAAATAATTTTGAAAAATTCGCTCATCAAAAACATTAGTCATTAGACATGACATTATGACATGGAAGTTCTATTTATTCAGGCATCGAAATATATTAGGTTATTTGTGAAAAATATTTTAATATTTTGCCTTCAAAACAAGCTGCTCTAATAATAATCAGGGCTTGGAAATCGAAGCACTGAATAGAAGCAGGCATAGTTCATTCTCTCAAACACTCACGAGTGTATGCATGCTTACCGCTTCTCTCAAATCCACCCATCGTGTGTAGTCTGTATTCGGCTATTTTTTACCTTCGTGAATGTGTATATATGATGAATTTTTATTCCTTTGAAGCCATCTGCTGTGCAATGCTTCGCAGGCGCTATTGAGCCGTGAAGCAACATCATTCAGAGAATTTTTTGCCGGTAAGAGAGGCCTACTATACAGCTCAGCTCTCTCCCATTTTCATGAGATTGCGTTGGTCTAGCACAAAACATCCATCAGATTGTTATTCGAAAGGGCACATTTCGCAAGCGATTTTATCCCTGATTTTGAACCTGTATGTATAACTTTACTTGGGTAAAATCTGGTAATTTTAGGTCGCTGATTACAAATGAAGTCTCAATTGTTGTAGTTGTAGTAGGGGGAGGGGAGAGATAGGACTTAAAGTATGCTCGTCTAAAATAGAACTGCTTTTAACACTTTTTCTGGCGATTCAGAGTGCTAGGATGTTCAGTAAACTTACATATTTTAATGCAACATTTATGTAATATGTTCATTAATTTTCATTGAAAACTATTTCAAATTGAGTAAGTGACCGTGAATCTCCGAGAGCGTTTTAAAAACAAAATTGTTTCATGGTGTACATAAACGGAACAATATCTATTGAACCAATCGGACGGTTGACGGTGATATTGAAAATGTAACTTTTTTCAAGAGCGTTCAATTCGCGAATGAATTTTAATATATCAAATACCGAATGTTCCACTTTAACTAATGAGCTTTGGTAAGCAATCTTCAGGTTAGATATATCTTATTCGTTTCGCTTTGTTTTTTAAAAACTGCTGTTCCACGCCGTTCTATTTGTTGTTGATTTTAAAACAGGCTTAAATTGTGTTTTAAGCACATAGAGAGTATTAAGCACAGATACGTAGACCCGAGGGACTGAGGAAACACAAATTTGAATTCTACTGGAAAACTGAAGACATGGCGAGACACGAATTTTAAACTAACTAGAACACCCGCAAAAACTGCTGGGGGGAAGAAAGTATTAGCTTTACATTTTTCAATTTGTCAAAATTATGAGTCTAGAACTGAAACACTTCTGAACATGCCCATACTGTATTTTCAAATACATACATAGAAAAGCACAGATACTCAGCCTAGATGAACTTGGGAAAAAAAATTAGAGTCCAGTAAGACATGACGTGGCATCAATTTTAAACTGAAAATAACACCCTATCAAACTGCTACTGTGAAGAGTAAGTTTTAGTTTCAGAATTTTTAGTCAAAATTATGAATCTAGAACTGAACAGCTCCAGAGCTTGTCCTTGCCTCGTTACAGTAAGATTCCGTTTTTGGCAACAATATTTTTTTTTCAGTTGCCAAAACTGGAATGGTGCCAAAAATGGAACCTTACCTTAAAAGCTTTTATTTTCAATTTGAGACATCATAAATGTTACAAGAACATTAATTATATAAAAATATGTGAAATGGAATGAAATAATAGAAAAAATCAACAAATTAAACTTTATTCGCCATGCCCGCCCCCATGAAATATAGTAAATATGACTCCTATGATTGGAAATAAAGTCAAAAGCGATATCCATTATTACAACAAAATGATTATTGAGCATTTTTTAAAAGATTTACTATGAACAAAAATAATGTTGCCATAAACGGAACCGATTTGTTGCCAAAAATGGAGCATGCCAAAAACGGAACGTGCCAAAAACGGAATCTTACTGTACTTGACTCGAAGTTGTTTTCCCCAATTCAACGAATTTAAGTATACCAGTTTTAATGTTCACAACAAAACTGTTTGAGATAATAGCACTCTGCTGGAGATTTGATTGTTTCCGTTCCGGTTGCACTCAGGGATGCCATTATGACAGATTTATGTGGCACATCCAGAGTTTTTTGCAGTTTCTAGACAAAACGACAAACCTTTCATTATTCCAGATTTTTAAATTATAAAAGGTGTTACATCCAAATTTTAAAAATTGAGTTAGTTTTCCCAAATTTGACAAAAAACCGATTGATTCACCTTCTATGAAGACTAAAATGTATGTCAAATTATTTACTTTTGGCTTTACTAGCCAGAATCTTTATAGATTAGTTTCGCAACTTTTTGAAAGCAAATCAAAACTAAAACTGTTCTAACATAACTCAATCTCTCCACCCACCAAATCTAAAAAAGCTGAATCCCTCTAGTACAAAGACTCGCCATCTCTAACGTTTGTTTACTATTTATCTGACAGCGTCATTTCAATCGAGTATTTATCTATCTAGGATTAAATCGTAGAGCCATTGAAACCTTTCTAGATTTTCAAGCTTTTTGTATGCACGAACTCTCTCAACGTTCAAAATAATTCATAACTTTAAAATAAATAACATTTTTGAAGAGAATCCTATGAATTTGTTTTACTCGGATTTGACTTGTTTCGTCTGATAAAGTCCATCAAACGCCTTTTTATTAGGCTGACAAAGTCGGGAGCAAATTGGGGTTTGATAAAATTTGGTTTTCACTGTATTGGTAATTCATATAACGCATAACATATTTTCTCTAAATAATATAAATTCATTATTTAGAAAAAAAATCTCGCCGATTCGTAGGGGAACCCGGTGCTATTCGGACTTACCTAATCAAATCAAAAGGACTTTAGGTGGATAGATGTATTTATTGGTTTATTGGTACATTTCGGAGCTATAAAAATTGATTTGTACCACTCCATGGCAGCGCAAGGCGACGATTTTCAAAATTCTATGTTTTTCCATCCTTTTACGATGTAGGATTAGTTCGGGCCTCCCTAGGAGGCAATTCAGACCATCATTTTTAATTTTTTTTGTAATGGAATCATGTTATGATATCTTTATTGGGGAAACTCCTTTAGAAACAAAAATAATGTGTTAAAAAATTGCTGCCGATTTGGGTATTGTGCATTATCTTTGCCGTGGCGTGGCGCGCGGACAAGGCGAGCCGCTGAAGCTTCGTACGCTCATTTAGCATAAAAGTGGTAAGCGTTTTGAAAATATCTGCGTTTTTACCCAAAACAAAAATCATTCCATAAAATAGGAACCTAGAGTTTTCTATAGCACTTGTTATTTTTCCACTTTTATTTTTCACGATTTTGCCAATAATTTTTGTTTTGAGCATAGCAAAAAAATGAAACACGTATCTCCTTACTAAAAAAAAGTAGAATGTAAAAATTAATGTTTCAGAATGGCGCTTCCACGAATATTTACGACCGTCAAAAAATCTTACCATTTTTAGGGGTAGGCAGGTGTAAATGTGGCAGCTGAGTTAGTAAACGGTTTGTCTATGCGCCGATTAATGCCACCAATGCCGAAAGTCCAATGCTTCTACCGCTTCGTGTACCGCCCGGACGCGCCAAAATTCTGTTCTTGTACGAACGCTTTTCATTCCCGTATTTTCACCAGTCAAAATGGTAAAAAAAAATGTTTGCTTCATCCCGTGTAGTAAGGCGTGAAGCAGCATGCCTCATTCTCATTATAAACTAACGATAATGAAGCATTCGTCGTATACCAGTTCAACGTGCAAGTGTATTCATGAAGAGTGTCATCGGACAGCGCAGGTTCGATGCAAGAGAGACGTAACTTTTCAGTTTTGAGTATGTTTATTTCGTCATGCATCTGTTTTGGGGAAGGCATGAGTTGCCTCTCGCCGGGAGGGTAAGTTCATTCAAGTACTCAGCTTTCTCACGTTTAGCTGTTTGCGTCAGGCATAGGTTCTCATTTACGCATGAGATTGAGTGCTCTCATGCAAGGGGGAAATCGCTATATTCGTTCATTTGAAGCTTCACAATCCAAGCCCTGATAATAATGTTCATGATCACTATATTATTATATTTATGCCACCTTTTGCAAAGTTGTTCAAAAAAATGCAATACACATTTGATTCAAGGTATGATTCTTTAAAACTTGCAATAAAAGTTATATTGAAGAAATTTGGGCCGAATATATTGGCCTACAGCTCGATATATTGCATACGTAGAACTTCTATGTCTTCATCAAAGTTGTTTCTCATATCATTCTCAACAACATTACTGAATACTCCAAGTGTCTAAATAATATTTTATTGGGGAGTATATTCTCCACAATTACTTATTGGGGAAATAATCACCCACCGTATTTTTTCAAGAGGTGCTCGGTAGTATGCAATAAAACTTCCTTGAATATATTATCTGCAATGTACACGGTTTCGTGATCATGTGTCTAAACTAGAAAAAACTGTTTTAAAACATTTTTCCAGTATTCTTGACTTTAAACCGTAAATGCCCACCTATCTTACTGTTTTTTATTTCGCCTAATTTTCTACTGAGTATAAAAATCTTCAAATGCTCAAAAAAAATCCATCCTGGCGTATTAGAAACAAATGAAAACACAATTTTCATCGTTTTCTTCCTACATTCCGAAAAACAACAAACTGTTAGACCCCATGCAAAACTGACTCAGGCATCACTTCACTAAAAGCTTAATTACTTCTTTTAACAAAGCCAAATTCACTAGCAGTCTTCGACGAAGTTGTAGACAATTAAATTATCTTTCTTATTTTCACTTACAGTAATAATACGATACATACAGTGCCACCCAGCGGCAAAAATGCGAATTAGTGGGTTTTCACCATGTAAATTGTCGAAAAATCCCATACAAACTTCAGGCACGTTGGTCCGGTACCTAGACTTGTCCGATTTGCTTCAAATTTGGAGCAAGTACTCCTCGTGGAACTAGGAATCGAATCAGGGGTGGGCCGATTGAGTTTTCAAAAATTCATTATTTTTCTGGGCAGTCTAGTGTAAAGCAGTGAAGTTTCTGACAAGACCATTCTTTTTGACAAAATGATAATAAGCGATCAGTGTATTTTTCATATCAATCAAAAAATATAACTTAAAAGAAGATATTCAGAATCATCATCAAAAAACTTATTACTGTGTACTAATTCGGTTCCACCGCCGACACGATGAGCGGTTGCTGTGAGACATCTACCTTCCCGTTTTCCCGCGATGCATGCGCAAATGTAAACATTCAGTCGCGTTTCGTTAACCGGCGGTGTGTGTGTATTCCGATCTTCTGATGGAGGCAGATATGTAGCGCATGAAGAAGAAAAATAAAGCTGCAATCTCCCCAGAGATTCGGGTTGCGGCGCGCGGTGTACGACAGGGACGCCGGATGCATGTTCTATGACCGCAAGCGTTTCAACATACATTCGCTCTGTGTTTTCGTTCCGTGTGGGTGTTTATGTATCGCCGTGTGTGTGTATGTGGTGAGCGCGTCGGTAATAGAAAGGAATGGTATGGCTATGTTAGGCATTTGCTGATGCTTCACTATTATTATTATTATCATCATCATCATCATCAGTAACAGCATAATTCACTGGAGGCGGTTTGTTATCTGCTCTGACGCGAGTTAAAATAGGATAATTTAATAATTGATTAAATGGTTATGAAGCCGCGGCATTACGTATAGTCGTGCCGTGCGTTTGGACCGAACTGGGATTTGGAATGTTTCATGGATAGGAAGACGAAATGTTCTTATATGTTCTTCGACATTTCGTCGCTGTTGTGCTATCTTATGACAAACGCCATTTTGGGGTAAATTGAGTTAGATATGCCACATTACTTGTCTAAAAAATCTCTACAAAGTGGCGTTTACAGAATTTTGACATTCTGCTTGGTTACTGTGATATAGCGAGAAACGCGCTGAGAAATTTTTAATTTTTTGCTTCAAATGACTGTGTCTGAGGATTGGCTAAAATTATCTTGATGTATAAGATGTTTTTATATGTAAAACTAACTGAGAAACACAATGGCATAATCATTTTCAAAACAAAGATGCTCGAATTGTGTGAAAAATGCAATTTTAGTTTTAAACTGGAAATATATTATATTTGGCAACACTGTAACCAAAAATAACTATTTTTTCTAGGTTCCCTGACTCATTTCCTTCAAAATGCATCTCACCGTTTGTTTATAGACCAAATGAAGTCAAAGATATGAATAAAAGTTAATAATTGATGATTTTTTTCTATGGAAAATTTTTCATGCACGAATATGACACGCCATACAAATTTTGTCATCAATACACACCTATGACACGTGTGAGTGCGACTTTTGTTTACATTCATAGTAAAAACTCACAACATAGTCAACCGATCTTCGAAATATTTGAGATATTAATACAGAATAGATAAAAGCACCAATTGTCTTCTTTGAATTGTTTATTCCATTTATAAGATTCAAGATATTCCATCTCAAACTTTAAAAATCGTTTTTCTCGAAATGTGCAAAATGGCGCTTGTCATAAGATAGCACAACAGCGACGATTTGTGCTCCTAATTTCTTTTTTGATTTCCCATTCTTTTAGTTGATTAATCAGTCTTGATATTGTTTTCATCGTTCAATAGTTTCCGTTATTTATAATTTTTCATTTTGCCATCCACTATGGATTTAAATAAATAATTTTTCAAGCGATTTTAGAAATTTCAAAATAAAACTTAAATATAGGGTTTTGTGAATTCGAGGGTATTATTAAAGAGACTGAAAATGTGAAACGAATGTGTTCGTTCGCTGACGAAGTCTAGTGTTTTGAGCAAATTCCGATACCTGGGTAAATACGAAAGTTAAGTTTTCAGATAAACCAAGCATTTTTCAAAATGTTGTTGAGAAAAATACTTGAAATATCGATATCAATTACTTTAATGGCGAGGCTTAGTTATAATGTTCTTGATGAACTTAATTTAACCTTATTATTAACTTGCAAAATATTTCAGCAGTTAAACTACATGACACACATCAAATGGGTTTAAAGATTCAAACAAACGTAGCGACTCATAAATTTGACGATTTTCATATAAGTTTAAGGTTTAGCAAAACTTTTTCCAATTCATTTATCGGACAATACTCAATGCATTAGCTCAGCGAAGCCGTGAATCTAGGGTAGATGACCCAACAGTAAATGAGCTTTCCCAACGCTTAAGCAGTTTTAGAAGTGAACTAACTCAAATTTACTTTAATATGTGTTATAGCAGTATTTATATGGAAGATTGTTCAATTCTACGACAAATTCGTACATGTGAGTTAAACCAATATGTTTGCAAAAGGTTAAAAATGGAAGCGCTTCCAATAGCTGCAAGTTACAAATCCATGTTCCTATAGTTGTGTTATCTGTTTTTCTTCATTCACATGGATTATTTCATACGATTTTAACAAATATAGTGTTTAGAACAATAAACATTATAAAATTGTCATAGTATATTAAGTATATTAATTATCTTATTTTCAGTAGTTTTTTGATGTAAAAATCATAAAGAGTAAAAATATTAAACGAGGATAACTGTTCAATCAATTGAACAGCTGGCTTATAATTAACAAAACTATTGGAAACGCTACCCTATCCCTATTCAATGTGGGATTCCGGATCACAACTAATTTGTTATCCCTTGATGCGGTAAAGTTTACATTTTTCCATACAGCAGTGCACCTTCCTGGTACGTTTGGTGCAGCGCAACTTAATTCTTTGCGCGGCGTACTGGCAGTTAGTTCTGAGGTACAAAGTATAGATGTTCCTGCTAATTTGGTGTTAGTTTGAATATATCGTCTAACTGGCAGCAACTTGGTGTCAGTTACTGACGAGTGGAACACGAAACATTCAAATCCAGTTTTTCTAAGTTAGGTGTTGTGCCCTTATGCGCAAATTGGTTAATCATTTTTTTCCCTTCAAGAAAAATAAAGGTTGCATACTCACAAGCGTTTGACTCTAGTGCTAAAAGACAAGAGTTCGTTTCCGTATACTCGTCACAGACCCATAGCTTCTGTGCTTGGCTAACCGAGACATCATTCGGACCAGTCAGTTACTTTAGGCGTTCACACATGTTGCTGGAACTGTTTGGATTTAATCTCTAACTGGCCCCAATTGGGGGTTAGTTCAAATATATCGTCTGACAGCAAGTTAGTGTCAGTTACTGACGACTCTACGATTCTCAAGAATCTATAGATTTCCAAGATACCAAAGATTCTCAAGATCCCCAAGACAACAAAGATTCTCATGATTACATGATTCACAAAATTCTCAAGTTTTTCAAGTTTTCCAAGATTTCCAAATTTCCCGAGATTCAGAAGATTCCCAAGATTCTTGAGCTTCCCATGAATCCAAAAATTTTCAAACTTCCTAAGTTTCTCAAGTTTCAAAATATTCCTATGATTCCAAAAATTCATAAGATTCCTGAGCTTCTAAAGATTTTCAAGCTTCCTTAAATTCCCAAGATTCTCGAGATTCCCAAGAATCCTAAGATTCTCAAGACACCTAAGATTTGCGAGATTCTCATGATTCCCGAAATTCCTAAGATCCCAACGATATCCAAAATTTCCATGATTCTCAAGATTCCCATGATTCCTACGACTCACAAGCTTCTTAAGTTTTCCAAGATTTCCAAGCTTCTTAGAATTTCCAATTTGCATAAGATTCACAAGTTTTCTTAGACCCCAGAGCCTAACAAGATTCTCAATATTTCTAAAATTTACAAGATTCCCAAGATTTCCAAGCTTCCTAAAACTCCCAAGAATCGCAAGATTCCCACGATTTCTAAGCTTCTCAAGATTACCGAGATTCTCAAGATCCCCAAGATTCTCAAGTAACCTAACATTTCATAAAATCCCATGATTCCATAGATTCCCAAGATTCTCAATATTCCAAGATTCTCATGGTTCCCATTATTCCCAATATTCCTAAAATCCTCAGGAATCCCACGATTCTCAAAATTTCAAAAATTATCAAGATTTCCCATATTCCCCGAATTCTCAAATTTCCCATGATTTCCTACATTTCAAAGATTCCCAATATTTCCGAAATATCCAATATTCCTTACATACTCAAGATTCTCATGATTCCCAAGATTTGCAAAATTCTCAAGATTCTCGAGATTCATGAGACCCCAAAAATTCCCAGAATTTCCATGATAACCATTCTTCTAGGAAGATCCATCAACCGAATTTGTGTCGATAATGCTGCCATTCTTGCAGCAAATGCCAAACTGAAAGCATCTTGTTCCCCGGCTCCAGATGGTGTTCCCTCGATTTTTGTCAAAAAGTGTATCAGCGGGCTTCTTGAACCACTTCGGCGAGTCTTCGAGCTATCACTCACTACTGGTACATTCCCTTCCTGCTGGAAAGCAGCGCACATGTTTCCAGTTCATAAAAAAGGAAACAAATCGAACATCGACAATTATCGGGGAATCTCGTGTTTAAGTGCTGTATCAAAACTGTTCGAGCTGGTTGTGTTAGATCCTATTTTCTTTCACTGCAAACACTACTTTGCAGATGACCAACACGGTTTCATGCCTAAACGATCGACAACGACAAACCTGCTCTCGTTCACAACATATGTAATGGATGGATTCGCTGACGGATTGCAAACCGATGCTATTTATATGGATCTATCTGCGGCCTTCGACAAAATCAACCATGATATCGCAATAGCGAAGCTGGACAAACTCGGCATTCATGAACAACTTCTGCGCTGGTTTCGTTCCTACCTCGATGGAAGGCAACTCCAAATCAGCATGAAGGACGGTCTATCTGCACCATTCTTCGCTACATCCGGCATACCACAAGGAAGCCATCTCGGCCCAGTAATATTCCTCCTCTACTTTAACGACGTCAATTTCACATTACAATTTCATGTCGTCGGCGAAAGAAAGGCGGGGTCTTTCTTTAGCCGACGACATGAAATTTTTTCAACAAATACGTGATAAAACCGATGCCGAGCTTCTTCAGAGAGAACTGGATAGCTTTAGTACGTGGTGTGATCTAAACAGAATGGTTTTAAGCCCGAGCAAATGCTCAATCGTTACGTGCACGCGGAAACGCCAACCGACTCAGTTTAACTACCATTTTTTCGGCTCGAGCATTCCAAGACACTCTCACATCAAAGATCTCGGAGTCATCATGGATTCGGCATTAACATTTAAACCACATACGTCATACATCGTGGATAAGGAATCACGACAGCTTGGGTTCATCTTCCGAATAGCGAAAAACTTCAGGGACGTATATTGTCTTAAATCGCTTTACTGTGCGTTGGTCCGCTCAACGTTAGAATATTGATCAGCTGTTTGGAATCCGTACTACCAGAATGGGATTGACAGAATCGAGGCTGTCCAACGCATGTTCATACGCTTCGCCCTTCGTCACCTCCCATGGCGAAACAGATTTCAGCTGCCGAGCTATGAAAACCGTTGCCAGCTAATACACCTCGATACACTCAGCATTCGGAGGGACTGCTCTCGAGCCCTGTTCGTCTCGGATTTACTCTCTGCCAGAGTGGATTGCCCCACAATCCTCGGACGTCTGGATCTTCAAGCCCGCGTTCGAGCTCTACGTAATAACTCCCTTCTGCGAGTTCCGTTCAGGAGAACCAACTATGGTTGCCAGAACGCTGTTACCGGACTCCAACGAATTTTTAAAAGTGTGGCGACGGCCTTTGACTTCAACCGGACGCGGAATGCGATAAAAGCGAAAATGTTGTCAATTTTAAAATGTAATTAGTTTAAGCAACCACCATTGGGGCCAAGGGGCCTGTTGGTGAAGGTAATAAACATAAACATAAACATTCTCAAGATTCCCATGATTCTTATGATTTACCACTAGATACTCAAGAATTCCAAAATTCTCACGATTTCCAAGAATCCCAAAATTCGCAAGATACTCAGGATTCCCAATATTTCCAAGTTTCCTAAGATTTTCAAGATTACCGAGATTCTCAAGACCCCCCAACATTCCCAAGTAACCTGGGATTCCAAAAACAACCAGGAATCCATACATTCGTATGGTTCTACTTATATACTACTGCGCACTCCACAAGTATCACGGGAGGAGGGTATTTGTTAGTAAGTGAAAAAGTTGGATTCTACTTCTTTACCGACGCCTGAGAGGTGACTCCTCTATCTGGTCTAGATATCGATCCATCAGCTTATGGGCCGGGGACCAACGGCCTTACTTCCCTTCCGAAGGAAAACATGACCACAGATTTTTTCACCTCAGAAAAATTTCAACGACCTCAGCTGGAAATGAACCCAGGCCAATGGCGTTCACGTTTACCACTCAACCATCGGCGCCGTCCCAAAATTTTCAAGAATCCCCAAATTTCAAAGATACTCAATTTCCCACGATTCCCAATATTTCAAAGTTTCCCCAGATTTCCGAAATACCCATTTTTCATACCCAAGACTCTCATGATTTCAAGGATTTCCAAGATTCTCATGATTCTTAAAATACTCAAGATTTGCGCGATTTTCAAGATTCCCGAGATTCTAGCGATCCCAAAGATTCCCAAAATTTCCATGATCCCATGCTTCTTAAGATTCTCATGATTGTTATGGTTCACAAGATTGTCTAGATTTTCAAGATTCCGCCCCCCCCCTCCGAAATTCTCAAGATCCCGAAGATTCCCAAGATCCCCATGATTCTCAATATTCCAAAGATTCCAATAATTCCCATAGTTCCTATGATGCCCGTGATTGCCAAAATTCCCAAAATCAAATTATCAAGATACCCCAGATTCCTCAGATTCTTAAATTTCTCACGAATCTTACGATTCCAGAGTTTCCGAATATTTTTGAAATACCCAAGACTCTCATGCTTCGCAAAATTCTCAAGATTTGTATGATACTCAAGATTACCGAAATTCTCAAGATCCCAAAGAATACCAGGATTCTCATGATTCCCACGATTTCCACGGTTCTCCTGACGCCCATGATTTCCGAATTTCCCAAGATTCCAGAGAACCCAAAGATTCTCTAGATTATCAAGAAGCCCAAGATTCCCGACAATCCCAATTTTCTTCAGATTCACGAGATTCTCAAAATTCCAGGGATTCCGAAGATTCGCATGATTTCAGGTTCACAATTCCCAAGATTTCCAAAGTTCACAAGATTTATAAGACCCTCAAAATTCCCGGAATTCCCAACATTCCCAAGGTTTCCAAGGTTACGACGATTCTCAAAATATCCAAAACTCTCATGATTCTCATAATTGCCAAGATTGCTCGGATTCTCCGATTTCCCACGATGCTCAAGATTTGTAAGATTCCTGAAATTCCGAAGGTTTTGAAAATTATCTTCAAGAACCCCAAAATTCTCAAGATGACCAAAATTCCCAAAAGTCTCAAGTATCTCATGTTTCCCGTTATAAAGTTTCTAGGTATGCAAATCCCCATGTTTCCAGATTCTAAAGTGTTCAACTATCCAAATATCTATTTTCTCCTAATCTTCAATTTTTCACTTTGTCAAATTTGCGTTTTTGTATCTTCTAATTTTCCCGTCTTATATTTTTCTAAATTTAAAGTTTTCCAAGCCTTCAATTTTAAAATTATTCAATATTTTATTGTGCCAATTTCCAATTTAGTAATTTTCCAATTATGATTACTTATATTTTCCATTTTTTTTAATTCCCAATTTCCTATTTATGAGTCTCAAATTTTCCTATCTTCTGATTTTAAATTTATCAATTTTCAAACTGTCCAATTCTTCTTGTTGTTTTTCTAACTTTATAACATTACAATTTTTCTTTTTCCATCTTTCCATCTCCCGATCTCAAAAATTTTAAATTTTTGATCTTTCGATTTTACAATTTTACATATTCCCCAAATTACAAATTTTTCAATAATCTTTTTTCCAATTCATCGCATTTCCAATCTTTTGGTTTTCCCATCTTTGAATTTCTCAAGTTCCCAATTTTTCAATTTTCTACCGTTCTAATTTTTCAGTGGTCTAATTTTCCGATGATCCATGTCTATTGTTTTTCAATTTCTCAATTTTTCAAATTTCCTATGCTTTCATCTGTTGATTTCCCTTCTGGTCTATTTTCTATTTTTCCGATTTTTAAGTTTACCGATTTCTAATTTCTCATTTTTCCAATTGCCCTACTTCTCTATTTCTCAATTTCGAATCTTCGAATTTCCTCATTTCCATTTTTTTAAATTTCTCTTTCCCAATTTTCCAAAATCATAGTTTCCTCAAAATCCTATTTTTAAATTCTTCAAATTCTCTTATTTTCCAATTTTCTAATTTCCCAAATTACAATTATCTATACACAATTTCCTAATTTCTCTGTTTCCCAGTTTACCAATTTCCTAGTTTTACGTTTTCCAAATTTAGCTACTTGGAAATAAAGCAATTTAGCAATTTCCTAACTTTACACTTTTCTTATTTCCAAATTTAACAGTTACCCGATTTTTCAACTTCTCAGTTTCCTGATTTCCTAATTTCTTAATTTTCCAATTTCGCTATTTCACTATTTCACAATTTCTCTGTTTTCCAATTTACCAATTTTCTATTTTCCCGGTTTCCCCATTTCGCAGTTTTACTATTTCACAATTTCCCTATTTTAAAATTTCCCCAATTTCTACAATTTCCCTAATTTCCACAGTTTTCCCAATTTACCCAAGACCTCCGATTTCTCCAATTTCCCCCATTTCCTAATATTTCTTATTTCCAAATTTTCCAACGTCCCAACTTCCCCGATTTTCCGAATTTCCTTAATGTCCTTAATTTCCTTAATATCCTTAATTTTCTTAATTCACTTATTTTCCCTAATTTCCTTAATTTCCCTAATTTAATTGGTTTCCTTAATTTTCTTATTTTCCTTAATTTCTTTAATTTCAATAATTTCCTTAATTTCTGTAATTTCCATAATTTCTCTAATTTCCTTAATTTCCTTAATTTTTTTAATTTCCTTAATTTCCTTAATTTCCTTAATTTCCTTAATTTCCTTAATTTCCTTTATTTCCTTTATTTCCTTTATTTCCTTAATTTCCTTAATTTGCTTAATTTCCCTAATTTCTTTAATTTTCTTAATTTCCTTAATTTCCTTAATTTCCTTAATTTCCTCAATTTCCTTAATTTCCTTAATTTCTTTAATTTCCTTAATTTCCCTAATTTCCTTAATTTTCTTAATTTCTTTAATTTCCTTAATTTACTTAATTTCCTTAAATTCATTAATTTCCTTAATTTTCTTTATTTCTTTAATTTCCTTGATTTTTTTTAATTTCCTTGATTTTCTTTATTTCCTTTAATTTCCCAATTCTCCCGTTTTCCAGTTTTCCATTTTCCCATTTCCCCTTTTCCCATTTTCCTATTTCCCCAATTTCTTAATTTCCCAATTTCTCAATTGCTCAATATCCCAATTTCCCAATCTCCCAATTTCCGAATGTCCCAATTTCCAATTGTCCAAGGGGACTGATAAAAAAGGGTCTTCGTTGTATCTAGTTTCGCATGCTCTGTATTTTGATATTTTTCAGTTTTCCTATTTCTAAATTTTGCAATTTTTCACTGGAAGAATTTAAAATTTAGAATTTTGCTGATTTCAAATTCTGCTACAGTGAAGAACCGATTTTATTAGTTTTTTGACCCAATTTGGCAACCTCACTCGAAAATCCATTTGATGGGCTCTAACAGAAAAACAGCCAAATTTGAGAAAATGCAAATTTGTTGAGCAATATGCAATAAAGATGAAAAATATGCGAAAAAAATCTTAATTTCGCTCTGGAAGACTCCCTTATGGGAAATGTAAGTTAAACGATCAGAAAGGTTAATAAGGCTATATCTAAAGACTAAAGAAGAATGTTTTAACATCTTACGTATATTAAAAGGAAAGAAAAAAAATATTCCGATTTTGTCATTGTCCCCATTTTGTGGCCCTAAAATACACCAAAGGGTTGATAAAAACGGGTAATTACTGTATCAAATTGTTCAATTTTCCAGATCAACAATTTGCTAATTTCGTTTTTTTCCTATGTTGAAATTTTATAATATCCCAAATTTTCGATTTTTCTCCTTTTTTCAAGGTTTCCAAATATTTATAAACTTAACTTATCAAATTGATCAGTTTCCTAATTTCTTCTATTTTTTAAATTGCCATCCTTTAAAATGTCTTATTTCTGATATTTTCATACTCCAGATATTTGTTTCGCCAGTCCAATTTATCCTCGATTTTCTATTTATTTTTCCAATAATCCAATTATTTATTTTTTGCTAATCGTTTTATTTTATTTTTTCTTCAAGTTTCCAAATAAAAATTTTTAGTTCGTCAGTTTTAAAAGTTTAGCTATTCTACTGCTCCAATTTTTCATTGCCTCAATATTTTACGGTTTCGCTATCATACTGTTTTACTGTTTAACTGTTTAACTGTTTAACTGTTTAACTGTTTAACTGTTCAACTGTTTAACTGTTTAACTGTTTAACTGTTTAACTGTTTAACTGTTTAACTGTTTAACTGTTTAACTGTTTAACTGTTTAACTGTTTAACTGTTTAACTGTTTAACTGTTTAACTGTTTAACTGTTTAACTGTTTAACTGTTTAACTGTTTAACTGTTTAACTGTTTAACTGTTTAACTGTTTAACTGTTTAACTGTTTAACTGTTTAACTGTTTAACTGTTTAACTGTTTAACTGTTTAACTGTTTAACTGTTTAACTGTTTAACTGTTTAACTGTTTAACTGTTTAACTGTTTAACTGTTTAACTGTTTAACTGTTTAACTGTTTAACTGTTTAACTGTTTAACTGTTTAACTGTTTAACTGTTTAACTGTTTAACTGTTTAACTGTTTAACTGTTTAACTGTTTAACTGTTTAACTGTTTAACTGTTTAACTGTTTAACTGTTTAACTGTTTAACTGTTTTACTGTTTTACTGTTTTACTGTTTTACTGTTTTACTGTTTTACTGTTTTACTGTTTTACTGTTTTACTGTTTTACTGTTTTACTGTTTTACTGTTTTACTGTTTTACTGTTTTACTGTTTTACTGTTTTACTGTTTTACTGTTTTACTGTTTTACTGTTTTACTGTTTTACTGTTTTACTGTTTTACTGTTTTACTGTTTTACTGTTTTACTGTTTTACTGTTTTACTGTTTTACTGTTTTACTGTTTTACTGTTTTACTGTTTTACTGTTTTACTGTGTTACTGTTTAACTCAGTCAAATCTCGTTTTCCACCTCACGTGCGCCTCGTAATGTGTCTTTTTATCACACCTCTGTGAATACGCTAATGACATCCGTTAACAGCTGCAGTAATTAGCGTCTAGGGCACAGCTTTAACTCTGTGCGAGTTTCTTTGTTTACCCTACCGCGCCAAGCAAATAACCGTGAATGGCACTGCACCCGAACAAACACCGATCGCGGGAATGATTGCATTGTTTTAACCGTTTTTCTGACACAAACAAGTGCAAATTACCAGTCAAACTAAACATTTCGCAGATAACATTTTTTGGACCTCATCAACCGCCCTCGAGCAAATTAACTCGTTTCTGCCCACTAAAAGTAGATTGAAAAGCAGACATTTGCCGCCGTACGTGGGTACAAAAGCATCAATGGGAAAGAAGTTGTTTACGCAACCTAATTTCAGCTGGGGTGTGGTGAGAACTAGGACATGCGCATGGCTGTTGAGCGAAGAATTTCCCACGGAATAGATTAGCAACATCGAACAATGATACGTGGAAATGTGATTTTTTAAATAGTAGCATCAATTTAGTTTCCATTAAAATGCAATTAGCAATGTATCATTTGTTGATTCATAGAAATACAAATATCGAGGCTGGTCAAGAACAAGCTTGCCGCTTGATATTCAATATTTATCCAAGTCATTCGATGATGTTCCTTAGAATAATGCCTTTCTCAAGTGTGTTAGGTAAATGAACATCTTCACAATATGAGTATTTATCTATCGGAAAGGGTATCTACTTAAAAACCACATTTGAAGGCGTCTTCAACAATTATTTGAGACACGTGCCAAGTAACGAACTCGGGTTGTTGACGGATCGAATTGTGAAACATTCTGTAAGAAAGTGACAAGATGAGTGTATGCGGACTCTTATTCTTTTGTTTGTCTAAAAGAATTAAATTTGAAGATTCCCAGGAAACAATTGAAGAATTCAATTCTTGGAAGAGCCACTCGGTTTGTCTGTCGACCTTAAAAACTTCCAATCAACATCTTCTAGATGTCCTAGGCTCGCGTCGCCTCTCATTTGTTGAGCCATCCAAAGATCCACCCGAATGACAATGTCATTAACGGCAACGTTCGCGAATAGGCTGGCACACCAGAACGTATAACGACAGCCGACGGGACAATAAAAATCAAAACCAATTTAAAATTATAATAATGTTGTCAGCCAGAAACTTTTTCTAACCCCCCCCCCAGCCACGACTCTCCCGACCAACCACCAATACCAGCTGTAACATAGGCAGGCACAAGTGGGCCCGGAAGCTTTTTGTTGCGCTGCCATCATCGTCAGTCGGACTCAACGAAATCCAGTCAATCGAGGCCAGGCAGCGAAAAACGACATTCGACGTCAATTTACGCTCATCATCATCACCGTCATCGTCATCGTCCTTACGGCAGCAGTGTCGTCGAAAACATGCAATGATGGGTGGTTGATAAGGAGGTTCTGAAAACGGGAAGCAGCCACCGCCCGTCGCCAATCTATGACTGACGGTGATGATGTGCGATGGGGGCAGGGAGCTGAAGGTGTTTCAATAAAGTGTGTTCCGCGATGTCCTGTTATGGTGGGCATCTAGAAAAGTGACATAGCATGCCACGACATGAAATTGACAACATGAAATGTTTGTTTACCTCCCCTTTGCACACTAGTTTGTGATTGGCGTCAATTTCCGTGCCATCGTTTTTCGAACGTCATGCTGCATCGAACTTTCAGGCAGGTGCATTTCGTTGGGCTTCCTCTCTATTCCAATATGCATTTCCATGAATTCTTAATTTTATTAACATTCGGTGTTCTCTTCCAGAACTAAGTTTCTTTCCCAAATCGAAAACGCAATCTGAAAATATCCGAACCGGAAGGGTATTGATCAAAATTCTTGTTTACCGACGTTATCCGCATGGATTCCTGATCCGGAAGGCAAACAATCTTCTGCACTCGAGTTCAACATCATCATCCGCAAGAAGCTCGACGTGTACCTAGTTCAGTCTGATAAACAACTCATATAATTCCAGTCCGTGTGCTTCGGCAGCTTGTGGTAATGTTTAAATTTTCCTGACTTCAATTTGTAGCTGAACGAAAAAGAAAACGAAGTACTATGTACCTACCGACCCGACAGGAAGACCAACAAAACCAACCAAACATACAAGAAGAAAAAATTTGATCGTTGCAATTCCGTGCGCCAAGAATAATCAAGACGCTAAATTCATACCGGTTGCGGTATTCCGGGTTAAGCGTCCCGAATTTTACCTCCATCCGTTAGATCCCACACATGTTGCTGCCACGACCATATTCTTGAATTCGACTGTGGAGGTCCGCTCACTCACACACCGTTCGCCATCATCCAACGCAATTAATGCATGTGTGACCCAGTCCGTTTGGGATAGCAAACATAAAGCAGATGTTTTCGAGTTTTAGCCTAAACTCCGGCTTGACTCGTCGATACACGACTGGAAAAGCAGATGTAAGCAACGACGGTTCAAATACTACAAGACAGTCAGTCGTCTCTGGTTTCAGTCGGGGTTGGGAACGAAGCGAGCTAAATATGGCAAAGCCAAAAAATGATAAGATCTGAAAGAAATCAATAGTTACGCAAGCAAACTTACACCACAGCCTACTGGATCTTTGATTTGATTGAGTTAGGGTTGAATTTGACGCTTGTCATTTACGCAGAAAAGTTGCAGATATATATTTACAAGGAAGATCGTCAATGATTTTCTTTTTAATACATAATTTCTAATACATAAGTCATGATTCAATATCCGTGTTCATGAAATAGTTGACGAAATCGTTAAATAGTCTTCATGTATTCTAGAATTGGTTTATGATTCCTAGTATATTAGTTACAACTCACCATTCGTGTTCGTGAGATAGTTCACAAAGCCATAAAACAATGTTCTTGTATTCGTGAACTAGTTCATGATTCCTAGTATAATACTAAAGACTGACCATTCGTGCTCGAGAAGTGGTTCATGGTTGTTAGTACATGATTTACGATATATCTTGAGTGCTTGTAATGTATAGGAGATATCCCAAATCATTTTCAATTTCATGCATAAGATTTTCATGTGAAATATTTCACAAAATTTGTTTTTTTATGAAATATAGTTGTGTCCAGCTTCTATGACAATTTTTGACCGACAGGGTATATTTTGGCCGACAGCGCAATTTTTGGCCGACAGGTCAATTTGGCCGACAGGTCAATTTGGCCGACAGGTCAATTTGGCCGACAGGTCAATTTGGCCGACAGGTCAATTTGGCCGACAGGTCAATTTGGCCGACAGGTCAATTTGGCCGACAGGTCAATTTGGCCGACAGGTCAATTTGGCCGACAGGTCAATTTGGCCGACAGGTCAATTTGGCCGACAGGTCAATTTGGCCGACAGGTCAATTTGGCCGACAGGTCAATTTGGCCGACAGGTCAATTTGGCCGACAGGTCAATTTGGCCGACAGGTCAATTTGGCCGACAGGTCAATTTGGCCGACAGGTCAATTTGGCCGATAGGTCAATTTGGCCGACAGATCAATTTGGCTGACAGGTCAATTTGGCCGACAGGTCAATTTGGCCGACAGGTCAATTTGGCCGACAGGTCAATTTGGCCGACAGGTCAATTTGGCCGACAGGTCAATTTGGCCGACAAGTCAATTTGGCCGACAGGTCAATTTGGCCGACAGGTCAATTTGGCCGACAGGTCAATTTGGCCGACAGGTCAATTTGGCCGACAGGTCAATTTGGCCGACAGGTCAATTTGGCCGACAGGTCAATTTGGCCGACAGGTCAATTTGGCCGACAGGTCAATTTGGCCGACAGGTCAATTTGGCCGACAGGTCAATTTGGCCGACAGGTCAATTTGGCCGACAGGTCAATTTGGCCGACAGGTCAATTTGGCCGACAGGTCAATTTGGCCGACAGGTCAATTTGGCCGACAGGTCAATTTGGCCGACAGGTCAATTTGGCCGACAGGTCAATTTGGCCGACAGGTCAATTTGGCCGACAGGTCAATTTGGCCGACAGGTCAATTTGGCCACAGGTCAATTTGGCCGACAGGTCAATTTGGTCGACAGGTCAATTTGGCCGACAGGTCAATTTGGCCGACAGGTCAATTTGGCCGACAGGTCAATTTGGCCGACAGGTCAATTTGGCCGACAGGTCAATTTGGCCGACAGGTCAATTTGGCCGACAGGTCAATTTGGCCGACAGGTCAATTTGGCCGACAGGTCAATTTGGCCGACAGGTCAATTTGGCCGACAGGTCAATTTGGCCGACAGGTCAATTTGGCCGACAGGTCAATTTGGCCGACAGGTCAATTTGGCCGACAGGTCAATTTGGCCGACAGGTCAATTTGGCCGACAGGTCAATTTGGCCGACAGGTCAATTTGGCCGACAGGTCAATTTGGCCGACAGGTCAATTTGGCCGACAGGTCAATTTGGCCGACAGGTCAATTTGGCCGACAGGTCAATTTGGTCGACAGGTCAATTTGGTCGACAGGTCAATTTGGCCGACAGGTCAATTTGGCCGACAGGTCAATTTGGCGGACAGGTCAATTTGGCCGACAGGTCAATTTGGCCGACAGGTCAATTTGGCCGACAGGTCAATTTGGCCGACAGGTCAATTTGGCCGACAGGTCAATTTGACCGACAGGTCAATTTGGCTGACAGGTCAATTTGGCCGACAGGTCAATTTGGCCGACAGGTCAATTTGGCCGAGAGGTCAATTTGGCTGACAGGTCAATTTGGCTGACAGGTCAATTTGGCCGACAGGTCAATTTGGCCGACAGGTCAATTTGGCCGACAGGTCAATTTGGCCGACAGGTCAATTTGGCCGACAGGTCAATTTGGCCGACAGGTCAATTTGGCCGACAGGTCAAATTGGCCGACAGGTCAATTTGGCCGACAGGTCAATTTGGCCGACAGGTCAATTCGGCCGACAGGTTAATTTGGCCGACAGGTCAATTTGGCCGACAGGTCAATTTGGCCGACAGGTCAATTTGGCCGACAGGTAAATTTGACCGACAGGTCAATTTGGCCGACAGGTCAATTTGGCTGACAGGTTGATTTGGCTGACAGGTTGATTTGGCCGACAGGTCAATTTGGCCGACAGGTCAATTTAGCCGACAGGTCAATTTGGCCGACAGGTCAATTTGGCCGACAGGTCAATTTGGCCGACAGGTCAATTTGGCCGACAGGTCAATTTGGCCGACAGGTCAATTTGGCCGACAGGTCAATTTGGCCGACAGGTCAATTTGGCCGACAGGTCAATTTGGCCGACAGGTCAATTTGGCCGACAGGTCAATTTGGCCGACAGGTCAATTTGGCCGACAGGTCAATTTGGCCGACAGGTTAATTTGGCCGACAGGTCAATTTGGCCGACAGGTCAATTTGGCCGACAGGTCAATTTGGCCGACAGGTCAATTTGGCCGACAGGTAAATTTGACCGACAGGTCAATTTGGCCGACAGGTCAATTTGGCTGACAGGTTGATTTGGCCGACAGGTCAATTTGGCCGACAGGTCAATTTGGCCGACAGGTCAATTTGGCCGACAGGTCAATTTGGCCGACATGTAAATTTGGTCGACAGGTCAATTTGGTCGACAGGTCAATTTGGCCAAGAGGTAAATTTGGTCGACAGGTGAATTAGGCCGACAGGTCAATTTGGCCGACAGGTCAATTTAGTCGTTAGGTCAATTTGACCGACAGGTCAATTTAGCCGACATGTAAATTTGGCCGACAGCGCAATTTTTAGCCGAATTGAAAATTTTTGGTCGACAGGACAATTTTTGGCATACAGCGCAATTTTTGGCCAGCAGAACAATTTTTGGCCAGCAGGACAATTTTTGGCCAGCAGGGCAATTTTTGTCCGACAGGGTAATTTTTAGCCGACAGGTCAATTTGGCCGACTGGTCAATTTGACCAACAGGTAAATTTGACCGACAGGTAAATTTAATCGACAGGAAAATTTGGCCGACTATTGATTTGACAGGGTTCAATGTGATGTCCGAACAAGAAACGAGAACTGCACCGAACACCAAAAATACATTACGGAGCCAAAAATCGTGTTCGTGATGCAGTTCACAAAACAAGATACCACGAATCAGTCACACTTTTATGGTCCAGTTCATATTGTGAAAATGGGAAGAGATCTAAAGAATGAATTATCACGATAACGTGCATATAATTTACGAAAACCGTGATTAAGATCCTGATATCAGGAACCTAAATCACACCACTCATGACTAAAATATCAAAAATCTTAGCTAAAATCCAGAAATCATGACCAAAAATCACTTTACTCGTGACCAAAATGTCACGATAATGTGAATAGAAATTAGGGAAATCGTGATCCCGTAATAATGAATATAAAAATATAAATATAAATAAAATACTTTAACAGAAAAATACGATACAAATCTCGTGAATAAAAATCACTATAACGTGAACATAAATTACGAAAATCGTGACTAAGGTCCAGAAATTATGAACATCAATCGCACTGATCTTGCAAAAAATCCGATAGTAAACTCATGAATAAAATATCACTGTAACGTAATGAGAAATTGCGAAAAACGCGACTAAGCTCCTGAAATCATGAACATCGTTTACCTATCGGCTCTTTTAATTGATATAGCTTAAACAAACCAGTATATTCCCAAATTGTGAATAAGAATCATAACATTGACTAATTAACTAAAGCATTCCAGCCAAACATTCGAAGGTAGCACAAAATAGTGTCACATATTAAATTCCCATACAAGCTGGAACTGGGTGAATGACCAGCAGGTTAAAACCCAAATAAACAATTATAATAAGCCGGAACTCGATTTTTTTCTTTTCTCGTATATAGTTGCCATGTCATGTGTAATAAAAATGTAATATATACATTTGAAAGCTTTTAATGAATATAAACAACGCAAAAATTCTCGTGTTCATAATTGAGAAAGGCACAACTACACCGCTAGGTGGATTAAAACAGGTTTTTATACAAAACAATTGAAACTTTTGTCATTTCTGTCACATACTGAATCGAAATGATGGGTCGACGTTTGAATTGGTACAATACCATCCTTTGGATGTTCTGTGCAGTTTTCCACGTCACTTAATTATCTGATGATTCTTGAACGTCTTGATCACATGAGATACGGTTATATGTGCGATTTCGAGATATTCGCCAATCCATCGATCAGCGGTCTTTGCATGTTCGAAGTGAGTGACCTAAATGCTCTTGCGCACTGTAACCACATGACAGATTTTGATGAATCTTTTTTGGAGTAAACATTATACTTTAAACTAATTCAATTTAAAAATTTCATCGTAAGCTTCTAAAAAAAGATCAGTTTTTGCGTTTCGGATTGTTCTCATCAGTACCTAGTACGAGTTTGGTGCCAGTTAGATGATAAATCTAGACTAGCACACAAAATAGCACTAGTAAGAAGCTTAATCCTAAATCGAAGAAGTCACGCGTCTTGCATGAACTTAGCAACTGGCAGGTTCCGAGTGATTTCTCGGAAGACAAACACAGAAACTCTAGTTTACTAATGAGAAAGCGGCACCCGAAACAGTTATTTGTTTTGCGAACCAAAATCCCTTGCAGGAAGCAAAAATAAAGCGTTTTTCTGTGCAGCAGGACACAAAATCTAATTTAAAATCAGATTTAACGTTTCGAATTTTCCTCACCAGTAGCTAACACCATATTGATCTACACACCAAAATTTAGCAAACAATTAAGTGGGTCAGTCTTTACAACTGCTCTAATAAAATCATAAAATAATGATTCGAGAATTTTTTTAGGTTTCATGGTTGTGAATTAGTATCGATATTTTCTCGTAAACTATTTCACAAAATTTGGAATACTATTCATTAATCCATGAATAACTCATGTTCTGGTTTCTTCCTCTTACGTTTCGCCATTCGTGTACGAGAAATGTTTCACAAAAACCATAAAATAAGTTTCTGTTTTCATTATATAGTTCATGTAGTATGCAACTTCCTGCATACTAATATTTTTACTTGATCAATTTCACATTACTCAGAATAGGTATACATTCTTGCTTCCTAAGCTAGTACTTGGCCGTGAATCGTGAATAACTTCTATTGTGTAATAGTCTTCTTCGGCGTTGGTTGCTTTATTGGTTGTGCTTTTTTATTTGCAGACATCAGGTGATCTCGTTGTTGAGTGTGTGTTTGTTACTGATTCGCAATTAATATCTTGGTAATCGATTGTGATCTATCACAAGTTGATTTTGTACTGGTGTCTATTGCAGCCGATGAATGTTCCTTAACTGCTGTGCAGGATTTTCCGTGTTGTGGTGTCTGACTACACAATTGGCACATAGGGATCTGCCCCGGATGTGTAATCAAAGTTTTGTAAGCATATTGAACTCCATTGGATTGATTAGAAGAGTTAGGTAGGAGGGGATAGGTTTCATCGGAAGCATTCTCAGCACCGTTGGGACTACATGAGAAAAAGTAAGAGGCTACCTCTCCGTAATGTAACATGAGTTATTTCATTACGAGATTGAAGCAACGAGGTGCCAGATCGTACAGTCGTACCTCGATTGAATCTTCATCCTTATATACGAGAATGCTGACTTTAACGTTGTCGTATTCGACGGCGAGCTGCATGTTGTTTTACTTGATGACCGGCTCTGTTTGAGTAATGGTCATGAACATAATCAGTACAATATGTTTGATATGGTTAAATGGCAGGGTGCGAACATCTGCCACATTTGGCTTCATATTCACTTTTAATATCTGCTCCACTTCCCCAATGAATAGCGGGAACCTTAATAAGTAGGTGGAATCTACGCTATTTTTATACTAAAGAGTAGATAAAGTGACACACTGGGAGGTCCACTTTCGGAAGCAATGGGACAATTCGACTTCTGTTCTGAGCGAGTTCAGATGGTAGACTAAAGTTGCGGCATTTGCCAACACTAGCAGCATAGTCTGCGAATATACCGCGGTAAAGTATACACACAAAAAAATAATGAAATTTAAACGACATGTAAATCAATACGAATGTAAACATACAAAGATTGAATCAAAACTTTGATTGAAAATTACGTTAAAATCAATGCACTCAATTGGAGAATCAAAAGGCATACAATTTTACACTTTCATTCGTGTAATATTACATGTCATTCATTTTACAGCAATATGCGTGTAAAAAATACATTGAAGTGTATTGGTTTTCCGTTTGAAGAAACTGTAATTTTCAATCCACGTGTAGAATTATAATGAAATTCGTTGAAGAAAGCACGATAAGTCGTGTGGAGTTTTGGTGGAACTTAATTTTACATTTATATTCATGCTCCAAATATGTGCATGAAAATAAATTTAAAATTACAAAATATTTTTTTCTGTGTTGGGTCCTCAAGAAAATGTAATGGATATCACAATGTCCACGAAGAAAAATTTCAGATTTAAAAAATGCACAATTTCACCTAGACAAAGGAAACTAATAGTTTTATAGTATCCCATTGACTAGATCAGCAGGACTATAACTTCGATAGGACAAAGTTCATTCGTGAATTAGGAAGAGCAGTAAAAGTTCCTATGTTATAGATAATTGCATAAGAAATTTTGGTGACCTGACAAAGCAGTTCCGGTTAAAAAACGTTCAGAATGCTTTCAGAATTAACACATCGGTCAGAAAAATTTCAAACTTTTTTATTCAAACTCGAAAAAGAAAATAATAATAATTTAAAAAATGCAGAAAACTGAAATTTCCGGGCTAGGCCTTTGAAGGCGACGAACGGAGTATTTTTTCGGGAGATAGTGGGTACAGATCGGTTTACTAAGCAGACGATTTATTTTATGATGGACTACCGCGCACTACCCACAATGTTGAGATTGATGGTGCGGTTACGGATTCGAGTTTTTTTTATATGATTGCTGATGCACGGAATTTGCTGTTTCAAGGACCTCTTGCTTCGTTGAGCGAAAGTTTTATTATGGTAACCGCACAAGACGGAGTGAAATAGTATGTTCCTACAAGCTCGTATCGGGTGACCTATAAAAGAACTGCCTTGCTTATTTACGTCTTATATGACAAGACTGTGTCTATTGTGGGGAGAGTCCACATTATCTAATACCCTGTTTCGCGTACATAAAGCGCACGGACAATCTAAAGCAATGCTTTTCAACCGGGGGTGCTTTCACCCCCAGGGGTTCGTCAGAATATGAATTATGCCAGGTAAATTTCAACGTGTCATCCTAATATTTCCATCGAATTATTGACCCTATAATATAGAGACAATAATTCGATGAAAATGTTAGGATATTAAGTCGAAATTTACCTGGAAAAATCACAATCTGACGTACCCCTGGGGGTGAATTCACACCCGGTTGAAAAACACTGATTCTCTTGAAACATGCTTTAAGTACGCTTTTTCAGAAATATTTAATAGATTTACAACATTCTTCACGACAAATCATTATGTTCTCTTGGTTCAATAATAATCCAAAATTTATGATCCTCTTGGGGATATCTGAATGGGCCTGACACCGTGACGTGGTTTTCTGTCGCCTTTGGTGGATGCTGAATTTTGCGCCCCTTTGATGTTCACATTGGTTTTCTTTTTCAGTTTTCCAGTAGGGCAATAATTTAGTGTGTACCTGAAAATGGCACACTCATTTTGACTTACTTTATATGATTCCACTTGATTCGAAAATTCAAAAATTCGAAACTTCATAAATTTGAGAATTCGAAAATTCTAAAATTCGAAAGTTCGAAAATTTGAAAATTCGAAAACTTAAAAATTCGAAAATTCAAAAATCGGAAATCTTGAAAATTCAAAAATTCGAAGGCTTGAAAATTCAAAAATTCAAGAATTCGAAAATTCGAAAATTCAAAAAATTTAATATTCGAAGAATTGAAAATTCTAAAATTCGAGAATTCAAGAAATCCGAGACTTCGAAAATACAAAAATTCTAAAAATTCTAAAATTAAAAAATTCTAATATTCAAAAATTCAAAGATTCGAAAATTTGAAATTTTGCGAATTTGCAAATTCGAAAACACAAATATTCGAAAATTCCGAATTTCGAAATAGATTCTGCTCGAATCTTCTTCTGCTCCCCCAAAGAAGAACAACACTCTTTTTTGTTGGTGTCGTGTTTTTTACATTTCTTATAAAAGAAATGTATAGAATTCGCTCAAACTTTCAAGATTTTTTCCGAGGCCCGGAGGGCCGAGTCTTATATACCAATCGACTCAGCTCGACGATTTGGGACAATGTCTGTGTGTGTGTGTGTCTGTGTGTGTGTGTATGTAACGGACAAATTCTCATTCGTGTTTCTCAGCAATGGCTGAACCGATCTTATCCAAACCAATTTTGAATGAAAGAACTAAAAACAGTATGAACGCTATTAATTTGTTTTTGATTCTGATGTTTAGTTTCCAAGATATAAATGTTTGAATGCGTAAAAAAGGCGTTTTTTGCAGTTTTTCTAAATTATCTGCCGAAATTGACAACATAGATTAACAATTTATATGTTTTTAGACAGCTTTAACGAATACCTTTCGAACAAGCTATAGATTTTTGAAATCGGACTATTATCAAAAGAGATATTTGATATTAAATGCGGACGAAAGATTTTTATCATTTCCCATTGCCAGAAATATGACCAAAAACATGTAATCTATTATTAACGCCAAAACGGCTTATTTTAGGTCAATAGTATCTTCGGAGAATTTAATGGAGGCAATATGCCCTTTCTTTTGGTATTGTGCTTTTGCTGATTAATCCCCCTATGAGTGAGATATTTTCACAAATTTTCGTGGAAGTGATTATATCGAAATGATGCCTTCAGCAAATTTGTAGCTCTTACTTTTGCGAATAACTTTACTGAAGACTTCAAATATCTATTTTGAATACTTTAAAAGTTATGGCTTATTGTTTGGGGATTACTCTTTGTCGCCTATTTATTGTTCAATATAGTAATAATCCATTGAAATAAGCCAAACATTATTTCGATAAAACGAATTTCGTGTTTCATTTTTCTATCTACAACCGCTAGAAATAATCACCGAATACTTCCAAGTTGTCTGGAAGGAACTTGATAACTTATCAGTGCAAAAATGTTCATTTGTGCTAACCTTCTGACTGCAATTTTTCTAACTTATGACGATGGGATCGATCTGAAACATATCGGAAAATGAAAAGCGAAGTAAATAACTCCAAGCAACGGCGTAGCCAAGAGAAGGTTTTGGGGTTTTACACCATACAACCCCACCCCCCCACCACCCAAAAAAAAAATTGGATTGAAGTTGAAAATTTATTGATGCAGACTGATTTAATTCAATATTACAATAACAATTATCTGATCCGTAGATTGATAACCTGTTGTTGTAAAGATCATGAGGACTTTTGATAAATTGTCGGAATGGGGTCCTGATATGTAACTGATCTATTGGTCTTGATTTCACAGTTGTCTAATAGTCCTGCCTGAAAACATTCTAATAGAAAATTCCAGAGTTCTGTAATCAATCATAATTATCAGATTTATTTTCAAATTGAGCTCGTTTTTGTAGAGATGTACTGTAATAAGGGTCTTTATTTAATAGGATGCGAAGTTAAAATTGATTTAATGTCTATGAAACATAGAACTGCTCACCAAAAAAATGCATAACTTTCAACATTTGCTAAAAATGTTTTTGCCTTTCTCATTCACTCTAAAATTCGTCAATCTAATCCCGAACCGAAGGGCCGAGTGTCATATGCCAATCGACTGAGATCGTCGAGATCGGAAAATGTCTGTGTGTTTGTATGTGTGTGTATGTGTGTATGTGGAAAAAATGTGACCTCTGTTTCTCAGAGATGGCTGGACCGATTTGCACAAACTTAGTCTCAAATGAAAGGTACAACCTTCCCTTGCTATTGAATTTTTTATTGATTGGACTTCCGGTTCCGGAGTTACGAGTTGAAGAGTGCAATCACACAGCAAATTCCCATATAAACTGAAATGAAAAAAATTCAAAATCAAATTTGTATTTTTGATGCCAAATGACTTTAAAATGCATGAAACATTGAGATGTTTGACAAAAATTGACTTTTTTGGACTTTGGTACATTTTTGCCTTTCTCATATAGAAAGGTTATGCAATCACTCTAAAAATCGTCAATCATACCGGCCCGGAGGGAGTATGCAGTGAGGGGTTGCTACTTTAAAATTACAACTAGTTTAAAATTTCTTAACAAGTTGAAAATTTTCGGCAGGACCTGGACCTCCCGGATCTTTCTCCATGATCTGCCGCTGGTTTCAAGCGATGTTTCAGTATCACATGGTATCTCAAGATCGTGGCTGTCGATCCATTGTATGTATGTGCAAATCGTACTGAACATGAAATATTCATTTCCACCATTGTATTGAACATAACCAGCCATGTAATCGTAGTCTGGACAAATGAGACAAGCACAATTGCACCACTAGGTGGATTAAAACAGGTTTTTATTTTGGGAATGCGTCGAGTTGAGACGAAAACGTAATATGATTAATAACGAGGATAACACTTTCCGAATGTAGAGAGAAATTTATGAAAAATGACGATTTCCATTCGACTCTAGCAGGTCCTGATCGATTTTGATGGGAATTTGATTTTTGTTGTATGACCAATTATATGTATAGGTCAAAAACAGTAATTTAAGGTCAAGATAACATCATTTTGAAACCGCCAATTTCGGAGGTTTAGTATCTTCGATGAGTTTTACAAACGTTAAACAGCGCATCATTTGATAAAATTATTTTGACGGTATATCGTCCAAGAAGTATTTATGGTGAATTTTCTCAGGTCTCAACAAATTCGCTAAAGACACGAACTCTGTTACTATTTTCTGAAAAATTAATTCTGCATAATTTTAAAACTTTAAAAATTACGGTTTCGGAATTATGCCGTTTGGACAGAATGATCGATTATCACCAAACTCCAACTAAACCGAATTTCTGGCTACGCCGCTGACTTCAAGTAAGTAGAAACAAAGTCGTTCTACACTCGTTCACAAGAAACTTCTTCGAATGCTGAATATCTATTATAATACATTGAAACCCCGATTTTATCATCCAAATATGAACATATGTTTGATGGGCTCTAGCAGACGAATAAGACTGAATTCGAGTAAATTCTTTCTTGAGCATGTTTTCCTTATCATGAAGATGGAAATATGCAAAAATAAAAAGTTCATCATAATCAGAAATAATTATCAGACTACATCAAGGGACGGGAAGAATATTTTAACAGTTTCAGTTTATTATAAAGAAAAAAATTGCCCGATTTAGTCAATGTCCCCATTTTGTCAGCCTAAAATACACCATGAGGTTGATAAAAATGGGTCTTTATTGCATTTCATTTTCGGGGATTTTTTTTATTGCATCGAACTACAATTTTTAGGTAGCTTTCAAGGGGTTATTTTATAGATTTCTTCCAAAATTTGGCGAACCTATTCCAATTCGTATACCAATTAATTGGTATACTTAAGGGTTTATATGTTGCAGATAGAGAAAATACTGAAATTTTCAGCTTTTTTCATACACAATATTACGAAAGCTTATTAAACAATTTTTCCTAATATGTTTGTGAAAATTATAAACTATTTGAAATTTTTTTAATAGTTTTATTTTTTATTTAACCGTGATTTTTTAATAAATAGTGACCATCGCTTCACAACGTAGTCTATTTTTCATGGCTTGCGGTGAGCAAGATCTCTCGAATTGCTGAACTGAAAATTATGGAATAGAAATTGATTTTTAGTATTCTTTACAGATTTAACTCGCCGCGCAGATGGCTCTGAATTAGATCCGCTGGTGCCCTAAGACGATTTCGCTAGATTTTCAGAGCACTGTGCACCCAGTGCATTAACGCAAGTGACGGAAGGTTATCGAAAAGATTCGTGAAAATGAAAATTCCAGTAATGATGATGATTTTCCCAAACGATTCGTTTTCGAGAGGTTTTTATTTGTTCTTTGGCATTAGGATTAGCGATAATAATTCAAATCAAGGATACTGGGAGACTGGGAAGTCACCTTTAGAAAAAGTCGATGTCGAAGTAAAATTTGAAACTATGCACGCATGCACTTCAGAGATAGCGTGATATCAGGAGCTGCGATTTCATTTCAACGCTTTTTTGTGAAAAGGGCGATAATTACAAATGTAAACATAAGGCTTTTTTCATACATGCGAATAAGGGATTTGAAACGCAACAAATTAACCTAAACATTTTGATTCTACGATATTGCTTTCTTAAACTACAACAAAAAATACAACGGGCGAAACTGTATTTTTGTTTGTTTATTTAAAGTTTCGCCCTCCACGCTCTATGCAAACAAACAGGGCGATACTTTTTTTGCTAGCAGTTTAGAGGCGAAACTGTTATTTTCCTTTTTTTTTGGATTATCAAGCTGATACCAGCTGTAAATAGTAACAATGATCGCTATTGAAAAAACCCGGACGAAATCGGCGGTGTAAAACGGTAGTTATTGTAAAAAAACGTGAGGGCGATACTTCAATGCTGATAGGTGGGACCGAAAAAGTAAACAATCGCCAAAGGGGCGATACTATCATTTTGTCAATTTCAATAGAAAAAACAAATTTTAATTTAATAATTTTAAATACTTTATGAAGTTTTGGGTTTCGATCACTGAATCATGCAATCTAGGATGTAAAAAACACAATTGTTCTTAAATAGGAAATAAAACCAAGTCTGGAAATATTCACTGTTGATTTTTTTTGAATGGTATCACTGCTAGTATCGCCCTTTTCAAGAAAAAGCGTTGATTTCTTAGTTCGCAGTCGCATTGGAAATTTGAGTAAAATATAAACTTCAAATCGATTCAAAAAAAATTTCGATTTTTTTGGCTCAGTACAATATATAACCCCTTAAGGAAAATTCAGTTTTCCCACCACAATTTAGATATTTTATTAACAGAGCATTAACAATAATTCGTTGGTATGTCTATTTTATGGGCCATTTTTTCGCTTTCCCATTGATTTGGTTTGAGATTTCTAGCACTGATGTTGTCCTATGCTGATTTGAGCGATTCTCTGAGTCTTGCCACAATCCCATGTAGTATGTGTTATCAAAAACATCGCGAAGCATCAAGTTATAAATGTTCTCAAAAGATATAATATCCGAAGAGTGATAAGAGTTATAAGAAATGTCTCATCACACTGTTAGGTGGATTAAAAGCGTTTTTTCACATAAATTCTCACTTATTTTATAAAGCAGATCATGATTTAAGCGCCCTCCCTAAGGCTGGTGCCCTTGGCGGGGGCTAACCCGGCCAACCGCATGCTACGGGCCTGCAAATGGCACCCGATTCTAAAGATTTGTAGAGAATTAAAGTCGCTAATCATTTCTATAAATCTATTAAAATCTTTATACATAAAAGTCAAAGTTTGTATGAATATGAATATGAATATGAACATGAACATGAACATGAACATGAACATGAACATGAACATGAACATGAACATGAACATGAACATGAACATGAACATGAACATGAACATGAACATGAACATGAACATGAACATGAACATGAACATGAACATGAACATGAACATGAACATGAACATGAACATGAACATGAACATGAACATGAACATGAACATGAACATGAACATGAACATGAACATGAACATGAACATGAACATGAACATGAACATGAACATGAACATGAACATGAACATGAACATGAACATGAACATGAACATGAACATGAACATGAACATGAACATGAACATGAACATGAACATGAACATGAACATGAACATGAACATGAACATGAACATGAACATGAACATGAACATGAACATGAACATGAACATGAACATGAACATGAACATGAACATGAACATGAACATGAACATGAACATGAACATGAACATGAACATGAACATGAACATGAACATGAACATGAACATGAACATGAACATGAACATGAACATGAACATGAACATGAACATGAACATGAACATGAACATGAACATGAACATGAATATGAATATGAATATGAATATGAATATGAATATGAATATGAATATGAATATGAATATGAATATGAATATGAATATGAATATGAATATGAATATGAATATGAATATGAATATGAATATGAATATGAATATGAATGTGAATATGAATATGAATATGAATATGAATATGAATATGAATATGAATATGAATATGAATATGAATATGAATATGAATATGAATATAAATATGAATATGAATATGAATATGAATATGAATATGAATATGAATATGAATATGAATATGAATATGAATATGAATATGAATATGAATATGAATATGAATATGAATATGAATATGAATAAGAATATGAATATGAATATGAATATGAATATGAATATGAATATGAATATGAATAAGAATATGAATATGAATATGACTATGAATATGAATATGAATATGAATATGAATATGAATATGAATATGAATATAAATATGAATATGAATATGAATATGAATATGAATATGAATATGAATATGAATATGAATAAGAATATGAATATGAATATGAATATGAATATGAATATGAATATGAATATGAATATGAATATGAATATGAATATGAATATGAATATGAATATGAATATGAATATGAATATGAATATGAATATGAATATGAATATGAATATGAATATGAATATGAATATGAATATGAATATGAATATGAATATGAATATGAATATGAATATGAATATGAATATGAATATGAATATGAATATGAATATGAATATGAATATGAATATGAATATGAATATGAATATGAATATGAATATGAATATGAATGTGAATATGAATATGAATATGATTTATGGACTCCCAAATGGCTTAACCGATTACCGTAAAAATTTGTGCGTAGTAGGAATTTGTTATGGAGCGTGTTTGCGTGCTATTGGTTGAGGATTATCTATTCGCCAGATAGCGCTTCGGGACAAATTGTGATTTTCTTCTATTTCATTGAAAATCGCAGCAACGCGCGATGGGTAATAGCTAGTATTTAATATTGCTTCATGTGTTTTCTGGTAACCAAAAGTAGCCATCTTGATTTTTCAAATTGCGTCGATCTTCAATTTCCATAATCAACCTGCCACTCCTTTTTAAATAACAGCAGTATTGATAATGATTACCTGTATTTCGCGGTTACAGGAAAACAGTATATGAATTGCAAAATGATGTCAATTATTAATATCCTTCATTTGTTGATGACCTCTTCCGAATTACATTCATTTTGGTAAAGGTTTTTTGTAATAACCGGAAGCCACCCTGTTGGATTTCAAATTCACATCAATTTCCGTTTGTTTATTGACCTGATTCACTCAAATTGATAACGGTTTGATGATTTGTGGTAACTGGATTCAACTAATATAGATTTCAAAATAGCGTTAATGGCATCCGTCATTAATAATTTGCAATTCTCCAATAGAAAATATCAGGCTCAAAAGTTCCCAACTGGTCCTGTGTTTTTTTTATTTAGGGTGTTTTGCACTACAAAACGGTTTCGATTTTATTTTAACAGCTATGACAATCAAATACAACTACACGGTTGGAAAATTGATCGGAAGTTCACGCCAAGTTGAATATCATTTCGAACGAACTGATGACTCCCAATCCTTGGCTTGCGAATCATAAACGTCAAAAATCACCAATACGACCGCAATTAAGAACAAACGATAGTTCGAATGGATCGCATTGGTTCGAACGTAAACAAGAATGAAGGTGATAGAGATTGGAATGGTACATCAGAAGACGACTGTGAGACTATGTGTCAAACATTGTTTCGCTACATGGAACGATGTCATTTCGAATTCGACTTATAGATAGCAAATCAATCAATTGTGTTGTCAGTATCTTTGTCTTGTTCTCTCATACCGAATATTTTCTAATTGGTGTTTTTCTTTTTAAGTGATAGCACATCGAGCAGACATCCAAGCTCAAGCAAATAACTTGTGCAATGTTCGAACGAATTATCCTACAATAACTAACTAACTAGAGGATAATTGACAATTTTGTAATATATGTGTGATCAGTTATCAAATCAGTCAAACTTCCTTTGAATAAACCTTTAATTTTACACAAGTCAAACGCTCGAGATATACGTCTGTTCTCTGTGGCGATAGTTACCAATTTTAATTAAAAAGGGCAGAATACAAATAAAGCAAAACGTAGCAACAATCAAGCAATCGATTGAGAACGTTCAGTTGTTAGAATTTTAATTAAATTTCATTCCTCCATTGCTACTACGAACGAAAATAAAACTAGAGCGAAGGGAGTAATGGTTACTACAATTGGCACGAACATTACTTGCGCAGTGTACCCAGTTCAGCCAGCACACTGTGCATGATATGACATTGTCCCTGGTTCGCTGGACTCGTCTCCAATTACTATCGGATCCAATTTCCTGAAGGTAGCGTTCGCTGACTTGGTTCTGACGGGTTTCAACTTTCGATTACTGTTGACAGTGTGTGGCGCATTCTTTGAGTTAAAAAATATAAACAGAACATTTCCAACTGATGTCAAATCGAATCTGAAGTTCTGATAACAGCGAAAGTTGCATTCATTCGCATCACGTAAACATGCATTTTCGCTAAAACTTTATCAATTTAAAATGTTTTCTTTCCATCAACAACACCCCATCCTACTACTTGTTTTGGTCGGAGCACAGAACAGCAAATCAGTGCAAATGACCAGGAAGTCACACATATCGTCGCTAACTAGCACCCATTTTGCAATTACACAATTAAATATGAGCCCTTCCTGAACGAGCGACAGTTTGATAGTGCAAGGCAAATAGGACTAAAATGCGACTGAATTTCCTGTGCATTTTCGAACAGCGCATTTCACTCTTTGTTACCATATGGTAACGAATAGGCGATCATAAATCTGCACGGGTGAAATGAATTCGAATATGTGCAAACGAATTGCATCTGTGTCGGTGGGAGGCACTTCATCAAGCGATAACAACCAAGCGAACTAAATTTTCTGTTCGAACAACAACCGATAAGAGCGTGTTGCTGGAATACAAACAGATTGTCACAATTTACTGATACAGGCGCCGATTTACGACAACGAATGTAATTATTTCTTCACTCGAAAAAGTCTTGGTAAATGTCAAAGTTTATGCTTTCCCAGAAACACTTTTCGATTAACGATTTCCAGATGGGATCCCCAATTTCAAAACACTTTGGTGACCCACTACCACACCACAATCCGTCCGATGAAACTGATACCGAGTAAACAGTCTGCGGAAAAGTGTGATTCATCACGGCAACCGTCATCTGCAAAAACTTCACCGCCATGTGCGGTGCGTGCAATGATCGATTGGTTGTGCTGCCGGTTTGTCGGTCCCCGTCACCCGCACTCGCGACAAAGAAAGTGACAAATCGGCCATCGGAGATAGGCATAAATGAGATGGCCTACCTAGACCGCATGAAAACCATATACCTATTTATAACCTCGGCCCGCGCACAATACACTGACTGCGCCCCAAAGCTACAACCACGCCGTTGACTGATTAATCTCGAACACCATCATAATCTATATCTGAGCGAGCATGTTGTTTGCAAACAAATGAACGAAAACGTGGAATGGTGAAAAAAACACGACACCAACAAACAAGAGTGTTGTTCTTCTTTGGGGGCGCAGAAGAAGATTCGAGCAGAATCGGCTCCGTTTGTTCGTCGCTCGCCACATCAGAGCAAGACACGCAGACAAGCGTGAAGCGGGTTGACGCTGGGAAGATAGCCACATTCAATCCGCCACCGTCGTCGTTGTGCTGCTTACCGCCACCGCACATTTCGGAGTTTACCATCACCGCTGAGACAAAACAGTGACAAACCGCGCGATCAGCGCCCCACGAGAAACGGGACAGGCACGTGTGGTTTAGGGCTTTCGCCGGTGCGGCGATGGGTTGAAGCTATGCGAAAGAAATAGAGCCAAGATGAAAAGGAAGTGTACAGTCAGCTGTTTGTTTGGTTGGAAAAGCTTTGAATGGGCCATCATGGCTGTGGGACATTGTGACAGTTGAAATGATTACAAATTTATTCTATTCATAAATAGAAACGGATCTGTCTCAATATTGGTATAAAAACTCTTGGAATCGCCAGTCTGGACGACCATGACAAATTTTTTTAGTACATTGCACAGTAACCAAGAATGTGAGTTATGCTAGAATGTTCTTTTAATCTAAAATTTATAGGCTTATAATGTCATAAAGTATTTCTACTTCGAATGATTCTAATGTCGGTACGAAGGATTGCTCTCCATTAACTGAAGTCTGAATGTAAACTTTTCCATATTTGAAGATGGAACTTTACCGCTTTCAACAAAGTTTTCTATTGTACTTGGACAGAAGTAGTCATCTATTTCAGCTGTATTTATTCATTCCATATACAGTCTCGTCGGAGAATTCCTAGAATTATCCGACACAATTCTTTCCGTTTCAATAAATCGTACGCGACCTTGAAATTCACAAACAGATGAAATTCACAAACAGATGAGTCTGCAAGTTGTATACCCAAAAATTATAGAGGGTCTTTGATCGTCCTTTACGAAATCCGCTCGCTGACAAAATATTCAGCTATAGGGAGCAGCTTAGGAGACCACGGAGAAGTTCCTTGAGAATCGTTATGCCTCTTTTTTATGTGTTCATTTTTGCCTTTCTCAATAGAAAGGTATTGCAATTGCTCTGAAAACCGACTTTTTAACGGAGGCCCGGAGGGCCGAGTGACATATACCATTCGATTCAGTTCGTCGAGTTCGGCAAATGTCTGTGTGTGTATGTATGTGTGTATGTATGTATGTGTGTGTATGTGTGTGTGTATGTGACCAAAAATGACACTCATTTTTCTCAGAGATGGCTGAACCGATTTTGACAAACTTAGTCTCAAATGAAAGGTGCAACGTTCCCATAGGCTGCTATTGAATTTCTAATGGATCCGACTTCCGGTTCCGGAATTACAGGGTGATAAGTACGAACACGCAGAAAATGTCGATTTTAATAAATTCTGCAATGAATGTATAAAGGTGAAAATTTTTCCAAAATATGACCACAACTGATTCGATTTGTAGTATTAGGTCACTAACATCCATTCAAAGTCTATTTGGCCACATTGGCCACCATCCTCGGTTCCGGAAGCCCCGGCGGAAGTATCTAAATTCAGAATAACAGTCACATCGGTTTCTCGGAGATGGCTAGACCGATTCGACTAAACTTGGCCTCAAATGAAAGGTATTGCGTCCCCGTAAATGGCTATTAAATTTCATCCCGATCCGACTTCCGGTTCCGGAGTTACAGGTTGTGGCGTGCGATCACATAGCAAATTGTGATTCAAACCGATACTCCGATGAAAGCAAAAAAGGTAAAAATTTCGCTAAAATGTCTCTCAAACAACTTAAATTTGCTGTTCTAGGTCACCGACGGCCAACCAAACTTTCGTTGACTACATTGACCACCATAGACGGTTCCGGAAGTGCCCGGGAAAAGCGGCCATCTTTCAAAATTTACGAACTCACATCAGTTTCCCTGAAATGGTTGGGCCGATTTTCACAAACTTAGTTCCAAATGATAGCTATAATATCCCCACAGATGTTTATAAAATTTCGTACGGATCGCTTATATGGGTCCGGAAATACAGACTAAATCGTCCGGTCACATATGAAATTCCCATATAAGCCAGAACTCAAATTTTTTTTTCAAAGGGGGGACCCTATGAAATTTCAGAAATCGAATTCGTATTTTTGATGCCAAACATCTTTAAAATGCATGAAACGTCGAGATTTTATGTTATCTCGAAAATTTTTTTTTTTTTGTAAAAATCGACTTTTTGGGACTTTGCCGATTTCGCACCTTTTTTCAGTTCAATATTACCGTGGCTGTTTTTTTTCAAAATTTTAGAACTCGAACTCTTTTAATGAATATAAACAACGCACACATTCTCGTGATTCATGATTGAGAAAGGCACAATTGCACCGCTAGGTGGATTAAAATAGGTTTTTAATTATTACATTTTCTTCGCTATTCTTTTTGTTATTTCCTTGATTTCAATCTTGCCTTTTTCTTTTTTTCTCTAATTCTCAAATATTACATTTTTTTACCAATTTGTCCATATTTCCATTTTGATCGGCCTTCCTTGTCAGTTTTCTTCCATTTCTCATCTTTCTGTTTTCCTTTTCTTCCTTTTTCCTGTTTTCTATTGTCCTTTGTTCTTTATCTTTTCTCTGGTTTCATTTTTTCTTCTATACTGAAACAGAAAAAAAGGAAAAAATAAGAAGGAAAGAAGGGAGAACGACAAACCGGAAAAGAGAAAAAACGGAAAAAGGCTATAAGTTAAAAATAAAAAACCTGTTTTAATCCACCTATAGGTGCAATTGTGCCTTTCTCATTTCTCCAAACTATGATTTAATAACTGGTTCGTACAATATAACATTATGGAAATGTCTTTCATTCTTATTACACTTGGTAAGTATATATAAGAGCACCTTTTTGCATTCATCGAGGTATCGGTTTGAATCGGAGTTTTCTATGTGATCGCACTCCACAATCCGTAACTCCGGAGCTGGAAGTCGGATGGAGATGGAATTTAATATCAGTTTCCGGGGACGCAACACCTTTCATTTGAGACTAAGTTGATCAAATCGTTCTAGCCATTTTCGAAAAACCAATATAACCGTTATTCTGAATTTGGATGCTTCCGGATCCGTCGATGGTGGCCAGTGTGGCCAAAGAGACTTTGAATGACTGTTTGTGACCTAGATCTACAAATTCAACAGTTTATATTTTGGAAAAAAATCACCTCACCAATTCATCGCAGAATTCGTTAGAATCGGGATTTGCTGCGTGATCGTATGTATCACTCTGTAATTCAGGAACCAGAACTCGGATCCACACAAAATTCAACAGCTGCTGATGGACCTTTCATTTAAAATCAAGTTTGTCAAAATCGGTTCAGAAAATTCCGAGAAACCGATGTGGACAAATCAACAAATTTTGTTTTGTAACCATACTCTTCAACTCGTAATCCGGAACAAGATGTCGGTTGAAAATGAAATTCAATAGCAACCTATGGGAATATTATACCTTTCATTTGAATCTTAGTTTGTAAAAATCGGTTCAGCCATCTCCAAGAAACCGATGTGGACATTTTGTTAACAAATCCGCACATACACACATACATACATACATACATACATACATACATACATACATACATACATACATACATACATACATACATACATACATACATACATACATACATACATACATACATACATACATACATACATACATACATACATACATACATACATACATACATACATACATACATACATACATACATACATACATACATACATACATACATACATACATACACATATACATACACACAGATATTTTGCGATCTCGGCGAACTGAGTCGAATGTTATATGAGACTCGGCCCTCCGGGCCTCGGTTAGAAAATCGGTTTTTGAAGCAATTGCATAACCTTTCTATATGAGAAAGGCAAAAGAATAGTATTTAATTACCTTAATCAGCATGAGTTCAATGTTATCTTCATGTAATTATATTTTGAAATGTTGGTGGAATGGGTTTGAACGTGTAGGGAATGGGGGGTTAGTAGAGTGGGAGTGGAGGATGCGTCAGAAATCCTTCATCTTATTTCGGTATACGGGATGGATGAAGGAAATGCGGGCGTGAGGGTGGTCCAAGGGGAGGGGAGTGATGAAGGAGGGAGGTGTAAGGGCAAGACGGGGGGGGGGCGGCGACGCAATACTCAACTGCATATTTTGCCTTCCATTTGAGACTTGGTTTGAGAAAATCGGTTCAGTCATTACCGAAGAACCGATTTGACTTTAATTGTGGAATATGCCCGGAATTCCGGACTTCCGGAATCGTCGATAGTGGACAATATATTCAAAGAATGTTTGATTGGCAATCAGTGGTCTAGATCTGCGATTAGAAGTCATTTGGTGACCATTTCAATAGTTTTTAGCCTCTGAGGTATTACGATTGTACCGATTTATATGGGAAATTCCAGTGTATCCTTACTAACACCCCTGTAACTCCGGAAGCAAAAGTCAGAACCGAATGAAATTCAGCAGCAGTCAATGGCAATACTATATCTTTCATTTGAAATCAAGTTTGTAAAAATCGGTAGAGAATTCGTTGGGGAATGGGTGTGATATTAGCTTAGGAACTTGGCGAGTTCCCCGGGGGCGTCATGAACCGTCATAGGTGGCCAATGTGGTCAAAGCTGCTTTAATTGATCATTAGTGATCCAGACCCGCAAACTAGAGTAATGTTACATCAATTTTAATATGTTTTACTTCATTTGAACATCATGGTGGTACCAGTTTATATGGGAATTTGCTGTGTGACCGCACTCTTCAACCCGTAACTCCGGAACCGGAAATCGGATCAACTAAAAATTCAATAGCAGCTTATGGGAGCGTTATACCTTTCAGATGAAACTAAGTTTGCGAAAATCGGTTCAGCCATCTCTGAGAAAATTGTGTGAGTTTAAATGACACACACGCATACACACACACATACACACACATACATACACACACAGACATTTGCCGATCTCGACGAACTGAATCGAATGGTGTATGACACTCGGCCCTCCGGGCCTCGGTTAAAAAGTCGATTTTTACAGTGATTGCATAACCTTTCTTTATATGAGAAAGGCAAAAACGTAAAAGGAAAATAGAAAAAAAGGAAAAATGAGAAAAAGCGAAACGGAACCTATGACAATATGAAAAACAGACAAGCAGAAAGAAATATAGAACGACAAAAGGTTTAAAAGAAGAAAAACACGCAAAAAGGGAAAAAAAGAGAAAAGAAAAACGGAAAATAGGTAAACATTTGAAAAAAGAGAAAAAATAAAAAATGAGAAAAGGTGAAATGGAACATATTAGAAAAGGAAAGAAATTCAAACAGAAAGAACTTTAGAAAGAAAGAAAAAAAGAATTAATGTTCAAGTTACCTTTTTTGAGCATGTGTTAGTTTTGAACGCTGGGTAGTATGGGTAGGAAAAATTGTTTTCAGCTTTGCCACCGGATTATCCATTTAAACCTTTTCAAAACTATAAAAGAAGAATATCAGACGATTTGTCAGATCACAACGATTCAAATCATAGAAAATAGCTGCTGGAAAAACTATCGGTTTTGCTAAATGGTGCTTTTGAAAAAGTGGCTGTGATTTTTTGTCACACTACCACACCGTGCTGGGGTACGCAGCACAACAGCGCAATGAAAAAACCACAGCCACTTTTTCAAAATCACCTTCAGCTAAGCCGATGGTTTTTCCGGCAGGTATTTACATGAATTGAATCGTGATAATCTAATAAATCGACTGATATTCTTCTTTTAGAGTTTTGAAAAGGTATAAATGGATAATCTGGTGGCAAAGCTGAGCACACTTTTTCTTACGCACACTACCAAGCCTTGAGGTAACTTGAGCCTTAAAGGGAAAAAACACAAAAAAGTGAAAAAGAAGAAAAGAAAATAGTTTCATACCTTACCTTCTGTTTACCTGTTTTCCGTTTTTCTTTTCTTTTTCCCCTTTTTTCAGTATTTTTCCTCTTTTAAACATTTTTCTTTCTCTATATTTTTTTTCTGTTTATCTCTCTTTCATCCTACTTGCTTTAGTCGGAACACAGAACAGCACATCAGTGCAACTGACCAGGAAGTCACACATATCGTCGCTAACTAGCATAACTAGCACCCAATTTGCAATTACACAATTAAATATGAGCCCTTCCTGAACGAGCGACAGTTCCGTTTCACCTTTTCTCATTTCTTTTTTTGTCTTTTCCCATTTTTTGTCTGTACCTATTTTCCGATTTTCTTTTCTCCTTTTGCTTTTTTTCGTTTTTCCTCTTTTAAACTTTTTTTCTCTCTATATTTTTTTCTGTCTGTCTTTCTCTCATTTTGTCATATGTGCCGATTCACTTTTTCTCATTTTTCCTTTTTTTATATTTTTCTTTTTACGTTTACCTTTTTTCATTTTTTCTCTTTCCGTTTTCCTGATTTTTCCCTTTTCTCTTACTTTTTTTTGTTTTTTTTCATTCCCTTTTTCTTATATTCAGTTTTTCTTTCTTATGTCCTTTTTCCTGTTTCCTTATTTTTGTTTTTTTCCTTTACCTTTTCTTGTCTTTTTGCTTTTCTGCTTCGTTGAATTTTTTACCCTCGTTTTTTTCGTTTTTTCGTTCTTCTGTGATCTTTGATCTACAAACGAGCAAAGAAACCTCTCGATCTCAATCTAAAGAACAAACGAAACATCGTCTTAACCCACACCACACCTTCTGCACCATTTTCCTTGTTTTCTATGTTTCCTGTTCTTTTTTCTTTTTTTCCGTATATTTATTTTCTAATTCTCCTTGATTCCTTTTTCTTTTACCCATTTTCCTTCTTCCTTGTTTCCTGTTTGATCGGCCTTCCATTCCAGTTTTTTTTCCTTTGATCGTTTATCTTTTTCCGTTTTTTTTCTTTTTTCTTATTTTCTATTGTTTCTTCATCTTTTCTCTGTTGTCATTTTTGCTTCTGTGCCTGTTTACCTATTTTCCCTTTTCTCACTTTGCCCTTTTTTCGTTTTTTCCACTTTTAAACCTTTTTTCCATTAATATCTTTTCTGTTTGTTCTTCTTTCATTTGGTCATATATTTCGTTTCACTTTTTCTCATTTTTTCTTATTTTCTATTTTTTTTCCTTTTCCTTTTTTTACTTTAAACTTTTTGCCTTTTTTCCATTTTTCGTTCTTCTCATTATTTTATTCTTCGTTTACTTTCCTTTTTACTTTCTTTTACTTTTTACTACATTTTCCTTTTCTCCTTTTTTCTGTTTTCTGAATTTTCTTTTTCCCGTTTTGCATTTTTCTTATTCAGTGTTTTTTCGTTCTTCCTTCTTTTTGATGTTTTTTTTCTTTTTTTGTACTTTGCTGCTTCTTTTAATTTTTTGTACCTTCGTTCTTTTTTCTGTTATTTTTCATTCTTCCTGTTTTATCGCTGTTCTACAAACGAGCAAAGCAACCTCTCGATCTCGATCTCAAAAACAAACAAAACATTATATTGACCTTTGCCGTCATAAGTTGAAGAAAGAGTGCTGCTCCGACCCGTCATCGCTGTTATTAACCCCAATTCGAAAGACGAAATATTTTCTGAAGCTTAAAACGAAACATAGGATAACGGAACACGCCTTTATTCTGTTTCATCACCTACCCCATTCAGTACTGATAAAAATCAATACGTTAGTCAAAGCAGAAACTTTCATTAAGCTGCGCTACCTAAAACCTGTGGTTGAAACTGAAAGTTAATTGGTATTAAGATTCTCGTGTATATAGAAGATGATATACAGGTCCAACTACACCATCTAGCCCGCGTATGTACCCTAAGCTCATTGAAAAAAATCGCAATACGGAAGTCTTCTTTTGTTAACCAGATGCTTGGAGAATCATCTTCTCCAACATTCTTTAACGGAGTTCTAGTGATCAACAGTCTTATTCCTTCCTACCTAACCCTACCATTCAAAACACACGGAACTAACATTATACAAACCACACTATGCACCTATCAAGGACAGATTCATACGTGCCAATATTGCAATCAGGCGGCACCCCGGGGAAAAAGTTTTGCTGAAGGCATCAATGCTGTTGTTTTCATACTTTTATTTATACGAGAAACTTGAAAATAAAGTTTAAAGTAGGTATTGTTTTAGTCTCCATATTCTTCACCGCAACAGGAATGCCAGGAACAGCTTCAGGTAAAGTCGTAAACATAAATTTTAATATATGGTTTTTTGTCTTAAAATTTTGAAACAATGTGACACAATATATCTAATTAAATTGGAGTGGTTCTAACTACATTTTGCACACATTTTTAATATTCTCAATAGGCTAGAATGAGTAATAGTGCTGAGTGCTGACTAAAACCGTTCTTGGGATATTCTTGACTCCAACAATTTTAGAAAAAAGTAGGAAATAAAAGTATTTAAAGAAAAAAACGCCTCTTTCACAGCTCTGTGAGCGATGAACGCCGACAATGTCGCGAAACTTAGAGACATGTGAGAACTGTGATGATATTTTTGTTCCTTCGTATCGCATTTTAAAGCGCTTGTTGTACAATAAATTAGAGTACATACCTAGAAAAAATCGTGTAAATTTACGTCTCTTGACTCTGACATACGTGCATCAAAAATAGCTTAATTTTACGTTTGATTTTAATTTTACGTGACATTCAATTTCATAAATTATGTAATTTTACTCCACATATGGCCATTGTCCTGAATGGCAGTAAGTGTAATTTTATGGCATTGCGCATGTAAAGTATGTTTCATGTAAAGGTAAACGGAACACGGTAATGTTTCGTCATTTCGTGAATCACGGTTTGTTAAATTTTGTCATGTTTGCAATAACGTCAACAAAATTTATATTTTTTTGGTATGTACATCAACCTGTTTCAATCCACTTACCATCAGAGACGGTAGTCTCTGCGGCTATTTTGCCCTACAGCCTTATCGAAAATAAATGGGATTATCTGACAGAATCTTTTCGTTTCAATGAATTATACGCGGCCTTGAAATTTGCAAACAGATGAGAAGAGTCTGAAAGTTGTTTTCACAAAAACTATAAAGTTTGTCGCAGGGTAAACATTAGAGATGGTCGGGTTTTAATTTTTTCGAACCCGAACCCGACCCGAACCCGAGAGCATGAAAATTTAAAAACCCGAACCCGACCCGAGCCCGAAATTACAAAATTTGAAAAACCCAAGCCCGACCCGAGCCCGAACATTTTAAAACATAAAAACCCGAACCCGACCCGCACCCGAGAATGAAAATTTTGTAAAACCCGAACCCGACCCGACCCGAGAATTTTAAAATTTGAAAACCCGAACCCGACCCGAATCCGAAAATTTAAAATTTGAGAAACCCGATCCGAATCGAACTTGCTAATACGGAGAATCAACCAAGGATCTCGAAGATTTTTAATTCTAGACACTCGAGCTGGACCCTAGGCTCATCTTAGAATAGTAGAATCACTCGAATCTGCAGTAGCACGATACGCATTGAGTTATATCTACATATGGCAAAACAAATCACTACCGAGTAGAATCCGCATTTATATTTACTATTATTGAATGTCGAATTTGTAATGTTCTGAGAAACTTATAAATCGTCGATATCTTAACCGAAAATTAACTGGCTAACTCATGGGGAAACAGAAAAGTCACCGTTTCCAATAACCTTGCCCGTCGTACTTAACCAAAATTTCTAATTTTTTATCAGAAACCATTCCTGCAAGGCGATTTCGCATAATTTATTACATGTGTGAAATTAAGCTATGGCAATTGGCAATTCGTATTGGACAGTTTACATGACGTCACCCACGTTACTGGTTGGAACGGTCAAACCTGTATCGAAGGGTATCAGTCAAGATTTTCTGACGTGTTCTTGATGTCCCATCATTAGCGTTAAGACGATCTATGATTGGGTAGCTAAGTTATTTTATGCTTCAGATTATATGGTAAGCGCGCCAATAGTGATGCTTCGACATCTCCAATGGAGCTCTAGGAACGACTTCAAACTTTTAAAAATCCGTTAATGGCTTCAATAGAACATACACAATTTTTGCAATCAATTCCTTAAGTTCGTGGAAATTCATGTATTTTCATGAAGAAATCCGGATCATGTAACAGCTCAGCCCGGAAACAATCTGACAGAAAGTGTTTGTTTCATATATGTTCCACTGATTTGATAGTAGTGCTATTATACCATCACCATATGAGTGAAAACCCGAACCCGACCCGACCCCGATAATTTGTAATTTAAACCCGAACCCTACCCGAGCCCGAAGGTTCAAAATTTCAAAAACCCGGACCCGACCCGAACCCGAGAATTTCAAATTTGAAAAACCGGAACCCGACCCGAACCCGAGAAGCTTAAGTTTACAGAACCCGAACCCGACCCGAAACCCGTCGGGTTCGGGTCGGGTCCGGATTTCGGGTCCAAAAACCCGAACCCGACCATCTCTAGTAAACATCTGATCCGTCTTTGAACGTCTTTTTCTTTTTGGTATTCGCTGACAAAGGATTTAGCTACAGAGAGTACGGAAGAGTTCCTTGAGAATCGATTAGCCTCGAGTTTATGGCCATTCTTGTGAACCACATGAGTTAATTGCCCTTCTCATAAACAGGGCTCGCGGAGCCATCCAAGCAGCCCAACGCTAGTCATCCCAATCACGCAGTGGATTGCTTCGTACAGCTAGCCACTCCTGTCTTTCAGAAGTTTGGCTGAAATTCCGTAGTTACCGTTTTTATCTTTTTGAAATCCTTAAATATACTTTCATCTACTGTGGGTTGATCCATAGTTAACCGCAATTCTTCTTCTATTTCTAAAATTGTGTATCATTTGGTAAAACTTTCGCGGGACTGTCTTGGAATAAAAAATATATCGAAATGTTCTAAAAAATCTTATTTGCCAGGCTATCTACGAATGAGATGTAATTAGCGCTCCTTACAACACGTCTAAAAAATAAACTGTAAGAGATATACAAAAAGGAGTGTACTTGGAAGCTACCGCAACCTTTATTTGTTTTTTCTTAAAAAAAACCTATTTTAATCCACCTAGCGGTGCAATTGTGCCTTTCTCAATCATGAATCACGAGAATGTGCGCGTTGTTTATATTCATTAAAAACTTTTAAATGCATATATTACATTTTATTATTATACATCACATGACAACTATATACAGGAAAATAAATCATTATTCGAGTTCTAAAATTTTGAAAAAGAAAAAACAGCCTCGGTAATATTGAACTGAAAAAAGGTGCGAAATCGGCAAAGTCCCAAAAAGTCGATTTTTATAAAAAAAAATTTTTCGAGATAACATAAAATCTCGACGTTTCATGCATTTTAAAGATGTTTGGCATCAAAAATACGAATTCGATTTCTGAAATTTCATGGGATCCCCCCTTTGGAAAAAAAAATTGAGTTCCGGCTTATATGGGACTTTCATATGTGACCGGACGATTTAGTCTATATTTCCGGACCCATATAAGCGATCCTTACGAAATTTTATAGACATCTGTGGTGATATTATAGCTATCATTTGGGACTAAGTTTGTGAAAATCGGCCCAACCATTTCAGGGAAACTGATGTGAGTTCGTAAATTTTGAAAGATGGCCGCTTTTCCCGGGCACTTCCGGAACCGTCTATGGTGGTCAATGTAGTCAACGAAAGTTTGTTTGGCCGTCGGTGACCTAGAACTGCAAAGTTAAGTTATTTGAGAGACATTTTAGCGAAATTTTTACCTTTTTACATTTCTTACAAAAGAAATGTATAGGATTCGCTCAAACTTTGAAAACTTTTTCCGAGGCCCGGAGGGCCGAGTTTCATATACCAATCGACTCAGCTCGACAAATTGAGACAATGTCTGTATGTGTGTGTGTGTGTGTATGTGTGTATGTATGTATGTACAAAATGTCATGTAATTATCTCAGCAATGGCTGAACCGATCTTAATGAAACTCGTTTCAAATGAAAGGCCTAACGTTGCCATTTGACACTATTATTTTTGTTTTTCGATATGTTGTTTACTTTCTGAGATATAGGTCATTTTGTCAAAACATTGCAGGTTTTTAGTAAATAACTTTCAAACAAAGCAACGTTGTCCAACAAACTGCACATAATTAGAAACCTTGTAAAAATACCTTTCTATTAAGCTATATATTGTCAAAATCCGCTCACGAGCGACGGAGATATTAAACATTTTGTATTTGTATTCCTCGCTCACCAATTTTCACTAATTAAAAAGGAGACCGTTTCATATAGAGTATTGCTTTACTGGTGTTTTAGGGGCAAAACTAAACCGATTTTGAACATCAGGGTATGAAAACACATCTACGTGATTCAAGGAATTCGATTTTGAAAACATTTTGTGAATTACCTATATAATAATTGAACTATTTCTCAAAAATCAATATGTAAGTTCACTACAAAAACAAAATAATGCGTTCATAGTGATTTTTTTTCTAGAGTTCCTGTATTTATCCCTTGGATTAGGCGTTGCGTTTAATCGTAAAGTAAATATTGGATGGTATATAACTATCATCATCAATCAAGTCAAGATCATCAAGTAATTCACCTAGTAGTGAGATAAGACTTCTCATACAATTATACTCGTGGCATCACCGAAAGAAACTGTATTTTTGAATCCCAAAACTCTAGCAAAAATTTAGCTCTTTGCAAAATTTAGATTATATTGGTTATGGCGCAAAAATTACTACTTACATTATTTATAATAAGGATGCAAGGAATCAATATATCGCATAATATACCTATAAAAATAAGGTCTGGCATGGCCTCACATGCCCTCCCCATATCTATCTCACTCTCTCTTTCACTCTCTCTCTCTCTTTCTTCATGTTGGTAACAACTGTCACGACTCACATCTATCTTGCTATTTCTCTATCCATTTCTAAGTTGTGTGATAAGATTCTCTGCTAATCTTTATTAATATTCAAGCTAATTTCATGTGTGCGATGTAATTGTGAAGGTTTGAGAAAACAAAACTATTTTTTGTCTGTTACCCTATTATTTTCTTTGCATTTTAGTGTACAAGAGACTCGCGGAAACAAGTTTAATAATACATCCTACATGTCAAATAACATATTTGTAGTCCGAGAAAATCTGCAAAATATTTGCCTTATGGGAAAACTATGACTATTTTCAAGGTGGAATTGGTATTTCGAAACGTTGCACTATGGGTAGACAGGTGACCATCGAAAACTACATCAACTCAAATTTATTTCTGTTTCATTCAAAGCTTGTATAAACACTATAATAAAGGAAATTCATGGCTATCTCAGAAAAATATGTGGCTTAACTGGGAGGTGGGACATTCCACGTGCGATATTTCAACTCTTCGTATCTCTATTGAATTTTGAATAAAACATATGCTCAAATATGTCATGTGAAAACTGAGAACACCTTTTTGTGATGAAATTATTGAAAATGCACATACTTTATATTGGTATGAGCTTTCATGAAAAATAACGGATCAAAGCCCAAAAATATCCACGAATTAGATCCGGGAAAAGAAGTCTCCTAAAGTCCCCACTCTCAATGGGGGATGCAAGTACAAGGTGTCTTCTAACTTATCCTCGTCCATATCTGCTCTATACTGAGTACACTTCAATTGATATTTCAATGGCAGTCACAATTAGTAGTGAGGTATTGGATAATTCAGCACACGTTTCATTCGAGTTTTCCATATTGTACAAGTAAATTAGCGAGGATTGCAATCAGAGTTTATGCATTGGACAGATAGTTGATCTGACTACATTTTTGCCATCCTGACAGTTTGAACCATTTCTTTTTCACAGTATTGGATTGTACAGGGCTTATTTATCCATATTTCCTCAACGAGAATTCCGAACGAAACAATATGCAAGCTATAAGGATGACTGGAAAGAGACTGCATTATAATCAACTGAATGCACGCCTTTTATGCTATCGACATAGCCTAGACACTTCACACTATTTATTTTAATTCAAATGAAAACTTGAAATATCTACTTGTCTCTTTTACAAATCGCATTCTCCATCTTTTGCTCTCTGTTCAAAGGGCTTTCGTGAGATTTTGTCTACTTTCCGAATCTGTAATAAGTTTTGATGTAGGCGTTAATTTGATAAAGTTATGACATATTTGTCGAATGATGATTCGTCAAATCGTTGTAAACGTCACGAAAGAATGTGTCATGCGACCTTGTCTCACTTTACTATATTCAACTGCGCGTTAAATTACTGGACCAGCAAATTCTATTCTGCACAATATTTTTCGGGAATATATGACCAAAAAGTAAACTTTGATTTCCAAAGCAAATTGAACGTTCCAGGTTTCTGATAACTTATTAAGGTCTATCAATAATGTTGAAACACTAAATAATCTTAAAACGACGCCGTCAAGTAAAGAAGCGTAAAAACGAAAAGACTAAAACAAAAAAAGGATAGAAGCCCTAGAAATCCCATTGTATATTAATTAGCCTTTCCGCGGAAGATACAATTTTCAAAATCATTTCATAACTTTCTGATGTAATGGTTCTCAAATTCGTACAATCTGGATTATCTATTTTCTTATTTTATTCAAAAATGTTTTTTTTAACTTTAACTTTAAATGATCATTGCATTTTAATTAATTGTTTCATTCAGCATCTTTTTATTAATTTTGTTAATCAGCGTTCACTTAATATACTTTATTCGTTTTATCATTTGGATTCACTCTGATCAGTTTATTCATTTCGTGCATTTTAGTCATATCATTCATTTCACTTATTTTATTCCCTGTTTTCATTCATTTCATACATTTTGTTTAAAATGAAGAACATTTTATTAACCTGACTATTTTTAGTTTTATTCATTTCATCCAAATAATGCTTCTGACACAATTTATTTTTTCTATTAATTTATAACCTTACAACATCGATTAATTTATCATTTCAATCAATGCATTTTGTTCTTTTTTATTCATTTTGTCAATTCACTTCATTTTATTTATTTGGTTCGTTTGTTTCATTTATTCATTTAATTTATTCTTTATTCGTTTTAGTTTCTTAGTTCATTCCATTCATTTTATTCATTTGAACCCTTAAATTAAATTGATTCATTTAATTCTTTTGATTCCTTTGCTTCACTTGATTCATTTGATTAATTTGATTAATTTGGTTCATTTTATTCATTTAATTCATTTTGTTCATATCTTTAATTTTATTCATTTCAGGTTCAGTCATTCCATTTATTTATTTCATTCAACTTGTTAGTTTGAGTCAATTCATTCTATTAATCTTATACTTATTTCTAAATATAGTCTAAATTTTCATCAATTAAGCTAATATAATTTGATTCGTGTATTTGATAATTTTGATTTACTACTTCGCATGAGTTCTGCAAACTAATGAATGATCCAACAGTGATATGTGTAAGAAATGTCTCATCTCACTGCTAGGTGGATTAAATCGGTTTTTGCTTCCATTGGGGTATCGGTTTGAATCACAATTTGCTATGTGATCGCACGCCACAACCCGTAACTCCGGAACCGGAAGTCGGTTGGGGATAAAATTTAATAGCCATTTACGGGGACGCAACATCTTTCATTTGAGACTAAGTTTGGTTGATTCGGTCTAGCCACCTCCGAGAAACCGATGTGACTGTTAGTCTGAATTTGGATACTTCCGCCGGGGCTTCCGGAACCGATGATGGTGGCCAATGTGACCAAAGAGACTTTGAATGGCTGTTAATGACCTAGTACTACAAATCGAAGCAGTTGTGGTCACATTTTGGAAAAATTTTCACCATTATACATTCATTGCAGAATTTCTTAAAATCGACATTTTCTGCGTGATCGTACTCATCACCCTGTAATTCCGGAACCGGATGTCGGATCCATTAGAAATTCAATAGCAGCCTATGGGAACGTTGCACCTTTCATTTGAGACTAAGTTTGTCAAAATCGGTTCAGCCATCTCTGAGAAAAATGAGTGACATTTTTGGTCACATACACACACACATACACACACACATACATACATACACACATACATACACACACAGACATTTGCCGAACTCGACGAACTGAATCGAATGGTATATGTCACTCGGCCCTCCGGGCCTCCGTTAAAAATCGGTTTTCAGAGCAATTGCAATACCTTTCTATTGAGAAAGGCAAAAATTAATGGACCAATTTGTGCATCCTTGCACAAGACACCAACTTGATGCCAGTTAGACGATATATCCAAACTAAAACCAAGTTGGCGCCAGTTGAATACAGGCTTCATTTTGCTCATCTTTGCAACGAAGAGATAGAGAAAAATTTTACCCCGTATAACATGAGCTTCATTTTGCTGCACATTTTTTGCCCAGTAACTAAGAGAGCAGAGAGAAACCGCATTCTCTCATTGCTGCATCCTCTTGCTTGTGACAGAGCAAAGCTTTTTTAGATGCTCTGTTGTTACCTCATCAAAATCTGGTGGAGCAACGGAGATAAATTGCTCAGTTGGCAGATGAGATCTATTTTTACCATTTTTTTTTGTTAACCATTTTTGTTAACGACCTATTGAGTCAATTTGTCAACAGTTGTTACGGCATTTAATTAGCAAGGGACTGGAAGGTGAAGTATATTTTTCAATATTTAGAGCCATAATACTCAAGGGAGAGCAAGGAGTTGAAGGGAGAAAGTTTAGAAAAGCGTGGAAGGGTCATATATGCAAGCTTAGAGCTCACCGGCGACTTAACTTTTTGTCTGCTACCGTAGGAGTCAGGGTCTTTTGGCATTAGAAATGCGAATCACCTGAGTCTACGGCATGTCCGGACAAGCGTAAAGTAACTTGTTACTTCATGCTGTCGGAACCGACTGTCGGAAGTCCGGCCAAGTGGGTTTGAGGAAAAACGTAGTTAAAGTTTTCAGTACACTTAACGCTTTCATAAGAGGCGTTACGCAAGAATTGAAAATTTAAACATTTTTATATCGCTTTCGTCTTCCATTTTGTGGGATATAATTTTTAACACACTAAAACACATTTTAGAGTGATAAATAAAAATTCAACCTACCTTAAAAATTCTACGGTTGTGTAATCCCTTAAATGCCAATTAGACTGATAAAGGATATTGAGGCTATTTTCATCCTAATTATATTATAACCATACTCATTTGAAGCCTTCGATTAAAGCAACGTCTGCCATCTTTCTTCATCTCATTTAAGTTTTCGTTGTGTTGAAACACCAGTATTCGACCATTTTCCGCCTCAATTCAATCTTTGCACCAATAAAAACAACGTTGTCTGCAAATCATTCTCAAAGACATGTTTAATAAAAAGTCTCCTGATTTTAGTGCTCGAATGTCTATTAATTTGCTCCATCGAGCGTGCATAGATTACACATTTAGTTTGAATTATTGAGTACCTGAAATTTTACTTACGTTTTGAACAGCAAGCCGTTCATTAAGTAGACAAATTCTGTTACCAAACTCTCCGCAACATTCCCGTTTTATCCAATAGTCAAAAATACTCAGCAAATTTTCAGTTGAAGATTGCTGACTTGTTCCGTAATCTGATAATTGAATTTGACGAATTGCTATTGAAAGTAAATTTCTCAGTTTTTTATCAGTTGTACAAAAAAGTTAAAGACGAATGAAAGAAATCTTACATTTCCTGAACTTGATCACGAATTTTAGCCCTGGATTTCTGAACACAAAATATTCTCATTATCAAAAAAAATCGCTTGTTCGCAAAAACCATCAATAATGTAGAAACAAAACAGGCCTGCCAATGAATGCTATCAAAAGATTTCCTCTTGGAAAAGCCGAACTATTTCCACTTTTTCGTGGTCCAATCTACACTTCTTTCCTCCATCTGGCTTCTAATCATTATACTTGCGAGTCAAATTCATTATCCAAAATCGACATGTGTAAAATTGCCCTAGTCAAGGAATAAATATACACTCAGGTTTTTTTTACGCGGGGGATACATGCCGCGTAAATGAAAATCGCGTAAATGAAAACCGCGTAAATTTCAAAATCCGCGTAAATGAAATACGCGTAAATCAAAATCCGCGTTAAAAAAACCGCGTAAAAAAATACCGCGCAAAAAAACCGCGTAAAAAAACTTAAGTGTACCTCAAACATAATCTCGACCAGGAAAATCTTACTATTACTGTTATCACTGTGTTCTGTTGAAAATTCATGGTTTTACAAGAGACTAAGAATTATTCGCAATGTGCAAACACGTCATGTAAATTTTTTTATCCGAAAATAACGATTTTACAGATGGTTTTCTGTATTTGTTTTGTAAGTTTTTGACCAGTTTCGACGATGTTTTACCTTTTGCCGAATGATAAGTCAGTATTATACTGAATGGTGTATAATGTACGGAAAAAAACCAAAAGCAATGATAAATTCAATTAAAAATATTCGAGGTTTCAGCTAATTATTCGTAAAACTACCGAAGTTGCTGAAAAACGAATACTCTTTCGCAATTTTCGAAGCAATGGCTGATCTCCGTAAAATATTATTTTACTGTTCAAATCGTCAAACGAAATTAGTGAACAAATTTGTTAGCTTAATGTGTGCATATAAATGACTGGCATAAATAAAGTACTCATTCGATATAATATATCGCTATTCTGTTGTTTTCGAAACCATCGTATTTTATTGGCATTTTTTTCAAACATGCTCTTTCTGTAACTGAGCATCTGATGAGGAACACTCCTTCTTGAATTGGGCGAGAATTAGTACTTTCGCATGCCCCCGGCGTGGTAGAGAGATATGTGTGAACTCAAAAAAATAAATCTCTTGATTCTTGAGAGCGTGCTTTCTCACTTTTGGTGGGAGCTAGTAAACAGCCCTACTGCGTTTGACTGTTGGCAGAGGGAAAATGAGCTAATATTGAGAGCAGTAAAGAAGCCTGGTTGAATACAAAATCCAAATATGGATATATCGTCTAACTGACAGCAAGTTACAAGTGAAACATTAAAATACTCTAGAATTTGAATAATGAAATGCTATGGTTTCACTTTGTTTTGGAGATATTTAGCGTAGCGTTCCTATGCTCGAAACGTGATCGAATGACGTTAATTCTCTGATAGTAGAGACGACCCGGATCATTCAAGCTGTCATTATGTGGAAAAACGGCAGATTGATTGAACAGACCAAAAGTACCATTTGTGCCGAACAGAACGTCAAATCGAAAATTTTGGGCAGTCATCAAACTTTACGGTTTCTCTAATCCGAAAAAAGCGAATGATCCTAAGGTTAAAACCTCTATAATCAAAGTTTAAAAAAAATCATGAGTTTAGGCACGATTTACACGTTTCACGTTAACGTATTTTTTTCATGAGTTTATGAATAGATTTTTTATGTGTATGAGACAGTCAAAATCTGCTCCAGAAAGGGTTCACACAAATTTGGCTTGCTTCATCCTCTAAAGACCCTCAAACTGTGATGTAGAAGAGAGTAGGGATAGGTGGCCCACTAAGGATATTACGTCACATTTTAGAATCATTTATGTATTTTTGACTCTATCTGTAACCTATCCTTAAACAAATCTGCGATAGCGTCAAACGTAAGTTGTCGTTTAAAAAATAATTAAATTTTTGTTGTTATATAATGGGGATATGTGAACCACTATGAATATTTGTTCATTTTTGAAGTCACTACTTGAAAAAAAAACTTAAAAAACTGATCCGAAAAATGATTTGAATGATGGGTTTGAAACTTCAGTCAGTTTAATGTTGATTTAGAGTTAAATCTCTCAATATATACGCTCAAAACTTACGTTTGGAACCATCGTTTCATTTCCCAGTATTGTTCTAGATATTGTCTAGTTTCGTTCTATGGGATACCTTTAAAAAATCTAACTCTAAACAGACGACCACATTTAAAAAACTTTTACTGCCTAAAACAAAGTTTTTCCTAGTCCTAGTTGCCGTTGTTTCTGTCTGATAACGCTCCCCGATGCTGTAATTATGGTACGTTCATTGTTTGGGTAATTTAGTTAGTTTGTAGTTAGAAAAGAACTCCCTTCGGTTAACTTTTTCATTACATCGCACAACACATTTCCCACTCCCGCATACACCCGTATGATGACAGTCGACAAAAGTGCGACAGCATCCGACCGACCGACCGACGGACGGACGGAGAAGCGATGCTGCACCGACACATTCACAGAAAGGCACCGACATCGTTTTGTCCTACATCTCTCCCACTCTCTTCCCGGTTAGCGCTGTATTGGTGGACCAACTCCATACGCTACTCCATTTTCAACTCTGGCGCGTTGTCCTCTGTCCCGATCGCATCTGTGCGAGTGTCAGCCACCCCACAGAACACACAGGGATTGCGTTGCGTGGCCATACCCGGTGTGCGAGTGTCCCTGTGTTGGTGAGTCTACTCGGAACCGTTCATCATCCTAGTAGAATAGAGATGAAAACTAGGAAGAATTCCCGTCGCAGTTCTACTTCCCCTTATTCCCAGTCGAACCAAAGACAGTTACCCGACGGATGAGGGTAAAAATTATGTAATTTTAATGTGCGGTCCTCGCCGTTCTGGAATGAAAATTTCTCTTCATCCCGAGGACACTGGGATTCTCGTTCATAATTAATGACATGACAGGGCGGGGGTGGGTTTCTTATCCTTACCTCAATGTAGATGGTGCTGTTGGGGTTAAAGGTGTCATTTACCCGATGCAGAGTGATGTTGATGTGCGGCACCGAGTGCAGCAGTTCAACCAGGAACGATGGCGCTAGCTGCTCCATGACGGATGCTGGAATCATTTCACTTCCGCCCAGGGCTGAAAATTTGACAGATTACACAGGGCAACGACGAAAATTTCTCTTCCCGTGGCAGATCCTGAACAATCGATATGTTTCAGACTGTACTGATTTTCCCTCACCGATGCTCGGTTTTTCCCGAGCCAGATTTTCCACACACTAAATTACTCAATTCAGCTTTCCCAGCCGGGGCAGAGTACACACTTTGTAGCATTGATTTTTTCCACCAGACACCAGAGACACTTGAAACATTACACTTTTGCAACACAAAACAATTTTTACTGCCTTTCACCCCACTTGGGGACAATCCTTGGCACACGCACCTCACTCACAATTTCCACGGGGAGAAAAAAAAACATCGCCTACTAAGGTTAAGAACCGAAGGGGCGCACCGCTTTTTTCGCCGAGTGCTGTACGTGCCAAACCTGTGCTAGCGGCCCTTCAATCAATACACACACCTCACAAAGCCAAGGACTTGTTTCTCGTACTCGAAGCACCTTCAACTTCACTCCAATCTAAAAACTCCTGTTATGCACTAGAATAGACTGCAGGCCATAAACGTGCGTCGCTGTAGTCGTCGTTGTCGTAATCAGCCCCAGAGCCACCGAAAAGAAAAACCAAAACACACACCCAACTCGGCCGTAATAGTGGTGCCGTAGCGAACGGGCAGCAACCCCCTATTTTTCCACTGAGGCTGGCTTTTCTTCGATACACACTCACAAATTTTCACCACTTTCGGGAACCGCTCGCTTGCCGGACCTCGTAGGGCAGAGCCATTTTCACCGTTCCGATTTAACACAGTAATCTTCCGGGTCCTCCTGGGGGTCTCTGACATTCGAACCTTTGCTGAAAACCCGTAGAGGAATCAATTTTCAGTACACATCCAGACTATGACCCAACTCTTCTTCTCTGGTGCCCACAGAATATGACGCAGTCACGACGGGTCACACTCCGAGCACTCACGTTTCACTCCGACGAGTACAACTTCGATTCTGCCGTGCCGTGGCTCTGCTCGCGGCTACAGTTGCTGAACTTCATTTCTCTTTTCCACTACATTCGCTCCGGCTCCGGTTGCGGCAGCGATGATGGCAGCAGCCTGCGCTCCTGCGTGTGAGTTGCACTAGTGGGTGCGAGAGAGAGAGGGTGGAAAAGTGGGAGAAAAATAAATTAGAATGAGCATTGCATGCGAGGTGAAGAAATTGCGGCAGGGTGGCCAGTGTTTAAGGTTGCACAGAGAATGCGCAAAATTCGCAAACGAAAAAAGTAGTTTTTTCCATGCCGTATCTCAGATTTTCATGAAAATCAATCAGCAGTACTGTAACAACATTCTACATAGGGTGTTGAGCCCATTTTCGCCATGTTTCTATTATAACCATACCCATTTGAAGCTTTTGGTTAGAGCAGTGTCTGCCATCTTTGTTCAACGCATTGAGTCAAATGGTAGCGCAACAATAGGGGCACTCGATTCGAGTTTTCGTTGCGCTCAAACACGAGAATTTCACTGTTTTCAGCGCATTTGTGTTATTATATTGGTTCTTAACAACGAAGCAAAGCTGTTGATGTCAATTTTTTCGCATTCCATTGATTGTAGGCCGAGAAATTAATGAATTAGTGAGGCACCCTGCTTAGTATGGTGAAAATAGGCACTTTACCCTACGCTGATTGATTTTTATGAAAATCTGATATACGGTGTGGAAAAAAACTGCTTTTTTTCGTTTGCGAATTTTGCGCATTCTCTGTGCAACCTTAATTTTGAAAATTGGTTAAAAAAATATTAAGTGTTAAACAAAATTTGGAAAATGTTTCAATCAATTTAAAAGACATGGAACAGATGCTGAAAAATATATTGTGTGATTTGAAATTTATTTTCATGCACATATTTGGAGCATGAATATAAATGTAAAATTAAGTTCCACCACAAATACACATAACCTTATTTATTTATTTATTAAAAGATTAAGGCCGAAGTGGCCTGTGCCGTATACAAAAGATTCCTCCATTCCACTCGGTCCATGGCCGCGCGTCGCCAACCACGCAGTCTGCGAAGGGTCCGCAAATCGTCTTCCACCTGGTCGATCCATCGTGCTCGCTGCGCGCCACGTCTTCTTGTACCGGTCGGATTGCAATTGAGAACCGTTTCCACCGGGCTATTGTCCGACATTCTGGCTACGTGCCCGGCCCACCGTAGTCGTCCGATTTTCGCGGTATGACAGATGGGCGGCTCCCCCAACAGCTGATGCAACTCATGGTTCATTTGCCGTCTCCATGTGCCGTCTTCCATCTACACTCCACCGTAGATGGTACGCAGCACTTTCCGTTCGAAGACACCAAGTGCGCGTTGATCCTCCACGAGCATGGTCCAGGTCTCGTGCCCGTAGAGAACTACCGGTCTAATCAGCGTCTTGTAGATGGTCAACTTCGTACGACGGCGAACTCTGTTCGACCGAAGTGTCTTGCGGAGGCCAAAGTAAGCACGATTTCCTGCCACGATACGTCTACGAATCTCTCTGCTGGTATCATTGTCGGCGGTCACCAGTGAGCCCAAGTACACGAACTCTTCAACCACCTCGATTTCGTCGCCACCGATGCAAACTCGAAGCGGACGGTTCTCATTCTCTTCTCGTGAACCTCTTCCTATCATGTACTTTGTCTTCGACGTGTTGATGGCAAGTCCGACGCGCTTGGCTTCTCTTTTCAGTCTGATGTAGGCTTCCTTCATCTTCTCAAAGTTTCGTGCAATAATATCAACGTCATCGGCGAAACCAAGTAGCTGAACGGACTTTGTGAAAATCGTACCACTCGTGTCGATCCCTGCTCTTCTTATTACACCTTCCAGCGCGATGTTGAATAACAGACACGAGAGATCATCACCTTGCCATAACCCTCTGCGTGATTCGAAGGGACTCGAGAGCGTCCCTGAGACACGTACTACGCACATCACCCGATCCATCGTCGCCTTCACTAATCGCGTCAGTTTGTCCGGGAATCCGTACTCGTGCATAATCTGCCATAGCTGATCTCGATCGATAGTGTCGTATGCGGCTTTGAAGTCGATGAACAAATGATGTGTGGGCACATTGTACTCGCGGCATTTCTGCAGTACTTGACGAAGAGCGAACACCTGGTCCGTGGTAGATCATTCGCTCATGAAACCCGCCTGGTACTGCCCCACGAACTCTCTTGCAATTGGAGATAGTCGACGGCATAGTATTTGGGAGAGTACCTTGTAGGCGGCGTTCAGCAGGGTGATTGCTCGGTAATTACAGCAATCCAGCTTGTCGCCCTTTTTGTAGATAGGACACACGACACCTTCCATCCACTCCTCCGGTAAAATCTCCTCCTCTCAAATCTTGGTAATCACCCAGTGCAGCGCTTTAGCCAGTGGCTCGCCACCGTGTTTTAGTAGCTCGCTTGGTATTTGGTCAACCCCAGCGGCTTTATTATTTTTGAGCCGGCTAATCTCCTCCTGGATTTCTTGGAGATCCGGAGCCGGTAGTGTAATGTCTTCCGCGCGTGCTCCCAGGTGCATTACCGTGCCATCCTCATCGTCTGCTGCATCGCCGTTCAGGTGTTCTTCGTAGTGCTGCCGCCACCTCTGGATCACCTCACACTGGTCCGTGAGAAGATTCCCGTTTGTATCTCTGCACATGTCGGCCTGTGGTACGTGGCCCCTGCGCGAACGGTTCAACTTCTCGTAGAATTTCCGTGTGTCTTTAGCGCGGTACAGCTGCTCCATCGCTTCGCGATCTCGGTCTTCCTGCTGGCGCTTTTTTGTTCGGAAAACCGAGTTCTGCCTGTTCCGTGCCTGTTTATATTGCGCCTCGTTCGCCCTCGTCCGGTGTTGCAGCATTCTCGCCCATGCTGCATTCTTCTCTTCGACTAACTGCTCGCATTCGCCGTCGTACCAGTCGCTTCTTCGGTCCGGGCCCACCGTACCTAGTGCAGTGACTGCGGTGCTACCTATGGCGGATCGGATATCTCTCCAGCCATCTTCAAGGGCAACTGCGCCTAGCTGCTCTTCCGTTGGTAGTGCCACTTCCAGCTGCTGCGCGTATTCTTGAGCCACTCTGCCATCTTGTAGCCGCTCGATGTTTAGCCGCAGCGTTCGGCTTCGACACATAACCTGTCATGCTTTATTCAACGAACTTTATTATAATTTTACACGTTGATTGAAAATTACGGCTTCATTAAACGGGATACCAATGCACTTTAATGGAATTTTAATTCAATATTGCTGTAAAGTAAGTGTCAAGTAATATTTCACAAACGAAAGTGTAAAATCACATGCTTTTTGATGCTCCCATTGAGTGCATCGAATTCAACTTAATTTTCAATCAAACTTTTGATTCAAGCTTTGTATGTTTACATTCGTATTGATTACACGCACTGGTGGCTCCAGGGAGGGGCGCGAGGGAGCACGTGGTCCCCCATTCTACCAGAAGCTGTTTTGGTAAAAGGATATTTTCATTTTCCTACTTCAACATGCTAATATTTTAGAAGTGATCATGTTTGTTTTTTTCTTTGAAACACTTTTTTAACCAAGTAAAAGACAATTAATTAAATTTGGTAACAAAAGTAATTTCGAACTTGTGTTAGTAACAAGCAAAGTATAGTTTCTACTAGGGTTGTGGTACCGGTAATACTGGAAACGAAAATCCGGGAATCCCAACGAGCTCATTGTTGTCCATCTACAGGACGTCGTGTCCTGGTCACGCGCGTGGCGTTTCCATAGAATATATCTAACCTAAAGTTAAAACTTGACGAGAATTAAAATGCCACGGCCTGCAGAAATCTATCCGGTGATAACTGAAGTTAAATACACACTCATAAGTAGGATGGTGCAATATAAGTAAACACAATGGTTACACTGAACGTAAAAACGCCTTCAACAGTGCTAGTGGGGCTGCAATCGCCGATTCGCTGCACAGACTGAGAGTTCCCGAGTACCTCTGTAGGATTCTGAGGAGCTTTCAGAAGCGGCACCTGATCTACGAAACTGTCGTCGGAAAAGAAGTGGACCCGTAAAAGCGGGCGTTCCACAGGGTTCCATGCTCGGCCCAACTCTTTGGAATGCTATGTACGACAGAGTGCTGAAGCTGAGCTTCCCCAGAGGCGTGAAGATTGTCGGTTTTGCGGCCGACGTGATGCTCCTGGTGATCGGCGAATCACTAGAGGAAGTAGAAATAATCGCAACGGAGACGATAGATGTTGTGGAAGACTTATTGACCTCGGCACCTAACGAGAGAGCTTTCGACGTCGAGAAATTGCTCCGTCCCACCGCCGGGGACTAGTTCGAGTAGATCGTGAAGTAGCATCGGCAAATAGTCGTCACGGCGCCTATGAACAGGAAGTCAACCCTTTACACAGAATCGCAGGATCGACCCCGGCATCTTCCCGGGTAGTATCGGTTTCGGAAGATTTTCCATTTCCGGGGAACTCTTCGTCGGAGTAGAAAAGATCCACCGTCGGGGATTATGCCGAGTAGCACCGAACGCGACAAACCACCAGTATATGCTCGTCAGGGCACCAGTGAACGGGAAGCCACCCTCCAACCGGAATCACTGGATCGAGCACAGCATCCAACTGGTTAACGCCGAGTGGAGCGCGTGTAGAATATCATGCCTTGCAGCACGACCAGTTACACCTAGAATCAAGTGAAGTGCATGAGCACATCCTCCCCCTGAAGTAGTCATTTCAAATGGAATCCGGGGGATCAGACAATTGTCGGACTTCTTGGTGGAGGTTAGAGGAGTAGGGTTTCAGAGTTATCTTTTCTGTTCAGAGACCCTCACTCTGGTACACGATGGACGAAATCACTTGAAGTGGACAACTATGGTCTAACTATTCAACGTATGCTGGATCGGCGTAAAAGCTTTACCACCAAATAACAAAAAAACACACTCACACACAACTGGACCCCATTGTCGCCCATTGAAGCAAGTCCTTGCTGTTATGACAGCTGGCTAGATTTGGCCATAACGTAATTGGGCCATCATGGGACTGCTGATGCTGATTTTCTTGCCACAGGAACAGTTCTCTTGCCAAACCATTTGTTTCAAAAACAACCTTTATTCTGCTAGAAACCGTAAGCAGTAGCGTTGTAAAATTCCTGTGTTCTGACCGGTTTCTGTTGTTTGGGGATACTGTTAGGTTGTTTATTTGCGCGGTGACTATGGTAGAACATAACTCATCATCATGTTTTACCGCCGACGCCGGTTTTCCGTTCCAAGTTTATAGCTGATTCGCTCTAGAATATCTATCCGTCTTTCAATTTCATTGCTTTCGTTTCTCTATGTCTCAAATTTGCCGAAAATAGCCAACAAAATCGATACAGTACCATTAAATATGTAGCTCCGGAACCGGAAATCAGATCAATAAAAAAAATCAATAGCGACCGATGGAAAGGTAGTACCTTTCGTTTGAGACTAAGTTTGTACAAATCGGTCCAGCCATCTCTGAAAAAATCGGTGAGATTGTTTGACACATGCACATATACAAACATACATACACACACATGCACACATACAGTCATATTACGATCTCGACGAACTGAGTCGAATGTTATAAGATATTCGGCTCTGTGGGCTTCGGTTAAAAAGTCGAAATTCCGACCGATTGGTTATGGAAAGGTTATCCTTTCTATATGAGAAAGGCAAAACTCTGAAAAACTGACTTTTTGTATGTTTTACAAAAATACTGATAACTTCTATACTTTTATTTCGATTCCAATGAACAACCGCTCATTATTTTCGTAATTGATCATATTTTAAAACCCACGAATAAAAAGTATTTAATAAATCGTACTTGTTTGAGTAATTTACCGTCAAATAAAAAAAAATCCAGAATTTTGCAAGAAATAACAATTATTTTTTAATTAATTACTGAATAGAGACCTAATTGTAATATTGACCAAAAATGTTCTAGGAATAATTGATAGGTCTTGCAATTGTCGATCAAATGATATTAAAATAATGAAAATCGGTAAAGTACAACTGGAGATAATTGTGATGAAGTGAGGGGCCAATTTTTTAAAATACAAAAACAGGTTTTTTCGCAATATCTCAAAATTTGTTCCATACAGAATTTTTTCAATCGCATTTTCGTTTTCAGCGGGCCATTTTACTACAGAAATGATTAAAAAAAGTTGAGGATATCACAACTTTTTGAAATTTGTAAACTAGTGTTAGTGAAGTAGATAGCTTACTGAGAAGCAAACAAATCTTGTGAAATACTTTCATTTAAGGACACGTCGTGTTGAGATCGTAACCAACCATGTTGTATAATTGAAATTTATATTTTACTGGCATATTGCCAGGCCCATAGTGTGCGGTTGGCCCCCGCAAAGGGCGCAACCATAGGGAGCACTGAGATCTGGAGTTGCTTTGTAAAATAAGTGGGATAAGGCATAAAATACGTCAAAATAAGTGCCATTTCCAGGTACACACTGAACTATTGTTCGAAAGTCGAACTGAACAAGAAAGTTACTGTAAACAACAAAGAGGTGCAAAATTGGTACTCAACCAAAAGCACCAGACGATCTCTCTACGACCCTGTCAGGATAGAAAAGTAAATGACGAACGTGCTTGAGTTGCACGACACGAAAATTTCAACTGAAAACTTCAATTTAAAAAAAAAGCGCAAAAAGAAAACGTAAGGAATACGAAAGATGAAACAGAAATTATCGTGGAAAGGATGTCCCGTAAGAAAAGAAGATTCGGATTCTTATTAGAGGACCTATATAATACAAATGTTGCTAAGTTAGAAGACAAACTGGAAGAAATCGTCGACTGTACAATACAGTGTGTAATTGAGGCGGGTGCGCATATGGTGAGCGCCGACAGCTCAACAATTACACAAAGCAACTCACTCTATTGTGATAGTTTGAATTTGAGAGCTACGATTACTCATCTAGGGGTAGATTACTTGTATGAATTCACTAGTTATTTGCACCTAATTAAAAAAAAACTTATCCTTCGCATGAAATATGCGCTATGTTGTGAAGAACTCATTAAGAAGTACACAGGAATTTTATCTTGATTAAAAAACCAAGCATCAGAAATGATATATAGTGAACACCCGATTTTATCAACCCCAGATTGTGTCAGCCTCATACGAAAATCCGTTTGATGGGCACTAGCAGTCGAACCATGTCGAATTCGAGTCAATCCTTTCTTGAGCGTATTTTTCCTTCTTGAGATTCAAAATATTTTTTTTTTAATTTGGCACTGCAAGACCTTCTTAGGGGAAATTGATGCTAAATAATCAGAAAGGACTATGACTATTTCTAGAATATTTTACCAGCTTCGGTTTATTAAAATGAAAATAAAACTTGTCCACGTCTGCCCAAAATTCACCGAAAGGCTGATAAAAACGGCTCTTCACTTCATCACATATTCTGACGCCATGTAAACAGATCACACCGACAAAATTCACCAGAACCACTAACCAAAGAAAATGTTCATTTATGGCAACACAGTCTACTCTCCCATTTCTTTCTACAGTCGGAGAGTGATCTACAACTCGACGTGAGAATATTGACTAACAAAAAAGAAAAACAACCCAATCTCTTTGTGGATGTTTTATGCTGTTTCACACAGACGTACACGAGCTAAGGCAGCATTGCTATGGCCCTGTTAGATGGCAGAAATTTGCACGTGAATGAAAACACTTTTCAGAACATGTAAATTCTTATTGGAATATTTCCTTCTTACCACCTATATAACTGTTTGTTGTTCCTTCATTGTGTAGACTCGAAATCCACATTACCGAATGAATCACGTTCAGCATAAAACCACTACCTGCCACCCACTGTGACGTACTTTTTCCCGATGCAAGCACAAACCAAACCGAACAGGATCACGAAACCGATCAGACTAAACGCTGGCTGACAAACCACCAAATACATTCGAGTATTCTATCTTTCTGTCTCATTCTATCGTAACAGGCATGGCGATCATCGACATCGCTGCCACCCATCATGCGCTCATGCATACGCGTATGCAATACGTTTGAGCTCAGAAAACATGCAAACTAATCATGTTTGTCAACATGGTGGAGGCTGGAACGCTCACCAACACAATCCACCATCGTTGACATTTCGGTGAACGGTTTTAACCACTACCACTGGAGGCGCACGGATGCGGGTATTGACGTCACACGATTGAGAGGGAGTGTGTGCATTTTTTGAGCAGGCGCAATAAAACCGAAAGAGAAAGAATAAAAGTTAACATTTCGTGTTTTCAGTCGATTTCTCGCAGATGGCGTTTTGAGAAGAAGTCAGTTAAGAAAAAAATTCAAGCATGACGATAAATTGCGCAAATGTTATTCATCCTTATTCTAGTTTAAGACGAATGCGAGATAGGTTCGAAAGTGGTTTGAACGGATAGAAAGCCCATTTGATTCTGTTGCAATGTTTCGAATTCATCGCGTCAGTAACTAGCACCAATTTGGGGCCAAGTAACACCATGTTTCTAAAATATTACTCAAATTAGCACTAGTGACATTTTCAGGGTTAGTGCTATGGTTCTACTGACCATTTCTCCTAACTGTGGTTCAAACGACGAGTATTTCGTGAGATCAGCGCCTTATTATCAAACTACTAGTCCAGCGAAGCTGGTTATAATTTTATGCCGTTTTTATCTGATCTCGAAACTGAGTCAGGTTGCAACCCCAACCGCTGTCAGTTAATACATTTTGGCAGCAGTTGGGATTAGAACCTGACTCAGTTTCGCTTCAAGCAGAAACGACATTAGCAAAATGTGATTTTCAATGTAACCGTGTAATGTTGTATGTATCTTGTCCACAACCTGTTTATCAGTCTTGAAGATGCCAACGTCAAATCAAACGCTGGAACACTTGGCGAAAGTAGTGATCATGATTTTTGCTGAAATTAAAGATAAAGTTCGTTAGGCGTCTCTTACACGAAATTATAGTGATGTTCTTTAGCAAATCAAGTGCACCACCATAAAACATCGCTTTATCGATGCTCATGGAATATTTATAAACTAAAGATTAGAACTTTATTTGCTAGATAAATCTGAAATGTTTCGCCATCAGATGACATATTAGGTTTGTTCCAGTACATGGAAGTTACTCCCTGTTGCTCCGGAGCAAAAAATTCTTGCTCCTTTTCACTCCGGTTTGCCACCAGAAGAAGAAAAAAGTGAAGAAGATACTACAGGAACGATTTTCTCCCTGTTTGCTCCGGAGTACTTCCAGTTTCTCCTGGTACTGGAACAAACCTATTATTATATATGTACACCGTTATTTCGGTTTACCTAGTTCCCACGAAAAAAAGGTGCACGCATATTTCAAATAGCTTAAAAGTGAGTGGCAAACCCCCCACTATCAGAAAAATGCTCGTAGTAAAAAAACGTAATTGTTCTAGTTCACTTAGTTACGATTTTGGGATATCGAAAATGTTAAAGCTGAGTGTGTGCTTTTCACTCAAAAAGCTAATACGAAAAATAACCATTCTTTAGTCATACCCACAGAGATGATCCAATCACATGAATTACAGACCAAGAGACACAACACTCGAACATAAAAAACATAAATATTACCTGAATAAGGTTAATTTTAAAAATATGGTCAGTATTTTTCTCATTGTTCGCAAAATTTATATGAAAATCAATCAGCTGTGACGATTGTTGTGCCTGAGTCAGTCTCCCGTAACATCTCTCGTGCTTTCTCATATATTACTGACTGAAACAAAGCCAGCCATTTAATGTCCATATTCGACTGTCAAGGCCGGCTCGTGTTTTCCTTTCTTCTCTCATATTCGCAATATTAATAGATGCGAAAAAACAAGCGATAATCTGGCCTTACTCGCACATTGTTTCACCCGTGAGTCGGCTAACCACTTGTCGTGTCGCTTTTCCGCTCTTCTTCTTTTTCTCTATTTAGCTACAATATAAATCGATCACCCAATTAACCTTATTAAATGATACCCAACATTTGTCTCAAAAGAACTCAATTATTGATAGTTTATATTTTCCGTGTACATAGTTACTCACTTGTTTGCAAGTTGCATACAAGATTTGCTCAGTTTCATGTTACCCAGTAAAAGAACAAAATCTTTTAACGGGTGTCGTATGTTTACCGTAATGCGTTGGATATTGGTCCAAATCGTTCAGCAAGCGCTATGTATGGGAATCGTACTGGACCATAATAAAACGGAAAAACTGAATTTATCAAAAGTCTTATTTGTTATGTTAATTTTATTTTTTTTATATGGTTTTACCCAAAATGTATGGTTCAGGAACGTTTTCCTTGTAACATCTCGAAACATAAGATATTCTCGATTGAAATTTTCATAGCGTTTCATTGCATGGTAATGCATCTGTGAAAAGAATGAAACAAAATAACATGTGAACTGGGCAAGGGACAAAAATCGACAGTCTCTGTTGGCTTTGTCACCGACTGCAGTCCGATGGGTACTAGCATAGCATAGCATAGCACGAACACCTGCACAAATCGTAGATGGAGTTGCAGAAAATGAGCATATCCATTGTCAAATCAGATTTCGCCACGATCCTCAATGGCGTAGACTCGCTCATCTCCACACACCTGGCCACGTCCTTACAAGCGTTTTTATTTTATAATAGTCATATCATCTACTTAACGAAAACGCTCGGAACCGAAACAGTTTCCATAGATGACGGAGATACTAAAAGGCGAAAAATATATATGAAGTGATAATTAGAAGATATATGAATTAATTGGTTATTGTTATTGTTTAGTAGAGAAAAAATACAGACACATAGCTATTCAAACAGAAAAACAAAACAAACAGGATGGATCCCACCAATTATATTAGAATACTCCGCAGCCTGTACACTGGTATGGGCACCATACCGCATCTTCGGGTCACCTCCTGTGGCCAATCCACAGCCAACAGCCGACAACTGCATTAGACCGTGACGTGCGCAATCTTCTAATGCTTTCTGTCCGTCGGTGACAGCCAGACCGGAGACAAACATAACAGCGATCCTGTATGATTTTGGAACGGTTCGAAGACCCGACACTTGTGAATGCAAGAACATTTACGGCCCCCACTTTTTGAATTTTGTCACTCTCAAAAGGATCCGAAATACTTCGAAACCAAACAAAACCGAAAAAATCCTATTCTTGGAGCAGCTTCAAATTTTTCACAAAAAATGACGCGAGCGAAAAAATACTTGCATCTGTCGCCCATGGCTACTACGATCCAATCCCCGACTGCAGTCCAATGGGTACTGTACTAAAAGCAGATACCAGACGATAATAAGAACCACGGTGTTGGTATTTAGCGTGAAAATTAAATAGATCATATGTGTTCGATGGGTGGCAGCTGGGTTTGTGTTGGATCTCACATTAGAAGTAGTGGTACGATCACTGTCGCCAATGCGATAATCATGTGTTCTTCCTGGGACGCCAGCATAGTCCATGGACAGCATCTGTGCATTGGGCTGGAGTTCCAAGGGTTGTAGGTTCGAATCCTACCTTTGGGATGATTTTATTCACATGAATATTTTCGTCTAATTCGCCATTTTGATCTGTTTTTTCTCTTGGATACCACCAATAAAGTCTTAAAATAACAAAGACACATGCCACAATCAACCGAATGCCACTCGTTGGAAGCTAGCCAAATAAGTTTCGATTTCAAGAAATTCTGATTATGGCGATCTTTGTTCATTTTTTATTTATTACTTGATTGTTTATGCTCACTTCATTTATCATATTTTTAGTTTCACGAATATGGACAAAATATATGCATACTCATCAAAAATGTGTCCCAAAGTTCTATAAAAATGAAAAGTGGTATTTTGGCCTCATCACATTACCCTGAAATGATTAAAACTTTTACCGTAAATTTTCTCGGTAGAGTTTATGGAGCGCAAAACGTAAACTGTTTGATCAAGTCAATTAAAGAATAACTAAAACTATTGAAACAGTGGGAAACTACCTCAAAGGGTCATAAAAGCAACACGGTGTGGAGATGATTTTGTCGTGCGAATAGTGTCAATGAGTAACATTACTTTAAAAAAATAATAATTGAAGAAATTTAATTTGTTTCATATATTTATTTGCAATTCAGGCAGCTTCAGTGTTTAATTGCCATCGCACACGATGTTCCAAAACTTTGGGCCAAGTGTAGAACCATGTGGAATCATGAATTAATTGGCTCAATTTGGACATTCTCCCAGTGGCGGCGCTAGGCTTTTTGCCGCTCGGGGCAAAAAATTAAATTTGTCGCCCTCTTACATATTTTTGACTTTCATTATTTATCCTAATACCTCAACTTCCCCTATTTTTCCAGGAATGAAACTTTTCTAATGTGATCCCTAAGCATATTTTACACTAAAAGTAGTAAATTAAATAAGAATTTTGGTGTTAAATGGAGTTAATATGTGCGATTTTATGATAAAAATGTGAAATCGACACTATATGTCAGATAATTCGATGTTCCTGAATTTAACCGGTATCGAATCTATTTTTGTTATAATCCTAAAGATTTTCCACGTTCAACAAGGTATAGTTTATGAAAATTGAGTGGAGAATAATAGAGATATATTCACGAGAAAATGATGAAGTTTAATATGAATGACAAATGGCCATATAACCCCAAATTCTCGTATTCGGACAAAGGTCAAAAAGACTTCGATAGATTTTTGAGATTTTTTCACATTAGAAAAACTACAAAATATGTATGATTTGCATCACCGAGCAGAAAAATCAATAAACATAGGGGATTTTGGGGCCAAAATGACCCAGTTTCCCACATTCCCGTATTTTCTTAAAGTCAAAAATATTTCCATTCAAATACTAAGATTATTTCCTTCCAAAAGAGGTATAAATTGTAATTTTCTGATTGATACTTCAAAAGTTATAGTATTTAATGTATTTTCCTCCATATTTTCCCATAGTACCAATTTCAAAAAATTTCAAACGAAGTGGGCGGGGGTCTAAAATTGTCCAAATGATGTGAAATTTGGCATCTGAGCTTACTTTCACATTTGTCACAATATGAGAGGGGGGCCTTCGAGAATTAAAAAAAAAATTTTTTTGCAATGCCCTAGTGAACATGCAGGTTATCAAAGTCACCCCGGAATACGAAAACGGACTTCAACATGAAATCATTTTTGGAAAAATAGCTGTAAGCGGACAATTTTAGGTAAAACCATCCAATCTTGTTCTTCTTACATCAGTACATGGTTTAAAAATATTAAACTTGTGTTGCGTCTAAAAATATGCAATGATTACTTCAAAAAGTGATGAATGTCACCCCGGTTTACGGTACTTCCAAAACCGAGGTACTCATAACTACGAAATGTTTACCCGATCTTAACACATTTATTTGTTTTGAATTCATAAACTCACTAACTTTTAAAATCTGAAAAAAATCATCTGGTTCCTAGTAATTCCGATTTCCAGAGGTATATTCCATTACTGGGATATTATTTGTGAATTTCCACTGGAATACTGGCAACACAGGTGTCAATATTTCTAGAATTGACTCAGAAGACTGAGCCTCATGGTTATCCGTTTGACGAATTGGCGGAGCAGATACCCGCAAGGCCGTGAATGACCGTTCCGAAATTAAATCGTCATATGTCATTTATAAGAATTTGGATACCTATAGAATTATTTTTTAGTGTTTACAAATTGTTTCCCAGTACTGGAATATCCCTCCAGAAATTCGGATTAACGGAAATCAGATGCATCCGTCGGGTTCAATTTCACTGATTCCAAAAGTGGATGATTTCCTGAATTCAAAATATCCAAAAATGTGCTAAATGGATTAAAAATTTACATAACTACAAACTTTTGGATTTGCGGGTACCCGGGTACCCTGTTGGACTGTTTTCTTTTGTTGGACACACAACGGATAATCTGTGGCCTTCTGTAGCGAAATGAGAAGCCTCTGACCAGATAGAAGATTTGTGCAGGTATAACAAGCCGTCCGGAAGCAGAGCTTTGAATCCACTATATTGATGAAGGGAATCGATTTTCCATGTCATGGGTGTTTAGTAAGGTTTGATGAAGCCATTTTTTGAATAATTTTAGATTATAGTGTGGTTTATGTCGTATTTTTGTTTAAAGTTTATTAACCACGTATACGGTAAATGCATGATAATCATTTGTTTCGCTTTGCCGCACAATTTCAGTTCAATTTAGTCATTTTTACTTTTTTTACGATAATAATTTTATTTGTCAAAAGTAATGAAAATCTTTGCCTATAAATATAGCAACACTGCCAAACATCATTTCGATATCCCTGCAGTATCATTGCGTATGGTGCAAAAAGTCAGAATCAACCAATCAGGAGCTGGACCATTCTGACGTCAAATTGGAACAAAAACGCCCCCCCCCCCTATTGTCACGTCTTGTCTTAGAACTTAAGACATTCGGTCAAGCCAGACATTTTTCCACACTTTTTTTGAACTATACACGCTAAATTATCGTTCGTGAGTCGAATTGAAAAAAGGGGCACTAAACTAAAATTTCACCAAAAGTATCAAAAGAGTACGCTACAGCCCTATAGGTCTTATTCAGATTCATTCACAATAAATAGCGTTGATTTCAAATCAAGAGTTGATAGGTGAATAAATAACGAGCTGCAACGACTTCCAATTGAAAATAGTGAAAATTGTTGCAAACGTAACGCTTGTTTTCATAGTTGCATAGCAACAAAAATGGAACAAATATTTCTCGACAAACATATGATTACGGCCTAAAAGCCAACTGTCGAAATCCACTTTGAATGGAAATTCCGAACAAACCGTTACGCGCCAATCAAATATGTTTATAGTAAACGAAAGAGAAAAGTTTTCTCTTTTATAAACTGTTGTGAACTGTGTTCGGCTAGTAACGGTTTGTTCGGAATTTCCATTCAAAGTGGATTTTGACAGTTGGCTTTTAGGCCGTAATCATATGTTTGTCGAGATTTGATCATGGGCAGTAAAGCAGGCCACCTCCTTAAAATTGTAGCAAAGATCATGAAGAAAGTTAGATCGTTTATCAGCGAGAAGATAACCTCATTTCGGTGTTTCTTGAAACGCTGGAAGCTCCATGCTTCATCTCAAATTGCAAGACCAGGAGTTGTTTGCTTCGGTTTTGTGTCAGCCCTTCCTGTAGCTGTTATATTCGGTCGCTCATGAGAAATTTTTTTACCGTTACAACAACAGTTTTTAGGAATAGTAACATATCTCGTCAGAGTCATACACTTCCTGAGTCAAAAGATCATAACGATTTGTCAAAGTGAAGCGTAGTTCTCTTTAGTATTTCTGTAAAAAAGTGCTTAGAGTGGCTTTGAATGGATTTTGATTCTCTGCGTACTTGCCTCTCGCGGTTTTATTACTACAATGGCCTATTTTGTCGCTGTTGTGCTATCTCATGACAAACGCCATTTTGGGGCAAACTGAGTTAGATATGCCACATCATTTGTCTAAAAAAACCCTGCAAAGTGGCGTTTTGAGAATTTTGACATTCTGCTTGGTTACTGAGATATAGTGAGAAAGGTGCTGAGAAATTTTTAGCTTTTTGCTTCAAATGACTGTGTCTGGAGATTGGCTCAAGTTATCTTGATGTTTGAATGTGTTTATGTATAAAACTACCTGAGCAATACGATGGCATAATCATTTTCAAAAAAAAATTACACGAATTGCGAGTAAAATGCAGTTTAAGTTTTAAACTGGATATATTGCATATTTTGCAACACTGTAACCAAAAATTACTATTTTTTAGATTCCCTGACTATTATCCTTCAAAATGCATGTCACTGATTGTTTATAGACCAAATGAAACCAAAGATATGAATAAAAGTTAATAATTGATGATTTTTTTCCATTGGAAATTTTTCATGCACTATTATGACATGCCATGCAAATTTTGTCATCAATACACACCTATGACACGTGTGAGCGCGACCTTTGTTTACATTTATAGAAAAAAAAAACTCGTAACATAGTCAACCGATCTTCTCAATACTTGAGAGATCAATACACAATAGATAGAAGCATCAATTATCTTCTTTGAATTGTTTATTCCATGTATAAGTTGCAAGATATTCAATCTTAAATTTTAAAAATCGTTTTTCTCGAAATGTGCTAAATAGCGCTTGTTATGAGATAGCATAACAGCGACAATTTGTCTTTATTTCGTGCAAAACATGACGCGTGGTACAACCTTGTTGAAGAACTGCTATGCTGCTAAAGGTCACCCCAGTTTGAAGGGCATACAATTTTGTCCCGTGCTGTGCGATTGCCATTCAAAATCTTCACTTACTGGAGAAAGTGGTTTCTGAAACAACCAGCCGCTTCACCCCACATATGACCTAATCGAAACAGTAACAACACCGTCGATCTCAACTTTGTATACTGACATTTGGATGCTGTCAGTCCATCATAAAGTCTCCTGAAAAAAACTGCTCCGGCGCTCGGCATGAAGCACTTAACCTCGAAAAACAAATCTGAAGTGAAGTTATTTTTAAATTGTCTGTAAACTTTAGTGATCTGTTGGTATTCTATATTGATAGTTTCGATTTTCTGCGTCACTTTCGAAGGATTTTCTAAAAAATAGTTTTCGTGCTTTTTTATAAAAGTCTAAAAACTTTGACATTTTAATTTACTTTATAAACTAAGTGCAAAAGTCACAAAGTAAGTCACAATAAGTGTGCTATTTTCAATTACACACTCAATTATTGTTCAAAAGTTGATTAGAAAAGGAAAATCAAAGTGGTGTTCAGATCATTAAACTGAGACTCCGCCAAGGGCTCCAGAAGACTACGTTACGGCTCTGAGGCTATACAGGCGAAGTTGCAAGGTACCGTTGTTGTTTTCGAACGTAAGGTGTTGCGAACGATCCATGGTCCGATGCAGTTGGAATACAGCATATACACTCAAGTTTTTTTTTACGCGGTTTTTTTTGCGCGGTATTTTTTTACGCGGATTTTGAAATTTACGCGGTTTTCATTTACGCGGATTTTGAAATTTACGCGGTTTTCATTTACGCGGATTTTGAAATTTACGCGGTTTTCATTTACGCGGTTTTCATTTACGCGGCTCGTATCCCCCGCGTAAAAAAAAACCTGAGTGTAGAGAGGGCGATTGAACCACGCAATGCAACACTTGTTTGGAGAACTATCCATCGTTCACACAGTAAAATATACGAGGCTGTGGTGATTTGGGCACGTCGTTAAAGTGGTGGACGACAACCCGGTAAAAATGATTCCCAAAACAAATCCGAATGGCAAAAGTAGCCACAACGAGGCATGGTGGCATTAGACTGATTGGTACAAGAGAGTTAAAGGGATTAGTGCCAAGATTTCAGCGGTGTCAAAAACCAATTGCCAGTGTTGGAAATTCCCAAAAGTTTGGATAACTTATTGAAAATAAAGAAAACGCCGTAAAGCGTGTGGGATATATTTGCCACAATTAGTGTTAATATAAACATAAAAAATTTACATCAAATTTACTATTAATAACAGCAGTAAGAACCCATTTTTTTCTGGTTCTTTAATTGTGAAACAAAAACTATACTTGTACCTTTATTATTCCTTTTGTTAACTTCAGACCATTACAGAGTTCCAAATTAGTTAAGTTATTAATAAAGGATTTGTTAAAAGCAATTTCCGTTCGCATTTGCTAAGATCGTTACGTTTGAGGTTCAGATATCCATTGTTTTGTTCCGTCAGATCCTTCGTACTTCTGATCGTAAACACACTCTACATCTTCTACAAGCGCCAAAACAATACGAATTCAAATGTTTCACACGCGCTTATCGTTTATCGCGATTAATGAGCAATGATAATCACTCATAAATAATTAAATTATGTTGAGTAGAATATGCCACTCCCAAATTTTGCCGCTCGGGGAATAATGAACCATATTGATAGATACTATAGCTAACCACAACATTTCCTTAAGTTTTAGCTCCCTGTACATTCGTCTACGCTTGGGATCCAAAAATCCGGTGATGGTTACAACGACATCAAGCATGTTGTCAGGACGTGCAACGTATTTTGGGGGCACCAGATCTCCAAGAACTAAATACCCATTCGAGTCTGAGGAAGATCACCCAATGTTTCGGTTCGGGATGAAAAAACACGCCAATTTATGTAATATAACGAGAATATTATTTATTCTTCATTTAATGACCAATTGTCAATTTTACATAACTACCTTTGCAGGAATGGTTTTCGATAAAAAAAAATTGAATTTTGGTTGTGTACAAGGGACAGGTTCTTTGAAACTGTCATCATTAAGCTTTTTGTTTCCCCTTTATTCTACTTTCCGCTTAAGATATCGACGATTTATAAATTTCTCAGAACATTACAAATTCGACGTTCATTAATAGTAAATGTAAATTCGAATTCCACGAATTCCAAATGCCAGTAATTTGTTTTGCCATAGGTAGATATAACTACACGTGCATGGTGCTACTTCAGCTTAGAATGATTCTATAATTCTTGGATGAGCCTAGGAACCAGCTCGGGTGCTCAAATTTAAAATATTCGAGATCTTTAGTCGATTCTCCGTATTAACAAGTTGGGTTCAGATCGAATTTCTCGAAATTATAAATTTTCTGGTTCGGGTCGTGTTCGGGTTTTTCGAATTTTGAAATTCTCGGGTTCGGGTTTTACAAAATTGTCATTCTCAATTTGAGGTTATTAGCAAGTGACAACAGTGGACTTTGTAGGCAAAAATTTGCGTCGTTGTACTACAAGAGAAAAATCAAAGGACCGAGTTGGCTGCCTTGCGGAGTAGCAGCAGATGTGTTTGATGTAGTGATTGCAATAGAAAGTGAGAGGAATATTTTTATTAGGTTAGTTCATTTTCATTCGTTCGCCAAAAATTTGCTCGAGGAATTTGCAAACGGCTTTGGGTGATGTTCAGCTTATTCACTTCCAAGAGAATTGAGAGCTACTGCTTTTTTTAAATAACCTCCGTTCACTCATTCTCTTTTCAGAACAAGTTTATTATAACCGTTCGAGAACGAATGTCCTAGTTTGGACAATGCCATATTTAAGCGTTCTACACGCCTAAGCATATCATCGGCCGAAGGATCTAGTGTTTCTATAATGGTATACAGAAACTTCCGGTTTTAATTGCATTGTGACTACATGTTGGTTTGATACATGTACGGTGTTATTTATTTTTTCTATGAAATAGCTAATCATCATCCGCACTGAGGTGGACCAGTTTTGCGACGCTGCGAGATTGTCATCAGTAGTCGACAAAAGTAAAATATATTAAACAGAAATAAATTGGCAATATAGAAATTTCTAGATAGAAATCCTATCACCTAACAACCAGAAGGAAAAGAAAAAGAATAAAATAAACGGTACACAAACCATACCCATTCAAACGGACATTATTTCTAATATTTCAGCACTGTTTTGAACGTTATTCCGATCGCTTATCTCGCCGGTTCGTCTCTCACCAATTCTCCTTTTGTTGTTGTCTATGTCTTTCTCAAAACAGGTTTCATCAATCAACGTGTGCGAAGCGGTCCAGTCCACTAGTCCAGCAGGCACGATCAGTATTCAGTTAGTTCGCGATCGTCTCAGTGTCAATACGGGTTTGCAAACACTTCTCACCATTGTTAGTCGTTGTTTTGTTTTCTTTTTTTTTGTCGACCCACAGCTGATAGCTGCGCAACTTCGGGGTCACCAACGGCCACGGCGCCTCGCTGGCGAAGGTCTCGCAAAGCACCGGTCGGTGGATGCAAGCGATCGTAATCAGTGTTAATTACTTTCACTTACTGCTTGTTGCGTGATATATAACACTTTCGAGAAGAAGTTAAAAGTGATATTTGTTAAAGTACTCGCCGGCCATTATGAGGGCGTTTAAATTGATCTGCTTCGGCGCAATTTTTTTAATTGCTTTTGCTTCGCTTACAGGTGAGCCGGTTTGAGATTAGAATGATCTTCAGATGTGTTTTAGATGTGGAAGCAATAAATCACGAATAGGCGGAGTTTCGTTTGTGAGATGTTTGTGAAATAGGATATTTAAAACATTGATTGTGATCAATACACAAATATGAACATCGATTGTTTTGTCTGATCGTGCACAAATATTGGCGAACTGTTGTTCATGTCACGTCCTTAGTTCAATCTACTTTTTACCTTGACCGGGTTTTTACGTCCACACAATGATATTTTCGAGTATCGCCAAACAGCCGAGTGATGTCACCCCAAGCATCGTGAGATCATAAGCGGTCGTCAACAAGTTTGTAATGAGTCTAAAATGAAATCACGATTGATTCAATTAGCTCTCATTTAAAATGTAGATTGACACAATCTTCCAGTAAAACAATAACAATCAACATTCTCCTAGATGCAGCTATTCGGTTCCACGAATTGAAGCATTCTGATCTAATGCATTGACTGTAGAACGCTCCTATTGACCTTCGTTATCGCTATCCGTTTCAATTTTAGATGCTCAATGGTTCGGTAGCAAAAAGAAGAAGGAAGAAGACCCGAACGTTGCTCTACTCTCGTATACTCCGGTAGATCCAGACTCGGTTCCACCGCCCGTGGTTGTTACTTCAACTACGACTAGTACCACAACTCCTGCGCCTACTACTACTAAAAAGAAGGGATTCTTTGGTGGACTTTTCGGTGGAAGTAGTAAGAAGGACAAGGAGGCTACATCGACTACTACAACAACGGCAAAGCCAACTACGACTTCAACAACAGTTGCAAGTACAACGAAAAAATCGGGTGGCTTCTTCGGAGGCCTCTTCGGCGGAGGTAAAAAGGACAAAACTAGTACTACAGTTGCACCCAGCACAACAAAAGCCACGCCAACATCTACGGCCAAATCAGTTGTTTCTTCCACGGTAGCCTCTCCTACTGTGAGTACAATCAAATCTCCAACTGCCAAGGATGTGCCGATTCCTTCAGTTCCGACGACGGCAGCTTCTGCACCTAAACCTCCATCAGTCCCACCCAAACCTGTGTCATCAACTCCTACATCTGCCTTTCCTCCGCTTCCACCGAAACCGGGCAGCCCAACACCGGCATCTGTCCCAACTTCAACCATAGCTAGTGCCTGGAATAAACCACTTCCGAAGGATCCAGTGGGTACTCCAGGCGTAAGCTTTGTACCAACACAACCTCCAGCACCCGGTGCTTCGAGTAGAGGAACAACTCCGAGATACAGCGAAGGACCAACGGCAACCGACGAAGAGCTGGCTACCCTATCCGAGCAACTGTTCTCCAAGGAAAATAGTCAACTGACCAAATACGTCCGTGCTAACTACCAACGTCAAACACTATCCTCGTCTACCCTGGATGAAGCACCCGAACCGTAAGTGGGTTTAAAAATTACTTCTATCGCAATGAGTAAACATTCTTTTCTCTACAGCTTCCTCTCCGTCGATGAACGCCAAGTCTATGCCGTTCCGACGATCGAGAAAATGCGTGCTCTGTTCAATAACTACGAACTGGACACGATGGTCAACGAGCACGTAACTGCGATGGAGAAGAAAGAAGAGAACGACTTCGTAGACGCACTGCTTGCGACGAACGTAATGCGAAGTGCCATGCTATTCCTGCAGAAGAAGGGTGTGGTGACTGCAGATCCAAAGACACACCACGAGCTGCTAAAGACCATCTGGTTCAATCTGTACTCGCGAGGAAACGGCAAAATAGGTAGCAGCGGGTTTGAGCATGTTTTCCTAAATGAAATCAGCAACGGGACGATGATCGGACTGCACAACTGGTTGTATCTGTACGAACAGGAAAAGGCTGGTCATCTCGACTATCAGGGTTACCTGAAGAAGTTTGATCTTGGAAGTGTGAGTAATGCCAACCTCTAATAATCAATTCATCCTATAATCAATTCGAGAGTTACAATTTCGACTCACCATTTCTTTACAGAAAGGAGAAATCGCTAAAGTCCGGCTGACCTTCGACAAGTTACCGAAGCCATCCAACTCACTGTTTGTGGCCACCTCCCCGGAGCTGGAGTTCGCTCTATACACGGTGTGCTTCCAGATGCGAGCCGACACCGAGTGTCCGCTGGCGTACAATGGGAAAAAGTTCACCATCAAAACGTTCACGTTCCGCTACCGGGGCAAGAATCTGATTGGTGGTGCTTGGCCTAATTTCTAAAACTTCTAGCAGGAGTCTGACGAAGAGCGCGAAACCTTCTCTATAAGGCGTAATCATCTCTGTATATTTTGTAAAAAATGGAAATATATGCACCGATTAAACTGCTCAGTTAATCGTAGTTGTAATCGCTCAACTGTAGACAAGGCAGTAGACCATGAAATCCGAGCTAATCGAACGAAGGTTTTTGTTTTTATTTTGTTCCATTGAATACAAATCACAAACACGACTAATCAATTTCCTAAAAACTGGTCCTGGAATAAGTATTTGATTTTTCGAGGTATATCACTGAAAGTAAACAATCGAGAATTTATTGTTTATATTTAAACGTAGAGTAATACGAGAATACGTACTTCACGAAGGTTAACAAGCTAACAGGAACCCAGTCGGGAACAAACGCCTTACGTTTGTTTATCCGTATTGCTCTGACAATTGTTTTGGCTGCTTCGTTCGGATCAACCAATGGGATCTTGGAGAAGTATCTGAAAATGCATGGGAAATGTATCAATATAATTCAGTCTTCAAATTTATATCTTTCAAAGATAGAAAGTGACAAATTTTTCAAATTCTCAAGCTTCCAGATGGCAAGTTTCCAAGATTCTAAGTTTTCAGGTGTATCCATGTTTTCAAGTTCCAAAATTCACAATTTGTTTATTTATGTGTTGGGTCGTCACTAACAAAACCCTTGGCCCCAAAGGCGGTTGCTTAAACTAATTACATTTCAGAAATAGACATTAGTTTAGATTTAATCGAATTCCTCGTCAGGTTGAACACAAAAGCCACACACACTGTTAAAAATATGCTGAAGTCCGATAACAGTGCTCTGGCGACCATTGTTGGTTCTCCTGAACGGTACTCACTCGTAGAAGAGGCTTCCGAGGAATGTAGGACAATCCATCCTGGCAGAGAGTAAGTCCAAGACAAAAAGGGCTCGAGAGCAGTCCCTCCGGATACCTAGAGTGTCGAGCTGTATTAACTGACACCGGTTTTCGTGGGTCGGCAGCTGAAATTTGTTTTGCCAAGCAAGATGTTGGAGAGCAACGCGTATGAACCGGTGTTGGGCAGCCTCGATTTTGTCAACGCTGTTCTGGTATTAAAACAAAACAATATTCTAACGTTGAGCGAACCGGCGTGCAATAGTTTTTTGCTATTCGCTATTTTCGCTATTCGGAAGATGAACCCAAGCTGTCTTGATGCCTTATCCACGATCTATGGATTATGTAATTTGAACGTTAGTGCCGAATCCATGTGTCGTGTACCCAGTATCGGGTATAAATTAGTACAGCACTAAATTATACCCAAAATAAGGTTAAGCTTATTTAGCGTACCTTTGCAGAAAGGTAAATAAAAAGAAAAGTAATCGAAACGTCAGTCTGTTATTCCAGTGCACTAACAAACTAATAACAATCGCAATCGTTTTCTAAATCGTTGTAAAAGAAATCCATATGGTCAGTAATAAATTTCACGGCTTTCGGAGTGTCTTAAGATAGCGTAATCTCCCCGGAAGTTGGTATATTCAATACTCTCCTGAATCCACTTCGCTTGGTCCTCTTGGAGTCAACACCATAATGACTCCGAGATCCTTGACAGGAGAGTGTCTTGGAATGCTCCAGTCGAAGAAATAGTAGTTAAACTGAATCGGATGGCGCTTCCGGGTGAATGTAACGATTGAGCATATACTCGGATTTAAAACCACTCTGTTCAGATCAATCCACGTGCTAAAACTCTCCAGTTCACTCTGAAGAAAGTCGGCATCGATTTTAACCCGTATTCGTCGAAAAATTTTCATATCGTCAGCGAAAGTAAGGTAATTTAATATTGACGTCATTAAAGTAGAGAAGGAATATTACTAGACGCAGGTGGTTTCCTTGTGGGATGCCGGATGTAGCGAGGAATGGAGTAGATAGATAGTCCTTAATGCTGATTAGGAGTTGCCTTCCGCCGAGTTAGGGACGAAACCAGCGCGAAAGTTGTCCATGAATACCAAGATTGTCCAGCTTTGCTATTGCGATAACATGGTTGATTTTGGCGAAGACAGCAGATGTAAATGTAAATAGCATCGGTTTGCAATGCGTCAGCGAATTCATCAAGTACATATGTTGTGAACGACAGCAGGTTGGTCGTTGTCGATCGCGTGGTCACGTCTGTCCGTCGATGAATTGTAACCAGTGTTTTTATTTCTGTCCAAGATTTGCGAGATTGTCGCGATTAGTTTATAGAATGTGAATATGTCAAGAAAGTTTTTGTGATTTGTCTAAAAGTAGAACACCGTTAGAAGGCTTATGAACGCAGTCAGGAAAACTCGTCACAGTTTCCAGTACCCACCACCAGGAGCCAAGATCGACAAACGGGCAGCAAGTGGGAATGGCGATAATGATTCCAAGAGTAGCAGCTTTCTAAGACGACCTGAAAGGTCAACGGTCGAAAGAAACAGATCAATAACCGCCAAAGCTGTAGTCAATTGCCAGGCGACCATCGACTTTAACAGTTGAGAACGTAGAAGTTGGAAAAGTTAAAATTAGAAAAGTTGTAGTTTTAAAAGGTGACGTAAAAAAGGTTGAAGAGTCAAGTTATAATAGAAGGAAGAACGAAGACAAAGTGGATTGCTGAGAGAAGAATCTAGATTTCCAGGACCCCATGGTTTGTAGTTCGAAGCCGTGGTTTACATTATCAAACCTTTGAGGCCAAGTAAAGACTAGAGATGGTCGAGTTCGGGTTTTTGGACCCGAAACCCGGACCCGTCCCGAACCCGACGGGTTTCGGGTCGGGTTCGGGTTTTATAAATTTAAACTCCTCGGGTTCGGGTTCCGGGTTTTCAAATTTCAATTTCTCGGGTTCGGGTTGGGTCCGGGTTTTTGAAATTTTAAACTTTCGGGTTCGGGTTTTTCGAATATGGAATTTTCTAATTCGGGTCGGGTTCGGGTTTTTGAACAGCGAACCATTTCTTGACACTGTTTGCGACTACACACAACACCCAGTCTCTTTTTGTAGTATTAATTTTATTTACTTTACTTCGTGATACGAATGGATGACACATATAACCGTACTAAATTTTCCCACCTATAAATCGCTAGAATTCGTTATATTTTCTGATGCTCAAGTATTGTATTTTTTATTCAAGTATATAATTTTTTCTCTTCGGATTCGCAAACTGTCCGAATTATTTTCTTTTTTAAACGAGTACTAATGAGAGAGCATTCAACAATAAGTGTTTCGCGTCTAAAATCTCTATGCGATCATCAATAAACCAAGTCAAAGTAAATTTTTCAGAAAATATATTGGTTCAAGCAAGAAGAATCTACGGGAAGTAGAGACAATCTATCAACGATGGCATTCATATGGTAATGGTGTGACAGCGCCACTATCAAATCAGTGGTACATATATGAAACAAGCACTTCCTGTCAGATTGTCCCCGGGCTAGGCCGTTGCATGATTCGAATTCCTTCATGAAAATACATGAATTTTCACTATTTTAAGGAAATAATCTTAAAAATATTGTGTTCTCCCTTCAAGCCATGAGCGGATTTGTAGAAGTTTGGAGTCGTTCCGAGAACTCCACTCCATGTCAAGGCATCTCTACTGGCGCTCATACTGTACTAGCTAATGATGTGACATCAAGAACGCGACAGAGAATCTTGATTGACACCCTTCGACACAAGTTTGAGTTTGACCGTACCAACCAGTAACGCGGGTGACGTCGTGTAAACTATCGAATACGACTTGCTAATTGACAGTGCTTAATTTAATACATGCAATAAACTATAGAAAGCTACTCATGCAGCAATGGTTTTCAATAAAAAACAAACTAAAATTTTTGGTTAAGTCCGACGGGCAAGGTTGTTTGAATCTTTCATCATTATGCCTCTTGTTTCCCATGCCTTAGCCGTTAGCCGATTTATCCTACATTCCGATTAAGATATCGACGATTTATAAGTTTCTCAGAACATTACAAATGCGACATTTAATAATAGTGAATATAAATCCCAATTTCTCTCGCCAGTAATTCGTTTTGCCATAGGTAGATATAACTGGACGCGTATGGTGCTACTTCAGGTTCGAGTGATTCTATAACTATTTTGGATGAGCTTTGGATGATTCTTTTGTATGATCCTTGGATCCAGCTCGGCTTCCTAAATTTAAAAATCTATTTTTTTGGTTGATTCTTCATAATAACAAGTCCGGTTGAGATCGGATTTCTCGAGTTATAAATTTTCTGATTCGGGTTGTGTTCGGGTTTTTAAACTTTGAAAATATCGGGTTCGGGTCGGGCTCGGATTTTACAAAATTTTTATTTTCGGGTCGGGTTTTGCAATTTTAAAATGTTCGGGCTCGGGTTGGGCTCGGGTTTTTCAATTTTCAAGCATTCGGGCTCGGGTCGGGTTCGGGTTCGAAAAAATTGAAACCCGACCATCTCTAGTAAAGACCTGCCGTGTCCGCTCGTTTAACTACGCCAGAAACCGGGCATAACCGACGAACCCCTCGTCGAAGCTCGAGTCCATCGAGGGCCTCGTAGAGGGCCGGCAGCGAGCAACATAGCCGTATCAAAGTCGTGTGGAATTGCGGAGTCGGAGGACGAAAAACAGTAGAAGGACAGAGAACTAGAGCGAAGAAGGGGCCCCGAAGAAGAGAAGACAAAGAAGTGCTAAGGTAGGAGGTAGCCTGTAACGAAGCGGGAAAGGAAGGAATAAAAAAGGTGTCGACAGAATTCAATAAAAGAGGCGTTTGCTTGAGGATACTTACCAGGTGTTTTCTTGACCGCGATTAGCCACGAGCATGTGCCGACCCTGTGGCATTGGGAAAGGGAGTCTCACATTTGCTGGGTAGTAGCGATACTCGAGTTACAGAATTTTAGCCACCAACATTGTAATAGTAAACCTCGATGTTGTTGGAGGTTCAGGTTCAGCAGAGAGCGAAGCGATTTTACCGTTTTGAGAGTGTAGGAAGATCCTTTCGCCAATCTCACGAACAGTATTGGAATGGCTCATTGTCGCTTGGTCTACTGTGGGGGGGGGGGGGGATTCGATGTATCCCGAATCAACTGCGTCGGGGGAGGGGGGGGGGGGTAAAGAAAAAGAAAGATTTCGGAGCTAAAGGTAAATTACTGGAACCGAAGGTTGCATCAGCGCTTGAAGTGTTCGGATCAAATGTGTAATTGCCATTTGTGGCGGATTGGAAGACCCTTACACCCATCCCACACACAGCACCGAGACGACTTCTGAACGCTGGTGGCAAGGTGGACCGAGGACTACCATAGCACCAGCTGCGTTGTGTCCCATTATGAGATCATCATTGACATTGAGGTTGCATTAGCGGAGTACAAGGAAGGGGGCAGAGGAAAATCAGTGGGTGGGCGCCAAATATTCCGGGTACGGATATCCTCTAATTCGCTGAACAGTATACAGGTTTAAGAGCTGCATCACGGTTATTTTGGGTGAACTCCAACTTTGAGGGATATAAAGTTCAAAGTACTTCCATCTATGCCTTTTTCAAGTTTATAAGTTTCCATTTTTCGAAGATTTCTGTTTTCCATATTTTCAAGTTTTCAATTTTCAGTCAATGAATTGTGAATACTACTCAATATTCACAAGCTCATATTCCATGTCACCTTGTTGGACTATTGCGAAAATTTAATCCGTTGACCATTAGTTGAATTAGTTCTACCGAACAATTAAGATTCTTTCCGCTGACAGAACTAAATGGTATGTGTGGTAGAGAACAACAAAGAAAACACCCACGACAAATTTCCGACGAAACTAACGCCTTTCAATTAGCTCATAAAAGTTATCAGTTATCAAGAAGAGAATAGGTATCGGAGCAATAAATAAAGAGGCATGCATCAAGAAAAAGACAACTACTAAATACTTGGAACATGGGACTGTAAGTCCTTTCCAGGTTGCGATCGATTACTGCACATTAAATTTTAAATTCGCAGCTTCGGGATGTAGAAAAGCCGGCATCGAGCGGCTACATTGTACAAGATCAGCGGCATATCAAAAGAGTTGGAAGCTGGCATTTTAATGCTAGTTACGATGCGCCAATGATCGTGTGGCAGGCAGTGCGAGGGGCTATATGTAGTGGAGAGCACAGGTTTTTTCTTCAACTATTTCATCATCAACGTGCAGTAGCCACATGATGCAAAAAGAAAACTTTTACACGCAGCTGGAGCGTGTCTCTGACAGCTGCCCTTATCGGGATATTACGTTCGTTATCGACTACATTAAGGCTCAGATAGGCCTGGAGGTAATGGTGATCGGACCAGACAGAGTAATCTCTTCCATTCAATTCCGCTGTAATATAATATAGTGGAATTGAACGGAAGATATCTGTGCTAAGAGGGTTAATCGTGACATTTCACTAAGTCGGTCAATTGTTTTAATTGTAAAGGAATCTGCATGTTCTCAAACCAATGGTGTACAATACTTAGAGAATTTAAAATCGAACTACTTCAAGGCGGTCGAGCTGCCTAGGAATAACCGCTGCAGCAGGTGATAGCGCTCCCAAAGAAAGAAATAGCAGCTCTGCTCTGCTTTTCTAAAGGATGACTGGCGTAACATGCAAAACACCATAGACTGCATGTTCAAGCATGCTCCTAGTTATGAGAGCTCCGAATTTATCGTGGTCTTCTAACGAAACAATAATTTAGTATGTACATTAGAGTGACAAGCAAAAAAAAATAGACCCCCTATGGGTATGCATCGTATTAGCACTGTAAGTGAAAATAAGACAGATAATTTAATTGTCGACAGCTTTGTCAAAGGCTGCTAGGGAATCCGGCTTTGTTAAAAGAAGTTATTAAATTTTTAGCGAAGTGATGTCTGAGTCAGTTTTGCATTGGACCTAGCAGTGCATGCTTTTGTATCAATATTCGAATCCCACGAACTAAACATTTTTGTTAAATAGTGGTTAGGTTTAGCTCAATAGCATTTTCAGAAGAATTATAGTAAATCATGCAAGTCATGTATTGGTTAGAAAATTTTAGTTCCACCTGTTACTGCATAGAGGGCACCAACGTACGAATGAATAAAAAATTCTTTTCTGATCTATTGCTGATTAAGGTGATTACCCATTCTACGAACCAGTTGCTAAAAAAATCGATAACATCACTTTATATTTAGAATAATGGTAAGTAACCACATTTTTCTTCACTTCCAACGAAGTTGGTATGTTGCGCCGGGTTTTGATCAGTGTAATTAAAATAGTCAGCTAATGGTAGAATCGATAGTGAACAAGATACGTCATCAAAGACCCAAACTACCCGTTTAAAATCATACATATTGAACTCGGTAGGACCATATCTGATCTTTATTGGAATCAAGGATAATTATTCTAAAGATTTCGAAAAAAACTGACGCAGAAATATTCCGCCGTGCCATATATCTTGAAAGTTCACCCGGGTAAGTTCTGAATTGTGATATTCTATCGAAAGCAAGAAAATGACGTAACTGACAACAAGTCTTGTGGAGGACTCCCTCTTGTACATACCCGCTTACAAAGTTGAAATGGACAGTGTGGTGATTGTTGACATGCATAGATCAACTAAAGTGCGGGGTTGGCTGCTTCAAGTGAGCTCCAGTGCTCGAAGATTTTGAATGGCAATCGCACTGAACGGAACTAAATGGTGTGTTCCGTGCAAACTCGTATCGGGTGACATTTAAGCTGTACGCACACGAGGCGACGAGTACGGTCATTATGCCAAATGATATTATGCCAACTGGTCATTATGCCAAATCACCTTTATGCCAATTGACTACTATGCAAAGTAACTATTATGCCAAATGGTCGTTATGCCAATTGGCATTTTGCCAAATGTGTCAGAGCCTTATTTCCAACAACCATTTCTGCTCTGAAAGCTCTTCGGGACCTGTTTCGGGTCATAGTGTCTTGGGAGCCTATCGACCACAGCACCGTGATGTTACTCGGCGCATGAACTGCCTGGGATTTGGGCACCACACAAAAAACTGCCACATGAAACCGCGATGTGGCCGATGTGCAAAGGGCCAAACTATTGCAATATGAGACCTAACCAATAATATCGAACCGAAGTGGTAAAAATTATCATGCTACAAACCGCAGTAGCAAAATACGTGCGGAATTCATCGGCATCCGCTAGAACGTGACACTCAAAAACCAACCCGGCCGTCGTCGAAATTATCAAGCACCAAAGTTTCCCGCTTTGCAGTCGCGCCGATTAGTCCCGAATATGGAGCCCCTTCTCCTTAACATTCAACAAATGACCAACGGTCAGACACATTTCATGGCTAGGCCTCGCCTCACTGCTGCAGCTGTCCCGGGATTACCATATGCAGGTGCTGTATCCGGTAATGCCGAAGAGTCCCCCTTTACTGCGGACGAACTAGTGACTTTGGTGTCCTAGGTAATCATTATTATGCGTACGTGAAGGACCCGAACTGAACAGTTTCACGCTGCTATCTTCATCAACAGGTATAGATCGTAAAGCTATCGCCAATTAGAACGCTTGTCCGCTGAGGAATAAGTTAGAATAAGCATATTGAGTTATTCGTTTTGCTCAATACGAAGAAGATCTACACCATCGTCGTGACGATACTCAACTGAAGCCGGAAGTGAATGTCCATCTAGCAGACTTTGGACTAGACCGATCCAGTGCGGGAGGTGGGGGACTGGACGTTGAAGTAAGGCGCAACATACAATGCCGCCCACTGCCGAACGTTAAGCTCAACTGTCTGTAAGCCATTGTAGCCGAGATTAGAACTTCGCTTGACCCTATCATCATCGTTGTGGTCTACTTTTCGAAACAAACCAGCATCCGGGATGGTATCTCGATCTTGTTAAAAAAAACTATTTAGCCAAGCTGACTTAGCAGGGGATCTCAACGCCCTAGTAACAATTACGGTTTTATGGTGGTTTTATAGCCACTCATAAAACTTAGATTGCCCTTGTAGCGTGCTAAAAAACTTCAATTGTTACTTGGGCGCCCGGCACGAGATGTAGGGCAACTGAAGGCGGAACCGAAATGGGGTTGTTCTTGCTGGCCTATACAACATCGCCGCCCGGAGCGTTCAACGAGAATGTTCAGATGGGGGGCCCATTGCATGCTGGATATCATCAACATCGCCACTGGTCGTCCTCAGCGAGTTGTCATCCGACTAGATCAGACAGAACTGGCGAAACTACAATCACGCCAACAGGGCGGCATTTCAGCGTGTCGTCGCCCAGCACATCAAGGTCGATCTTCCACTGGATGCCCTGGTGGACTTTGACACGGCGCTTCAATCCATCCAACCAGCTATTGTCGTCAGGTCAGCAACACTCTCCAGATACCATGGAAAAACTTATCCGTTTCCGGAAGCTATCTAGGGTTATCAGGACAGGAACTATGGACCTCTTCATCCAAAACGGTTCTGATACCTGACGAAGATTCTAGAGAAAAAACCAAAACCTATACCTGCGCTGGTCATTTGAACGATGGGTCTCTTTGATACTACCTGCCGAAAAGGCTAACGCGCTGGGACTACAGTTCGTGTGTTCTCATAATTTGGGGATATACATAGTCAGCCCACACGAAAGTACCGTTACTAAGAGCGTGGTTGTGATTGATCAATCGCACAGTTTGGTTTCAGAGAAGTCGAGAGTCACAGCGGATGAGTTGATGACTTTTGTTATCACATGTTACCCGAAACATGAAGGCCCTCGGTGTTGACAATAGTTTTATAATAATGGGGCTTCATGAATTGCCGGGACCCCTGATCTTAGTCCAGTGTTCTCATACGTGAAGATGGTACTTTCTCACGTCATCACCAAATACCTTTGAAATAAATTATTTATTGTAATACTATTGATACCTAAGACATAAAACAAATTCACAATCATCAAGTATCTGGAGCAATTACATTATAATTAAATGAATGAATTTGTGCATGAGGGCAGAACACCTATATTAGAAAACTGGTCCCAAGTTAATATCAGTTACTGACGAGAAATCGAACTTACGGGCGCTCAAGCTTCTCAGTTTCAAAAATGTCAAATTTACAAGTTTTTAACTGTTCGAATTTTGAAGTTTCCCGGTTGTGAAATTTTCAAACCACCAAAATTTCAATTATTAGGTTAATAAGTTAAGAGTAATTCAAGTTTTACCATTTCTACGTTGCAAATTTCCATTAATCCATGTTTCTAAATTTTTAGGTATCCTTGTTTCTAAGCTTCAAAATTTCCAGGTTTCAAAGATTTTAGAGCACTAATATTCCAAGAGTCATTGTTCTCAGGCATAAGTTTTCAAATTTCTAGGTTTCCATGTGTACATCCCTAATTTTTAAATTTTAATATTCCAAATGTTAATTACCTTTTTAAGCGTCTAGGTGCTGGTAGCATGACCAGCATTCAACATTTAAATTTACTAAGCTTAAAATTTTTCAAACATAAGGCTTCCCGCATTTTCCTGCCACCAAGATTTGTAAGTACAAGGATTCCAAGCAACTTTGTTTTGAAATTTTGGAGTAACCATTTTACCAAGTTTCTAGCTCACAATTATTTAAGTTCCTTGTTTAAAAGCCAAATTCCAGAATAACTTTCTAAATTCTAAGTTTCCCATATTCCGAAATTTCAGGCTTTAAATTTTCCAGGAGTGGAATTTTTCAGGTTTCTTAGTTTACAAATTGTCAGGTCACCAAATTACTAAGTTTTCAAATTCTTAGTATTCCAAGTCTCCATATTTTCCATTTTTTAAATTTCCAAGCTTTCAAATTACTTAGTTTCAGGTTACCAGTTTCCAGATTCTTAATTTTGAATTTACGAAGTTCCCAAGCTACCAAATACCAATAAAAGGGTCTTCAAGTTTCCTAGTTTCCAGGTTCTTGAATTTTCTAATTTCCAGGTCTCAAGTTTACAAAGTTCCAAGCTTCCGGTTTTCCTATAGTATCAAATTGTCGAAATTCCTCTAAATGCCCTTGGTGCCTAATTTCCAAATTTTTAAATCGCTTGGATTCCAAATTTCTAAGTTTTATATTTTCTATCATTCTATATTTCCATATTTTTTAATGCCAATGTCTAGTGGTGTCTAGTTTTCATATACCAAAATTTCCAAGTTGTCAAATTTTTAGCTTTTCAAGCTCACCAGTTCCCATTAATTTTCCAAGTATCCAGATTCCTGAATTACAAACTTCAACGTTAACTATATTAAAAAGTTAAGGTTTTTTAAGTTTGCGCAATTTCAAGTTTCCTGGTTTTTAAGTTTCTTCGTCAAGGTTTCGAAGTTACCACGTTTTCAAATTTTCAGGTTGCCAAGTTTCCATATTTCTATGTTTCCTAGTTTATAAATTTAAATTTCCAAGATTCTACATTCTCAAGCCTTCGAAATTGGCGAATTCTCAAAACCACCAATCTCCAAGCTTCGAAAATACCTATTCTCTTAGCTTGCAAGTCTCCAAATAGTTTCCAAGTTGCCATATGTCCAAAGTATCTAATTCTTTAGTTTTCTGTCATTGTTCTAAGATTCCAAGTTTCAAAGAATAAAATTTTGTATGTTCCCCAAATTTACTCTTCTAGAATGTTACCCACTCTGAAATATTCTCCTACTTACGGTATTTTCGAAATAGCATCCACCATCTCCTTCCGCGTGTTCAGAAAGAACGGAAAGATCGTAGTGGTTTTAACAAACTTCGTCTGTCCGGCATGACGAATCTCGTCACGAAGCTCCTCCATGAAGCCTCTCATTGCATATTTGGTCGTGGTATAGTGTCGTATAAATCCAACCGGCAGAAAAGCTGTTGCCGAAACAATGGTCACGATGTGGCCCTTCCGCCGGACGTACATCCCTGGTAGGAAAGTGTTGACGGTCTGAAAAACGAAGAATGTAGAATGTAGAATTTGCGTTCAAATTTCACTTTAAATTCACTCACATAGAAGTTCGCCAAAATATTAACATTCATCAGTCGCTGCAAGTTCTCCGGTACGTACTCATCCGACACTAGGAATGGCACCAGTCCAGCGTTATTGACTAAAATGTCAACCGGTCCCATTTCAGCTTCTATTTTTCGCTGCAGTTCCTTCACCTGATCCGAACAAGCCACGTCGGTCTGCGTTTAGCCATACAAAAAAACACGCGCGAAGGAGAAGACCCGGTCAGTTCGAATCCCATTTCAAGGCCGCCTTCGCCTACTTACATACCTACCTTAAAAGCGGCGGCTTTCACCCCGTAGTAACGCAGTTCTAGCACTGTTCGCAGTGCGTTGTACTCATCCAAGTCGGCCACAACCACATGGCAACCTTGCTTGGCCAACTCGATGGAAATCGCGCGTCCTAGACCGTTCGCTCCCCCAGTGACCAGTGCGATCCATCCTTTGATGTCTTTCGGTTTCTTACAGACGAATTTTCTCATCAACAGATATCCTCCGAGGGGGATCACTTTTGTTACAAATAACAGCACGTTGTAGAAGATTTTTACCCACTGCACTACAGTGACCCACAATGGCCGGGATGACAAGGGACCAGCGGGATTGTACGGTAAGTGTTGAAAGTCCTCGAGGCTTCCCATTCTGCACTCGGCCGAGGCAAACTACTGACTAACCGGCTGACAGCTGGCTGCTGTGAAGAGTTCAGAGGCGTGCAAATTGGAGTGGAAACGGCGTGCATGCTGTTGCAACAAACCAGTTTAGTTCGAGTGGAGGAAAAATCGCGGCAGCGAGCAGATTTTGTTTGATAGCTTCAAACAGCTGGCTAGGGTCCGTGGCGGATAGTGGATTTTGTTGGGCAGCGATTGTTGGTAACCTAAGTGTTCAATAATCTTCAGAATTCGACCATACGAAAATCATTCAGGTCCATTGTTTTGTCTGTAGCAAATAGCAACTGTTAAAAGGCATCCATTTAGAGCTATTTATTGTAAAATTAGGATCAGTAGAATTTTACCTATTTGTTTTTCATGATAGAAACCCGTCTTGCTAACATGCCGATTTTATATGATTCATTAAAACACACAAAAACAACAAACAACAGTATCAAAGAGCCGGTTTTGACATATCATGGCCATGATCGTTTTATTCAGTCCTTCAAAAGAGTGGGAAACTGTGTAAAGGTCGACTGCCTGAGATTTCCGCCGACGCATCTTTTTTTCGTAATTAGACAGTTTCAGTTGGAAACCTGCACTACTGTTATATTTACTTGTTGCTTCAAACCATACCTTCAAAGATTGGGGTTTTCATCTGTAATATCATCTTAACACAACATGCAATTTCAATACGAATCGGTAAAATCAACTAAAATATAATGCCATTGATTATGAGCAGATCGAACAAGCAAAGCTCATTTTCAATCCCAGCCGAGGTCGTTGTGATTTTCCAAGCTGAAAAATTTCTTCGGAAGGGAAGTAAATTCGTTTATCCTAGTCCGGGTTGATAGCTAGAGTCTGGCGTCGGTAATAGGCACTCAATACGGACAAAGGCAGATGGAAAACAAAATTAAAAATAATAGTTTAGCAAATTGTATATTTTCAACATTTACCGATATTGACTTACTTGATATTTTTAAGCCGAAATACATAAATAAATGTGTCTAAAAAGCAAGCTAGATAAATATTTATGATCCTCCCTGTAGTTGTTTCGATATTCAATATTTATTCAATGGGAAAACACGTATAATTGCTGAAAATTCTATTGAGGTTAGGGCTCAATTACGCGCAAACCCTAAATTCCGATTTAATATAGGGGAGATCGGTTCTGCGAAACGTGCAACGTAAGTTGAAGTCCGAACCTAAAACATTCTGGAAGCATGTAAACTGTTACCGTCCCGTTTGTTCGTAACAAGTGAGAGACATCTGGGTTGGAGTTTTTTTTGGTAGTTTGTAAGAATTAGCGTGTAAGTGTTTAAAATTATTTTCTATTTGTTTATCTGGCTCTGTGTTTATATATTGTCGTTAGTATAAATTTCTTGCTATAATTTTTGTATTTTTGTTTAACATAGGATAAGTTTACTAACCCCGGAAAAAAAAATAATAAACCAATAATTAGGCAGCGTATGTTTTCGGAATACTATAAAACTGCTAACGTTACCTTTTGAGAAACTACGGACGCACTGCTATATACCGACCCAGACCTCAAAAAGAGACCTTTTGCGTCCACCCCGGAACATCCATACCAGGTGTTGGGGCTTATCAAAGGTTCCCTTAAGGAACCGTGATTAAGTGCCCGGGCCAGCAGCAGCCGTACTTCTCAAACGGTAATATATAAAAAAAACCTTTTTGTAACGGAAAAACCGCAACGCTTAAAAGACGGAAAAAGACCGCATTAATAGCCAAACCCTGTAAAATGTTCCCGAAATATTTGAACAGCCAAAATTATACCACTTCGAAGGGATATTTTGGCGGCTCATCACTACTGCATCCTGCACGTCAACGGGGGCGGGAGAGAGAGCATGAAGATCGCAGAATAATGGAAAGGGAGAGGAGATGGTAAGTGAGGACAGAGAAGAGAAGTACCACTTCGAACAAAAAAAATTACGAAAGTTCTCACAAAAGCGAATCGGATTTGTTGCTGGTTTTCCTTGGTTTGATTTGAGAGTGCACCCGTATGACGTTTCAACTAGTATAACTTTTGAGACTGGCTCGTATAAATCGTTGCAGGCGGTAAGGTAGAGCTTCGCTAAAGCGTACAGTAAATAACAGAAAATGTATTATTGCGTTTCGTATCATAGATTTTACTTTTCTGATTGATAATATGCTTATTACTGTATGTAATCATTGAACGCTCGTTTTCTAAAACGACATTATCTGTTATTTTTACGGGGCGTCCGGAGAATCATCCAGTTTCAACGGAATGTTCTCTGACTACCTGGTCCGCTTTTATTAATTTTGCATATTGAAGAGTAACTCGTAAGGAACCTTTGCTAAGCAGCATATGATTGCAGAGCCCTCTTTCTAACTAGTGGGACGTGATCTTCCGCATGGGTGGTGGATTTTTCCATTTGTCATAAATATTACTTGTGATAATTAAGCTGAAGAAGTAAACTTTTTTCTGAATTCCAATCTAATGCAGTGACAGCTAATGTGAGTACTTAAGGTCACAAGAGCACTTAGCACATATTAGGAAATCCAATGGAAGATTTTGTCGTGATAATTCAATTTTGTAAAAAAATATTTGTAATTTTTCGAACAAAAAAATAAAAAAAGGTTCGATAAAACGTCAGCTGCATCGGAAAAAATCGAAAACAGCATATGGCTTAATGACCCAATGAACGTATACAAGCCATCGTCGGTCTTAAATTGTTTTCTCGAACAGTTTAACTATTTTTAAATTTATTTTAGAAAAATTCCTTAACTTTACTGCTGAGTAACTGATTAATAATAGCTTCTCGGTACGCAGAACTGAAAAGTGTGTAGCAGCGATGCCACAAGTACATATTTATCTAGAAAGGTACAGATTTTTCGAGTATTTTTGGTACAAATTCTGTACGATACGGATAATATATTTTTGTAAAAAGTACAGTTTGGTACACATTTTTTTTTGACACGACAGGTAAAATAATTTAACACTACGATGCATACCAGTAATCAGGTTATAAATGTTGAGTTAGACCGCTGATAGAGTGATGGCGAGAAACTGAGCTGGAGCTAGCACTGATATTAGGATGCGGGATTTCAGAAACTTGCTTGCAGCAAATCAAAGGATTGATGTCAAAATAGGTTTGTTACAGTACATAGGAAAAACTGGAAGTACTTCTTCTCCTGTTCTACTTCTAGTAGCAAACCGAATTAAAAATTAGCAAGTTTTTTTGTTCCTGTTTGCTACGGAGCAACTAGAAGCAAGAACCGTGTATTGAAACAAACCTAATGAAAGCCGAGCGGATCTGCGCGGATTGCTTGCGTTTACTGTGATAGGTCGCTTACAGAGTGGCGGCGAGAAACTGTGTATGTGCTGCCCAAGTAACCATAAGCATTAAGCCATTGCACTATATTGGCTATACATTTGCACCAATGTTGCATTGAAACCCCTTTACAGCTTTAACTATGCAATAAAGCTCTATATTAGCATCAATAATGCATAATAGCGCAACCGACATATAGCATTATCACTGGCTCTCTATATGGCGTATATAAAGCTGATATAACTCGTACATGCTTCAAGGATCTTTAAAGCATGTAAGCTTTACAAGTGCATTTACTGCCATTATAGAACAAATAAAAAGCCGATATAATGCTATTATAATGCTATGGGTTTATTTGTTATGCAACTCTTCTTGAAGATTATATTGGGCATATTTCATTTCAATCGAACATATGCAATATTGTCTAGGAAGCAAACGCAGCGCACTTACCGTGAAGGACGAGGCTAGGTACCTCAGTTCGAGACATACTAAAGGTAATTTTCGTGAAACATTCATATCATGTGAGAACGAAAACACATTAAGGATATTCATTACAATATATTAGAAGAGAGTCAATTACGGTTTTAAGCAGAACATTTTATTTTAAAATTTTTCCCTTTTGCTCATCATACCGAAAGGAAACATAAGAAATGATTTTAAAACCATGGCGGACAATGACAGCCAACTGAAGCTAATGCTAATAGCATTAGTACTGCAGAAACGAGCTGTCAATCTATGCACAGCAATAGCACTATATTTCTCCTTTTCTGGCCTAACACCAGCATAATATCAGGCTTCACGGCTCTTCAAGACAGCATTATATGTGGATCTAAAGCAGATATTAGGCTACGTTATAATGCTTATGGGTTACTTGGGTGGTACTGACAGTAGGATGCGAGATGCCAGAAACCTGCTTGCAGCATATCAAATGGAACCTGTCAGTGTAAAAGCAAGTAGCCGGTGCAGATCTGCTCGGCTTTCACTCTGACATCATCCCTTTGGTTTGCAGCAAGCAGGTTTTTCGCATTCTAATGTCAGCCCTAGCCCCAGCTTAGCTTCTCGCCGCCACTCTGTAAGCACCCATAGGCTTCATTTGATTTGCTGAATACAAGTTTGTCACATCCTGAGTGCATATAAGGAGAGTGACGACACTGTCAAAATTGGAACAATGATTATTTGTCAATGTCATTCCAAACGAGACAAATCCATGTATTTTGAGAGATCATTTGTTCGTTTGGAATATTACTGGCAGATAATCATGACGGTTATCTTCACTCTCCTTACATACACTCTGGTCACATCTCGCATCCAAATGTCAATACAAGCCCCAGCCAGGGTTGCACATTCACAAATTTTTCTTTAATGTCACAGATTTATTTAACAATTACGTAATCCATGAGACGTGTTGGATCAGCTGATTATTTCTTGATTGTTTCTTCTGACGTTACTCCGCTTTGCTGGGCACAACGTCCGACAAAACCATTGATTCGATCCAACATCAAACGAATCGGAACTAATGAAAGATGTTTGTGTTTGCAGGAGTAAAACAGAACAAACTTGTTACAAAACCCTCCACTGAGTTGTCAAACAAACGTCTCATAGATTGCCTGATTTTTGGTCACAGCTTCTTTTTTTCAGAAGACAGATTTTTAACATTTTGATGAAAATTTCACCGATTTCCACAGATTTTTGGAAATATTTCAATTTTTTATAGATTTTCGGAAATTTTAGTAGAACACACCGTAGTTTTGACTGGCTTCTGGCGAAATTTTATCGCAAATGAAACAACTGATTCCGAGTCAGATTTTTTTGGTTTTTCGCAGCCAAATATCAGCATCAGCACCAGCACCAACTCAGTATATCACTATCTCGAATGAAAAATAATTATATAAAATGATTCTGTTTGTCATTGTGTTGGTACAGAATACGAAGAATTTTCAACTCCCAGTACAAGTTTAATTGTGGCAGCACTGGTGAGTAGTCAGAACGATTGTCATGGTTTACAGACCTTGGTGACATTTCGTAAAAATTAAAAGATACTCATGAGAATTTATACAAATCAGACTCCAATATTAAAAATTGAAAATAATTATAAACTAATTTCCTCCACTTTTATAAGGACCAAAAAACTTATATCGAATCCTGGAAAAGGAAAACGGCTGGCTAACAAAATGCTGTTTGTATTTAAATTTAATGTCCTTGCTTGGTGGTTCTCAAAAGAAAGGACACACAATAACCATTGGGAAGATATCCATTGAAAATCTTTCTTGGGCAGTGCACTAAGAATTAACTGTGCAGTCAAAAGTTTCGATATTTAAATATACTTACATACTTTAACATTAAAACTTTCGTTTTTCGATGGAAAAAGATTGGTTATTTTTTAAAGTAAAATATCCGTTGCAACCCAAAAACGCAGTTAATGTTTGAAAGCTGGGTTAATTATTGCATGACAATTTTTATTTGGTAGAACATATTCTGACCACTTGTCGGATTATCGGGGATGAATTTGCTAGATATTTTATACCAGTAACATCGTATAATTTTGAACTAATGTGTTGATTAACAGTGTATTTTGCAGGGCTTCGACACCACGTGCCGCTAGTGATTTTAAAAAGAATTGTGAGAAGTTTTGATTTTGAGTGGCCCTTCTCTTCTCTGGTGAGGATTGAAATGAAAAGGCAGTCGATGATAGATCATCAAGCCAAGCGAACGCGAAAAAGTCAGGCCCTCGAAAATCCGATCGAGGACGGCAGCGAAAAAGTGACTTCTGCCGTGAAGAATATTTAATTAGTATAAATCGCCACAGTGCTCTTTTCCTTCGAGAACCCACGGGATCGAAGCAGCCAGTGTGGGACACGCCAGAATAGATCACCCATCGGAACCACACCGTCAGCCCCGGCGGGCGTTCAGCTACAGGCACGGTTTTGAAGCAGTCGCTGATGCTTGGGAACGGACCGAAGTACCCCGATTTCCTCACCACCACCTTCAGCAAGAATACGACGTGACACCCCTCGCCGCGGTGAATTGACGCGCATCTCCTAAGTGGTGGGAGATTCTGGCCGACGGAACGTGCAGCACTTCAGGCGGCACACTAGCCGAACAGCGTCATCTTACGGCGGTTGAACCGTCACATCGACTAAGCAAGAAGGTACGATTCTCTCCTCTCCCTCCCCAATATACATCAATGGGCCCCATCGATTAACCGACAGTGCGGTACCGATATTCCGTAATCGGGAAATAAAGAAGTTCTATTATGTTAATTCTGTTTCTTTCCATTCAGAGCCAGTACCCCTTGCGTAGTTGTCTCTCGCTAATTTCACCTCGTAAAAAGGGTAAGTTTTGGGTTGTTCGAGTCCTCCCTGATACGGTTGCCGACCCTGAGTGAAAATCGAATTGAGCTAGTTGGGTCGAGTGTGTGAACCTGCACTTACAAAACGAGCAAAGAAAGGAATCCGGGTTGCCTTCAACGATGAGCTATGGAGGACGTATGAGCTCTAGTTTACAGGAGATCTGCCAACTATTCTCTGAAAAGTTCGCGAGTGTTTTCTCCAACGAGAAACTGACACCGACCCAGGCTTCACGCGCGGCTCTCAATGTACCTCAATCATACCAGTCTTTGAACTCTATCAATATCGACAATAATATGGTACAACTGGCGATTAGCAAAATGAAGGCTTCAACCTCGGCAGGCCCAGATGGTATACCAACTATTATTCTAAAAAAATGCTCTGCCGGTCTAATTGAACCTCTTTGTCATCTGTTTCAATTGTCGCTATCAACCGGAGTATTTCCCGAACTCTGGAAATCCTCCTTCATGTTTCCAGTTCACAAAAAAGGTGATAAAAAGGTAGTTGACAATTACCGTGGTATTACAACGCTAAGCGCAGTTCCTAAGCTGTTTGAAATGGCTGTGTTGGAACCCATCTCCGGCCACTGCAAACAGTATATGTCCGTGACTCAGCATGGATTTATGCCGAAACGTTCAACATCTACGAATCTTCTGTCGTTCACAACATATGTTACAGATGCCATGTCGGACGGACTTCAAACTGACGTTATCTACACGGACCTTTCAGCTGCCTTTGACAAGATTAATCACGCTATTGCAGTGACAAAGTTGGATAGACTTGGCTTTCGTACTAATATTCTCCGTTGGATGCAATCGTATCTCAGTGATCATCGTCTAGCAGTCAAGATAGGTGATTGTGTATCCGAAGAGTTCTTTGCTTCGTCTGGTATTCCGCAAGGCAGCCATCTCGGTCCATTGATTTTTCTTTAGTATTTCAACAACGTCAACTTTTGTTTAGAAGGACCACGGTTGTCTTTCGCCGACGACCTCAAGTTATACCATAGAATCCGGAATACTGATGATGCAGCTTTCCTTCAACGCCAACTGTTAACCTTTGCGGAATGGTGCGAGTTCAACCGAATGACCCTAAACCCCAAGTAATATACGGTCATTACGTTCTCGAGAAAAAAAAGCCAATTCGATTCGATTACTGTCTAGCTGAATCAACGATTGAAAGAGCGAATTGTGTCAAAGATCTCGGAGTTTTTCTCGATGAACAACTGACGTTTAAACAGCATATCAGCTATATTGTCGCAAAGGCATCACGCTGTTTGGGGTTCATAATGAGAATATCTAAGCACTTTTCAGATATTTACTGCTTGAAATCTCTCTACTGCTCACTCGTTCGATCAACTCTGGAATATTGTTCAGTTGTGTGGAACCCTCATTATCTCAACGGTGTCCATCGAATTGAGACAGTACAGCGCAGATTTGTTCGGTTTGCCCTTCGTCGATTGCCTTGGACCAACCATTGGACTCGATACATTGCAAGTGCGACGAGATCTATTCCGTGCTATGACGATTTCGGATATTTTGCAAGATCGAATTGACTGCCCCGAGCTTCTCAGTGCGATAAACATTAACATTCGCCCTCGCGCCCTTCGCAATCATTTATTCCTCCGATTACCTCTTCGCCGGACTAACTATGGAGTAAACGGTGCCGTCATTGGTTTGCAGCGGACCTTCAACAGGGTGTCATCCGAGTTCGATCTTCACATTCCACGTAGCAGATTACAATTTGACTTTTTAAATAGATTAACACTATGTCTGTTGATATTAATTAATTATAAATAAATAAATAAATAAAGAGTAGTTGGCGGTGTTTTCAGTTATCATTTTTTGAGCCAGGGCCAGGGGCTCCAGGCTTTTAGCGGCCCCCAACTAAGGATGAATATAGAATTATTCTGAAGGCTATGTTCAAAAAAATAGTAGCACTCAATTATTTATAACTATTTAGCGTGTGGATAACAATGGACCAGTTGCTCGGATTTGCAAATTGCACCTTAACCCATCAGACAATAAAGCGGAGTGATGGTAGCGGTAGGAAACGAGGCACTGTATGACCAGGATGGTATTGGACCAATTCTAACGTCAATCCAACATTTCGATTCAAATTTCAATTCATTTTGAGCAAAAACAATGAAATGTTTTCTACAACACGTATAGAATGTTCGAAGGGCACCAAGCAGGAGCGGAAACCAACAAGGTGGCAAAATTTGTACAAGGAAGATGTACAGAAAGTGGAAGAATATGTCGAAATTCGGTACGCAATCCTTGTTTGGCAAGCGATCTGCGCATGTGGCAAAGTTTCATTTCTTTATCACATGCGGGATTGTGAATGGACAAATCTACAAAAAACGCTTTTAATCCACCTAACAGTGTGATGAGACATTTCTTATAACTCTTATCACTCTCTTCGGATATTATATCGTTTGAGAACATTTAGAACTTGATGCTTCGCGATGTTTTTGATAACACATACTACATGGGATAGTGGCAGGACTCAGAGAATCGCTCAAATCAGCATAGGACAACATCAGGGCTAGAAATCTCAAACCAAATCAATGGGAAAGTGAAAAAATGGCCCATAAAATAGACATGCAAACGAATTATTGATAATGCTCTGTTAATAAAATATCTAAATTCCTCAATCAATGCATTGTGGTGGGAAAACTGAATTTTCCTAAAGGGGTTATATATTGTACTGAGACAAAAAAATCGAAATTTTTTTGAATCGATTTGAAGTTTATACTTTACTCAAATTTCCAACTAAAAAATCAACGCTTTTTCTTGCAAAGGGCGATACTAGCAGTGATACCATTCAAAGAAAATCAACAGTGAATATTTTCAAACTTGGTTTTATTTCCTATTTAAGAAATATTGTGTTTTTTACATCCTAGATTGCATGATTCAGTGATCGAAACCCAAAACTTCATAAAGTATTTGAAATTATTAAATTAAAATTTGTTTTTGCTATTGAAATTGACAAAATGATAGAATCGCCGGCGATTGGCGATTGTTTACTTTTTCGGTCCCACCTATCAGCATTGAAGTATCGCCCTTACGTTTTTTTACAATAACTACCGTTTTACACCGCCGATTTCGTCCAGGTTTTTTCAATAGCGATCATTGTTACTATTTACAGCTGGTATCAGCTTGATAATCCTAAAAAAATACGAAAAAAAAACAGTTTCGCCTCTAAACTGCTAACAAAAAAAGTATCGCCCTGTTTGTTTGCATGGAGCGTAGAGGGCTTAAAATTTAAAACAAACAAAAATACAGTTTCGCCCGTATATTTTTTGCTGTAGTTTAAGAAAGCAATATCGTAGAATCCAAATTTTTAGGATTTTTAGGTTAATTTGTTGCGTTTCAAAGCCCTCATTCGCATGTATGAAAAAAGCCTTATGTTTACATTTGTAAGTATCGCCCTTTTCACAAAAAAGCGTTGAAATGAAATCGCAGCTCCTGATATCACGCTATCTCTGAAGTGCATGCGTGCATAGTTCCAAATTTTACTTCGACATCGACTTTTTCTAAAGGTCAGTCTTCCAGGACTTCCCAGTAGTATCCTTGATTTGAATTATTATCGCTAATCCTAATGCCAAAGAACAAATAAAAACCTCTCGAAAACGAACCGTTTGGGAAAATCATCATCATTACTGGAATTTTCATTTTCACGAAACTTTTCGATAACCTTCCGTCACTTGCGTTAATACACTGGGTGAACAGTGTTCTGAAAATCTAGCGAAATCGTCTTAGGGCACCAGCGGGTCTAATTCAGAGCCATCTGCGCGGCGAGTTAAATCTGTAAAGAATACTAAAAATTAATTTCTATTCCATAATTTTCAGTTCAGCAATTCGAGAGATCGTGCTAACCGCAAGCCATGAAAAATAGACTACGTTGTGAAGCGATGGTCACTATTTATTAAAAAATCACGGTTAAATAAAAAATTAAACTATTAAAAAATTTCAAATAGTTTATAATTTTCACAAACTTATTAGGAAAAATTGTTTAATAAGCTTACGTAATATTGTGTAGGAAAAAAGCTGAAAATTTCAGTATTTTCTCTATCTGCAACATATAAACCCTTAAGTATACCAATTAATTGCTATACGAATTGGAATAGGTTCGCCAAATTTTGGAAGAAGTCTATAAAATAACCCCTTGAAAACTACCTAAAAATTGTTGTAGTTCGATGTAATAAAAAAAAATCCCCAAAAATGAAATGTATCTATTAATGTGAAACACAGTGAATAATACATACAATAAAGACCCATTTTTATCAATCTCATGGTGTATTTTAGGCTGACGAAATGGGGACATTGACTAAATCGGGCATTTTTTTTCTTTATAATAAACTGAAGCTGTTAAAATATTCTTCCCGTACCTTGATGTAGTCTGATAACTATTTCTGATTATGATGAACTTTTTATTTTTGCATATTTCCATCTTCATGATAAGGAAAACATGCGCAAATAAGGATTTACTCGAATTCAGTCTTGTTCGTCTGCTAAAGCCCATCAAACATATGTTCATATTTGGCTGATAAAATCGGGGTTTCAATGTATGTTGAGGCAGGATCGTGATTTCCGGCGGTTCAAACTTTCGGGACTCGCACACGGACGACTCGTGGAGGCACTATCGAAAAACGGGACGCCGATGGAATAGGGCTCACGAGGAATAACTACGCACTACTAGCACAGCGAAAAACTTTTATTCACGATCTGTTCCTCTCGACGGTTTAATTGGGAAAGAGAGTGTTTATTACTACTATAGCTACAATTTAAACCTACGTTGCTTGAATTCAATTTTCTTACACTCTAATTTTGTGGCAAGTCCACTGACAGCACTGACAGCATTCGGTGTAACCTTTTCTACCGACAGTGTTGAGAACTGTCAATGTATTATAATAGATATTCAGCATTCGAAGAAGTTTCTTGTGAACGAGTGTAGAACGACTTTGTTTCTACTTACTTGAAGTCAGCGGCGTAGCCAAAAATTCGGTTTGGATTTTCCATACAAATTTCCACATAAACTTTGAAATTTTTGGAGGGCCCGTTGACACAACCGATCGGTACCAAAATTTGCACAATTACTAACGGCCATAAAAGGAATCAGTAGAGCCTGGTGGAGCTGAAAGTCAAAAATTGAAGCAGTCTAATATACATACAGGGAAAAACAGCTTCACACAAAATTTGATAAAAAAAGAGAGCAAAAAAGGGGGTTTTTAAGCTTGCGTCAAAACTGTTGATTTTAGCAATGTCTTCGAGAAAGTTACTTGGAATAGAACTCCCCTTATTTTTGTCTTATCAGATTGATGATTAATCCTCCTAATAGTGAGTTACGAAATTTATTTTCTTTAATAATTCAGATAGATAAATATTTACTTAAACAAAGTAGTAGAGAAACTCGTTACAAATATTTTATCTGAAGACATAAACTTTTTGAGATACAGAGTATTGTTTGTGAAAGGCTCCTTAAAAACCGTTTTTTTCAGGATAAGTTTTTTTAGACTTTAACCATCATATAAATGTTCTAGAACATTGTTTGGACTGTAAAACCGCATTAATTTGTCGAAGACGAGGTCAGGAAGCAAACTTACGATTTTTTTTCTTATGTCACTTATGTGCCGTTTTTATACGGGGCGAAGCTCAGTGAATAACAGAGGGGCAGTGCTAGCAACGTTCGCGTCTTTATTGAATTGTACGGACCGATCAGCGCAGTTAATTACCACCTTTACAAAATACATAATTTTCGTTATCTATAGTAGACGTACATTTTACGGAATGAAATACAATATACGTGCACATATTTCCGATCAGATAGTGCAAAAATATAGCGTTATTGAAACGTTAGAAGTATTCTACTTCAAAAGATGGTAAAAGCAAATGGGATTGTTTTCAACCAAGAAACTGTATTAGTGTTCGTGAGACCAGTCAACAAGAACTCAATGCCGGAAAACCTAGTCTGTAGGCTGGCTGTTGGTCTGAGTAAAGGTCTATCCGCACTAGACCGATCCGATCCGATCCGACCCGACTTTTTCATCTTCGGATTCGCTCGGGTTGTTGATGTAATGGTATTGGTAGCATGTCGGGCGTCCGACGCAAAAAAGAATCGTTGCAAACGATATTCTTCGAACAGACTCTCCGACTTTTTTCTGCTTCTCCACCGACCGGCTCGAACAGAGAGAGAGAACGTGTGAGGCAACCAAAGCAGGTAAAATGATTCTTCTTCTGGTGTGGGACAGCATGTCGTCCACTCAGAAAGGAAAAATAATATCGTCAATAACTTTTGCTTCTACCCATGCTTGAACGGCTTGACCAGAGGCGCATATGAGATAGCGGACAGATTTGTTTTCCAACCGGTGCGGAATTGATTCTATGCCGGGATAGCTAGGATTTCTTCCGATTTTACTTTCAGGTTGTTTTTGTTGCCGAGCTGGATGTTCAAATTTGTTTATGAACACCGTAACGTAGGATATTTGTGCTATTTGCGGGTCCCGGTTGAATTTTGTACATCGGTAGGAAGAATGTTCTCGATTTGTTGACAAATATATCATTTTTGCTTGAAGCGAAACTGAGGCATGTTCTAACCCCGACTGCTGTTAAAATGCATGAAATTATAGCGTTTGGGTTTACAACCAGACTCAGTTTCGCGGTCAAGCAGCGCATATTTCAATTCAACTAAACATTAATTGTTTTTATCGGGGCATACTATAATGGTCGAACCCTAATATTTCTTAATTCGACCGAACGTTTTATTGATTCTAATAATGGTCATATTTTATTATTTAAACAACGAACTTCTTTGTTTGCATTGATCGTATCAACAATATTTATGTATAAAAATTACACCAGCTCAAAGCAATAAAACAAAACACGCAAATGATGTGTTTTAAAGAATTCTTCCAATCCAACAAAACAGAATTTGTTAACTAATCCTTTTCTTGAAATGTAACAGAATCTTTTTTTGATTGAATAATGTGGAATTTTCAGCAAAAGTCGCCGAATGCGGAGCGAATATTAGAAAACTTAAGTTGGAAATACCAACATTCGAACAATGTTTCCTATTTAAGATTTGCAGATTGCGAAGTTTGTAGACAAGACTTATTTTAGTTTTGTAATTTCATTTAGGCGTCTTACGCAATATATTTTACTATAGAAGTTTCGCGAACCAATACAGCAAAATCGGTACGTCGTAGAAACCTATGTGATCCAATATAATTTCAAATTAAAAACTTCTAGATGTTTTAATAACGTAAAATAAATTGTTAGTAGAAGAAAACACGACGAAATAGGGTGATAAGTCACCATTCCTGCAGAGGTGTGGGCGGCGCATTTTTCTACATCCGTGAAGCTCGTTAGAGCATTTAACATTTTAAGCCGTCATATGTTTTCGATATGTATAATATATTGTATATCAAGGCGTTGTGGAGCGTGCACCTTACAATGAATTTTGTTATTTGAATGGTTGGCGTCCGAAAGGGCCTAACCCACATTTTGAATTTTTTACAGGAAATGAAAAAAACTTCCGCATTTCCAAATAAACATTGTTTTTATTGTAAAAATACATTATTTTATTAGTAGTTCTTTGATCCATGTTGCCAAAAAAATAAGATCATTACATGCACTACTTTTCAATTCACGAGCATTTTCGTAATTCGGGGGGCTAACCCCGGGGGTACCTAGTACTGGGGTCACCTTCATGGTCAACTTTGACTGCTAATAGCAAAAAATCAAAAAATTATTTTCAGAATTCTTAAATAGCAGTACACGTGGATTACTTAGAACTACCACAAAATGTCGATTTCGGAAAAAATGTGGATTAGCCCCTTGTGGACGCCAGCCATTCATTTGTTAGGGACCGTTCATATACCACGTGGACAAAAAAACCGTCATTTTACCCTCCTCCTCCCCTCCGTGGACAATCCTTTACCCCTATCTGCCTCTACCCCCGCCCGCCATACTATGTCCACGTGGAGTTTCCCATTTTTTGGGTAATTTAATAAAAAAGGAGTTTTCAAAAAGTTTTCGTTTGTGTTAGACTACTATGGCGAAGAAGGTGAATGAAAATCGTTCAAACTTCCACTGCTTCCGTCTTTTGCCAAATTTTCATGGAAATATCTCATTTCTGAACGAAATTATAATCTTTTATATTTATGTATTAAAGATTCATCATAATAACATAAAATTGAGGTAACGTATGGATTCTTCAATTGGCCTCGTAATTTCAACCACACGCTTTCAAATCTAAAACTAGAGGTATTTGACCGAGTTACAGAAGATTGAATCAAATGATTCGGACAGAACATTTTTCTCAGATTTTGTTTCGCACGATTTCCTCTGATTTTTTTTTAATGATTTGCTATTACATACTATGCTGTTATAGGCACTTTGATTATTTCAAAATCATGAAAAAATTTGAAGGTATGCGCACACATGAATGACATTACAAATTTATTTCATTTTCTTATAAAAGACAAAATTATAATGATAAGTCCACGTGGACATTTTCAATACCCCCACCCGTTCCCCATGGGCAAGCGTGAACTTTCGCGTGACCCCTACCCTCCCCTTAATTGTCAACGTGGTATATTTATGGTCCCTTATTTGTTGTATCTTCACTAACAGACCCTTTGGCCTCAATGGTGGTTACTTAAACTAATTACATTTCAGGATAGCAAATGTTTTAGCTTTTTTCGATTATAGATTATTTTCGATTATATTCGCCTCTTCGGGCTAGAAAAATCTCTTATGAAAAATTTCTAACCCTATTTCCGGGGTCGGGACTCGAACCCAGGTGCGCTGCGTACAAGGCAATCGATTTACCAACTACACTACGCCCACCCCTATTTTAGCTTTTATCGAATTCCTCGTCAGGTTGGATTCAAAAGCCGTCGCCACACTGCACTGTTAACAATACACTGAACTTCGGTAACAGCGCTCTGGCGATCATAGTTGGTTCTCCTGAACGGTAATCGCAAAAGAGAGTTATTGCGTACAGCTCAAACGCGGGCTTGAAGATCCAGGCGTCCGAAGATTATAGGACAATCCACCCTGAAATCTGTCTTGCCAAGGAAGATGTCGGAGTGCAAAGCGTATGAACCGACGTTGGCCGGCCTCGATTGTGACAACGCCGTTCTGGTATATAGTACGGATTCCAAACAACAGAACAATATTCTAGTGTTGAGCGAGCCTGTGCGCAATAGTGATTTTAACCAGTGTACGTGGTGTGTGGTTTGCGTATTAGTGCCGAATGATGACTACGAGATCCTTGATGTGAGAGTTTCTTGGAAAGCTCGAGTCGAAGAAATGGTATTTAAACTGAATCGGATGGCGTTTCCGCGTTGGCCGTTGTCGATCATTTAGCCATAAAATAGTGTTGTAAAAACAAAGAAACAAATCATTTTGGAGAAAAGCGTAGTGATAAATTGAAAGAATAACCTATAATACTATAGCTAGTATACAGAAAAAGGAAAAGTTTACAGAAGAACTATTGATAATGGTAGTAGCACTTGAATATGAAGAAGCATCCGTCATAAAGAAAAAATGGGTTCACAAAGCTTGGAGATCGGAAAAATAGGAGTGAGATTTTGAACGTTAGTAAATCGTAGGACGGTTTGAGAAACAAGTTGGCGACAGTAAAAGTTTAGGAATGTAAGGCTTTGTGCGCTTGGCCCCTAGACCGCTTAGGGTTAATCCACTTTTCCTCCTTGCTTTGCATGTTGTTTCTTTAATTGCGGTTAGATGGAAATACATTTAATTAAGAACAGGGTACCTTTTAGGTTGCTATTCAACATACGAACGCAAGAGGCTTTAGATGTGGAAGGTTAAACAATCAAAAGCATAACATTTAAAAAAAATTGGAAATTGATGCACTTGAATGTACATTTTTTTTTTGGTTTATTAAATTATATATGCAAATCTTTTTATTTCTTGTTTTAAAAGTCCTAATTTCAAAATATTCAAAGTTTTGAATCCTTGAATTTTCAAATTTTAAGAATTCTAAACTTTTAGATTCACAATTTTTTTGATTTTTTAATATACAAGCATTTAAATTTTTGAATATTAATATTTTTATTTTTAACTTCCTAAATTTGAAAACTTCTAGATTTTAATTTTTTGAGCTTTAGATTTTTAGATTTCCAAATTTTTTGATTTTTAAACTTTCAAAATTTCTGAATTTTTGATACTTGGATTTTAGATCTTTAAATTTTTAAACTCTTAACTTCTTAAATTTTTTAACTTTTTGAATTTCTGAATTCTTAAATTATAAAATTTTCAAATTCCAAAATCTTTGATTTTTTAAATTTACAAAATTTTAAATCTTTAAATTCATAAATTTTTAAATTTTTGAATTCCTAAATTTTTAAATGTTCTTTAATAACCGAATTTTAAAATTTTTGGATTTTTAAATTCTAATTTTTTTAATTTCATTGAATTTTCAAATTTTTAAACTGTTAAATCTTTAAAAAAAATTAAATCCTTAAATTTTCAAATTTCTAAGTTCTTAAATGATTGAATTTTTAAATTCTTAAATTTTTAAATTCTTGAATTTAAAAATTTTTAAAAATTTGGGAATTTAAATATTTAAAAATTCTAAAATTTAAATATTTAAGAATTTAAAAATTTCAAAGTATAAAAAAATTTAAAATCCGAAAATTCAAACAATTTAAAAATTTCGGAATCATAAAATATAAAATCTTTGAATTTTTAAATTTTTAAATTCTTAAATTTTTAATTTTTCAAATCTTTGGATTTTCATATCTTTGAATTTTTGAATCTATGAATTTTAAAATTTTATATTTTTAAATTACTATATTTTTAAATTTATTGATTTTTAGATTTTTAAATTTTTAAAAAATTAAGTTTTAAAATTTTTGAATTTTTGGATCTTTAAATTTTAAAATTTTTAAATTCTTAAGTTTTTAAATTTTTAAATCTTTAAATTTTAGAATATTTGAATATTTAAATTTTTAGATTTTTAGATTCTTAAATTTCCAAATTTTTGAATTTTTAAATTTTAATATTTTTAAATCATAAAATTTTCAAATTCTACGATCCTTGTATTTTTAAATTTACAAATTTTTAAATCTATAAATTTACAAATTTTTTAGATTTTCAATTCTTCAACTTTTGAATTCCTTAATTTCTAAATTTTTGATTTTTGAATGTTCTTTAATAACTGAATTCTTAAATTTTTAAATCTTGAATTTTTGAACTTTCAAAATTTTTTAATTTTTAGATCATCGAATTTTTATATTCTCATATTCTTAAATTTTTAAATTCTTAGATTTTTAAATTCATAAATTTTTAAATTTTTGAATCGTAAAATTTTTAAATATCTGGATTTTTGAATTTTTGGATCTTTATATTCATAAATTTCCAAATTTTTGAACCTTTAAATTTTAATATTTTTGAATTCTTAAATATTAAAATTTTAAAATTGTTATATTTGCAAATATTGCAATTTTTAAATTTCTAAATGTTTTAATGTTTTAATTTTTGGTCTTTTAAATTCTTAAATTTTTGAATTTCCCTATTTCTAAATTTTCATATTTTTTATACTTAAAGTTTTAACCTTTTAATTTTTTAATATTTTGAATCTTTAATTTTAAAATTTTAAGCGCTCTAACTTTTTAAATTTTCGAATTGTTTATTTCCAAATTTTTATTTTGGATTTGAACTTCTTAAATCTTAACGTTTCTAAAAATGTTACATCCTAATTTTTTTTTAATTGTTTAGTTTTTAAATGCTTAAATTTTGAAGTTCATGAATTGGATAATATATTAAAAATTCCAAATTTTATTTGATTTAAATTCATATGGATTAAGTTTTAACATTGCTGTTTTCTAGAAGCACTAAATTCAAGCTAAGGCAAATTATTAACTTCCGTCATCTGTGAACTTCTCCATCTGCAATTCTTCAATAGCAACATCGTGATTTTCCTAAAAAAAAAACACTCACCTACACAGACCGCGAAATTTTGGCAATCTAATGAGAGAATGATGAGTATGAGTATTTTTGATTCCGTTTTATTCCAACGAAAGGATCAGTTTATTTTTAATTTCTTAAAAATGTAAAGATCTAAATTTTTAAATTTCTTAAAATCCAAAATTTAAATTAATGAATTTTCACATATTTCAATTTTTGAAACTTTTATATTCTTGAATTTTAAAATTTTTATGTTTAAAAATCTGTAAGTCTTAAATGTTTAGATACAGTGAAGACCCGATTTTATCAGCACTCGGTTTTATCAGCTTTTTTGCCCGATTTTATCTGCTTCATATGAAAAATGATAGTTGGTAGTTTTATGGGTTCTAGCAGACGAGCCAAGTTGAATTCGAGTAAATCCTTTCTTGAGCATATTTTCTCATCTTAAAGATCCGAAATATGAAAAAAAAATATTTTTTTTAACTTTTGCTCTGTCAGACCGCCTTAAGCGAAGTTTAGGCTATATCTGGGGACCAAAGAAGAATATTTTAAGAGCTTCGGTGTCTTAAAAAGAAAGAAAAATATATGTCCCGATTTCATCAAAGTCCCCATTTTATCAGCCTAAAATTCACCAAGGGTCTGATAAAAACGGGTCTTCACTGTATTTATATTTTTTAATCTTAAGATATTAAAATTTTTGGATTTCTAAATTATTAAATTTGAATATTTTGATTTTTTTTTCTGATTTTTAGATTTTCAAATTCTCAGTCTTTTTGATTTGAAAATGCTTGGAATCGTTGAAATTATAAATTTCTTGGTTTCAAAATTTTTAAATTTTTCTAATATTGGGTTTTTAAATTTTGATGACTGTTTCCAGCGTTAACAGGTAGTCGCCCTCTTGGATTTCAAAGAAGAGTCAATTATTATCTTGCGCCATCTACAAACTTCGCAATCTGCAAATCTTAAATAGGAAAACTTTGTTCAAAAGTTGGTACAGTGGAGACCCGATTTGATCAGCCCCCGATTTTATCAGCTTTTTGACCCGATTTTGTCAGCCTCCTTTCTCGAGCGTTTTTGCTTGACCGCGAAACTGAGTCTGGTTGTAAACCCAAACGCTATAATTTCATGCATTTTAACCTTTACAGTACCAAGCTAAAATTTTTCTGAAAATTTTGTTTAAATTTTGCTCTCATTTCGTCAATTTTTGACCGAATTGGATGGAACCAGCTTTAAAAGATCTGGAATTTAGTCCAGTTTCTATATACCGAGTAGTGTTCAAATCCGTGGACCGGTTCCGGAATTAATCCGAATTCCCTTGGGGTATATCCGGCATCCCAGTGGGGTGACGGACGAGTTTTGAAGAAACATCCCATAAATTTAAGTAATTGTATTTTGAAATGTGCTACATATGACTATTTCCCATTGATCCTTCACAATAGACATGAATTGGACCAATCTTGGCCACCGGAGAACTGTTCCGGGAGAACCTAAGAAAATGTATATATTTTTCTATCATTCCAGCGATTTGGGTTCATAGCTTTATACGAAATGCGAAGTTCTTCCAATCATACGGTTCTACAGCTCCCTCAAGGCCATTCCGGTACCGGTTCCGTACGGATGGACATTTGACGCCATTTTGAAAACCAAGATGGCGGCTTCCGGTTACCACAAAACAGTGAAAACCACCATCAATATGGGTGTTATTTGAAAGAGAACGGTCAACAAAAGCCGAAAATTGATAATTGACGCCATTTTGAAAAGAAATGGGGATTTCCGGTTACCACAAAACAGTGAAAAGCATCATCAATATGGGTGTCATTCGAAAGGGAGTGGTCAATAGAAGACAGAAATTGATTTTTGACGCCATTTTCAAAACCAAGATGGCGGTTTCCGATTATCACAGTGCAGTGCAAACCACCACCAATAATGGCGTCATTGTAAAGCGCTAGCGATCAACAAAAGCCGGAAATTGGTTTTTGACGCCAATTCGAAAACCAAAATGGCGGGTTCATGTTCCAAAGAAACAGTGAAAACCGTCATCAATATGGGTGTCATTTGAAAGGAGTGTGTCAGCAGGAGACGGAAATTGATGATTGACGCCATTTTGAAAACCAAGATGGCGGCTGCCGGTTACCAAAAAGCAGTGAAAACTACCATCAATATAGGTGTTATTTGAAAGGGATTGGTGAGAAGAAGTACGAAATTGATTGTTTATGCAGTTTTGAAAACCAAGTTTGCGGTTTCCTGTTACTGCAAAACAGCGAAAACTATCATCAGTATAGGTATCAGAAAGGGGTAGTCATAAAGTTATTTTTGACGCCATTTTGAAAACCAATATGGTGGCTTCCGGTTACTACAAACAACAGTGAAAACCATAAGTATGGGTGTCATTTGAAAGGGGTGGTCAGTAGATGTAGTGGTGGCGGTGGTACTACCACCTTTGTAACAGGAACACTCTCCATAGCACTGAGCAATATTTACACGACAAGCATGACGTGTTCAAGCATTACTCTCTGACCATACTCAGCATGCTACTGTACAAAGGGCCAAAAAGGAATTGCGTGGTCGGAAAGTGACTTCGTTTACATGTACTACGGAAGCTTTTGCTTCCAATAACAAGACCATATAAGCCAATTACAATGCAAGCCATTGTTATAAAAAGTAGCCTCAATAGGTGGGGAAAAAATTCTGCGCAATGTTCACGAAATGTTAGCAACAAGAATCTGGCTACTTCACTCTTCCTGCCCAAATCGTTTCAATCAGGTGGCTTGATGGTCCCTCTCAATTCCCATGTATTCTATGTAAGGGTCATTCCACGCGCAGTGATCAAGGCACGTGTAATCGACCTTCACGGATTTGAATCAAATTTGGAGGAATTGCTCATCTAGGGCCAATATATAAAAACCCAAATTTTTGTGTCAATCACTCCTCGGGCAATGGGAGCACCCCCCACCCGTTTTGGTAAATTGTCAAAACCCTTGATTTCCTTTTGAACATATTTCCGGTTCTATTTACTCTAGAACCAAACCGTAAGATGGGTTTTGAAGAAAATTGTTCAAGGAGTTTAGAAGATATATTAGTTATTGGCGGCAGTGCTGCCAACTATCCAATTTTTTCAGCCAAATAGCAAATCAGCGATATTTTGAAGCAAAAAAACGCTATTTCCCATATAAAATCTCAGGCGCAACAATAAAAAAACTAACTTGAGTATTCTAAGTTCACACATAATTTATCGTGAAGTAGACGAGAAATTATGAAAAATTACGTTTTTGGTTGCTTTTTAGCAGATCAGGGTCAATTTTTATGACTGTTTGAAGATTTTCTCAATTTTGGCCAATAAAAATGGATTTTTATATGAGAAAATTCGAATTCTTCCCTTCAAAACAGTGCATCTCAGGATGCGCTCAAATTATATTGAGATTATAAGTGTTTTTTATGTAAAAATATCTACAGAACACGATGGCATTAGAATCTTCAAAATTAAAATATTTGTAATAAGAAAAAAAACTTAATATTTAACTGAAACAAATCGCATAGTTGGCATCACTGCCGCGAAAAGTTAAGCTCCTTGAGCAATTTTCTTCAAAAACCATTTTTCGAATGGATTCTATAGTAAATAGAACCGGTGATATTTGTAGAAGACACCTAATTTCTATCTCTCTCCGTTGAAAAGTTAGTGTTGGCGCCATCTATGCGGTCACAGGTGGCACTAAAATTTTCTAATCAAGACATAACTCGTATTATGTAGTGCAATTCTTCCGAACATACTATTCAGCTAAATCTAACCATTATTCTACAAAAATGTTTAGTTTGTTAGAACCTAGTACCGATACACTACCACGCACTGCTAGGCCCCATGCAAAACTGACTCAGACACCACTTCGCTAAAAGTTTAATAACTTCTTTTAACAAAGCCGAATTGACTAGCAGTCTTCGACAAAGTTGTACACAATTAAATTATATTTCTTATTTTCATTTACAGTGATAATTCGATGCATACTGTGCCACCTAGCGGTGAAAATGCGAGCTAGTGGGTTATCTCCATATAAATTGTCGAAAAATCCCATACAAACTTCAGGCACGTTGATCCGGTAGCTAGACTTGTCCGATTTGCTTCAAATTTAGAGCAAGTACTCCTGGTGGGACTAGGAATCGACTCAGGGGTAGGCCGATAGGGGTCACGTCCTTACAATCGTCGAACGGTTTTGTGTAATCAGATAGGTGTACTAATTTTTGTTTTAAGTTTGTACACCCAAAACGGTGAGCTCAGATTTTCTGTTTTTGGGCTCACAATCTCATTCCCAAAAGCAATCCTTTTTGAACATTGAGCTGTTCGCGCACAATTCGGGATGAGCGCAACGCTCACGCAAAAAAAAACGATGACACACACTCACACACAAGGAAACTTTGTTAGTATTTAGTTTCGTATCTTTCTTCTACACCTTACATTCCCCCCACCCAACCACCACAAGCAATGTCATCACCATTTCTGCTGCATTGCATTTTGTTTTGTTTCATTCTTTTCTTCGCTGCTATAAATAGCTCGTGACCTGAAACTTCTAGTAAAAAAATCTTATATCAGATTCAAGATTAGAACCGACAAACTTCTAATCGGTAAAAACACCTCTTTAATGCCCGTACCATGACGACACACTGGTAGAGTAGTATAATGGCGTATATAAAGCTTCACACTTATGATGACTCAGATAATATCGTTTGCATCCCGCCGCCGCGTCGGTATTTCAGCATCGTCATTGACGCATTTTGCTTTGTACCATTTCCCCGCTGTTATTAATATTTTGTTTGTATGTATGTGTTGGGAACTAAGCCTTACTAGAAAAAAGATTAACGGGTAGCATCAAGACTGGAACCGACTAACATCCAGTCGCTAAAACGCCTGCTTTACACCTTATGCCATAACGACACATAATGAGCAGTCGTTCGAATGGGCTATATAAACTTCGCATCATTGCAGCAGTGATCACAAATGGGACAGTATGGAGACGATGGTATGTGTTATTCAAGTTATCCCTGCACTACATGAGCCAACAGTGCGTAGCTATGGGGTACGATATTGTATTCCACAAGTATGAGGTTGGTTGAACACTAATGCATCGTTTGGGAGCTTTTCGCTCACAGTTTGAGTGCGAAAAAAACAGAATCAATTCCGCTCTCAACGATTCGTTTTGGGTGTATACAAGAAACAAAGGGGTTGGATAGGCAACCGCTCTCCTCTTGCTGCAATAAGTGTGCTGGATATGCTACACATAGCTATACGGCGGTACAGTTTTTTGGTGTTGGTGTTTGTTTTTTCGTGTCGTGGAGAAGGCGGCCATCGAGGTTTTTAGATAGTGGCGGACCACGGCATCGAACAGACGCCCCGAGTTTTTTTGTTTTTCCGGGACAGTTTCCAGCCACAATAACCAGTGCGGTGAGGTGCGCGTGTGCGACGGTGACAAGCCCGTTCGAAAAGAGCCGACCCGTGGTTCGGGTACTCAATTGTTTTGGTATCGGGTCGCCGGAAAAGGAAGCTAAGCACCAAGGAGCAACTCGCTTCCCCGGCTAAGTATAAAGGACCCAGAAGACGTCTTTCCGCTTTCGCTGTGAAGGATCAGCCGAACGAGCCTAGCTCTCTCTCAGAGCTAAGCTTCAAGGAGAGCGAAACAGGGTGGCCAAAGGTGCTCCCTGGGAAGTACACTGCGGTGACTTCTGGGATCTCTCGCGGGGAGCGAGTAGATCCGGCGATAATTCGCCATCGTCGCTAGGGAGGTTCCAACAAAGGAGCCAAGCTCACCTCCCTAGCTAAAAGTCAAGGACCGCTGCCGGCGCAGCCAAGGACACCAGCAGGAGAACGCGGCCGTTGTGTTCCCGGCCGGTCGGAAGAAACCGCCCGCCTTCCCGCCATCGTCAGAAGCAGCTGATCAACTTCATCGACAGAGTGCAGCAAAGTGGAGATTTGGTGGAATAAAAGTTGGTAAATCTATTAGTTTATTTACCTTTTTTTGTTGTGAAACGAAAATCCGTAATTCTGTAGAAACATCTAGGCCGCCCTGAAAAGAAGGGTACGCCGGGAAAACAAGAACTCGAGTAGTGGAAAACCCTTACTTACAAAGTAAAGAAAAAAGTAGGCAACCGCCACATCCCAGTCGCCGTCGTTTCCTTAGCACATTATTCGGCAGCGGCTCACGAGTCAAAACTTCTTGATATCGTCCACTGCTTTAATTGAGGCCAGCAATCACTCCATAAACGATGAAGTCATCGAAGAAGCCCCACACACCTGCACGTATACCACACTATGAAGCCGACACCGACACCAACCACGAACGCGTGAATCAACAAATACATCTCCAATGCAACGCACGATCACGATCCGCAGTATTGAACGAGGAAAAATACACATGTCCAAATCGAAAATTATTATTATAATAATATTGCCGATTGATAGCCCATGTGAACATCGGCAAGAATGAACTAATCTTGTTGAGATCTGCGTTCAACATATTGACAACAATATGATTTAATTCGGTTATTCTCGCATAGTAATGACTACGAAACCGGAGCAAGTTTTAAAAGTTTCGCTGAACTATATTGAAAATTAGTCTAAATCTGTACCTTTTGAGTCACGAAGAAACTTAGTTGTCTGTCACAACAGCACATACTTATTGTTGGTGTGAAAAATTGCTACTTGGGTGACCGTTCATTTCTAAATAAAACCCATACCGATGATGATTTTGACTATTTTGTGGTACCACCATCTTGCTTTCCAAAATGGCGTCAATCAATATCCGTATCTGCCGACCATCCACTCGCAAATGACTTCCATCTTGATGACAGTCTTCACTGTTTTGTGGAAACCGGAAGCCGCCATCTTGGTTTTCAAAATGGCGTCAATCATCAATTCCCGTCTTCTACTGATCACCCCGTTTCAAATGCCACCCATACTGACAATGGTTTTCATTGTTTCCTTGGAACAGGTTTTCAAAATGGCGTAAACAACCAATTTTCGTCTTTTGCTGACCACCCGCTTTACAATGACACCATTATTGACGGTGGTTTTCACTGCCTTGTGGAAACCGGAAGCCGCTATCTTTGCTTAGAAAATGGCGAAAAAATCAATTTCTGTCTTCTATTAACCCCCCCCCCCCTTTTGAATGACACTCATATTGACAATACTTTTGACTGTTGTGGTAACCGGAAACCGCCATCTTGGTTTTCAAGTGACCATCTCTTTTCTAATGACACCCATATTGATAACGGTTTTCACTGTTTCTTTGGAACAGGAACCCGCCATTTTGGTTTTCGAATTGGCGTCAAAAATCATTTTCCGGCTTTGGCTGATCGCTAGCGCTTTACAATGACGCCATTATTGGTGGCGGTTTGCACTGCACTGTGATAACCCGAAACCGCCATCTTGGTTTTGAAAATGGCGTCAAAAATCAATTTCTGTCTTCTATTGACCACTCCCTTTCGAATGACACCCATATTGATGATGCTTTTCACTGTTTTGTGGTAACCGGAAATCGCCATTTTGCTTTTCAAAATGGCGTCAATTATCAATTTCCGGCTTTTGCTGGCCGTTCTCTTTCAAATAACACCCATATTGATGGTGGTTTTCACTATTTTGTGGTAACCGGAAGCCGCCATCTTGGTTTTCAAAATGGCGTCAAATGTCCATCCGTACGGAACCGGTGCCGGAATGGCCTTGAGGGAGCTGTAGAACCGTATGATTGGAAGTACTTCGCATTTCGTATAAAGCTATGAACCCAAATCGCTGGAATGATAGAAAAATATATACATTTTCTTAGGTTCTCCCGGAACAGTTCTCCGGTGGCCAAGATTGGTCCAATTCATGTCTGTTGTGAAGGATCAATGGGAAATAGTCATATGTAGCACATTTCAAAATACAATTACTTAAATTTATGGGATGTTTCTTCAAAACTCGTCCGTCACCCCACTGGGATGCCGGATATACCCCAAGGGAATTCGGATTAATTCCGGAACTGGTCCACGGATTTGAACACTACTCGGTATATAGAAACTGGACTAAATTTCAGATCTTTTAAAGCCGGTTCCATCCAATTCGGTCAAAAATTGACGAAATGAGAGCAAAATTTATACAAAATTTTCAGAAAAAATTTAGCTTGGTACTGTAAAGGTTAACAGCAGTCGGGGTTAGAACATGCCTCAGTTTCGCTTCAAGCAAAAATGATATATTTGTCAACAAATCGAGAACATTCTTCCTACCGATGTACAAAATTCAACCGGGACCCGCAAATAGCACAAATATCCTACGTTACGGTGTTCATAAACAAATTTGAACATCCAGCTCGGCAACAAAAACAACCTGAAAGTAAAATCGGAAGAAATCCTAGCTATCCCGGCATAGAATCAATTCCGCACCGGTTGGAAAACAAATCTGTCCGCTATCTCATATGCGCCTTTGGTCAAGCCGTTCAAGCATGGGTAGAAGCAAAAGTTATTGACGATATTATTTTTCCTTTCTGAGTGGACGACATGCTGTCCCACACCAGAAGAAGAATCATTTTACCTGCTTTGGTTGCCTCACACGTTCTCTCTCTCTGTTCGAGCCGGTCGGTGGAGAAGCAGAAAAAAGTCGGAGAGTCTGTTCGAAGAATATCGTTTGCAACGATTCTTTTTTGCGTCGGACGCCCGACATGCTACCAATACCATTACATCAACAACCCGAGCGAATCCGAAGATGAAAAAGTCGGGTCGGATCGGATCGGATCGGTCTAGTGCGGATAGACCTTAAGGCTGTTGCTGCAGATAAAATCTCGCAGCGCTGATCTCACAAAAGCTAGCTTGATACCGAAGAACATTGTTCCATCTTTCATTTGACATGAGCCACGTAAGGGGAACTTTTCGCAATGCATGCTAGAAGGATTCACCATTCGTATGCCCAAATGGTGATTGCACAACAGATCGCAAGATATCGAATTGCTAGATTATACCGCTAGTGTATGAGATGGGCTGAGAAGGTTCGAATCCTTTCTTAGAATTCTTGACCCAAAACACAAGACATAATTACCAGCAAACCGTCCTTATTTGGATGAATACATAATGTAAAGAAAATTGAATTAGATATCCTTCTACTTCAATTACATTTGCGTTGTTTGTGATCAGTTGTATGTTTTACCAATTAACATTTGAAAATTATATCAATATTGGATATGTTTTATTAACTTTGGAGTAATAATTGTTTCAGACTTTCTTGTTGCCCAAAAGCGAATAAGGTCTAGGTTTGGATGTACATTGATTTGGAACTATTCAAAGTCGCAATTGTTCGCAAACATCGAAAATTACCAAGATACACTATCAACATTTAATATTAACAGAAAAATAAAAAAAACACTAATCTAGCACAACTGGTCTCCCTTTCAAGACTGTTGAATCCATCATCCGACGAATTTTAATGGGGATGTGCCTGAAATTAATAAGCAAAGAAATGTCATCGATATTCTATTTCTCTCAAAGGGTATATCCAAATTACGTTCCATAATGGCGGTCAGTTACAACTTGTTCGTAATTGTCAACCTGTCCCTATTCTGGCAATAGTTGTTTACGACAGCATGACAGCAACGCCCCTTTGGCGTTTGTTGAACAGACGTCCAAAGCATTGTACTAATGTAAGACGACTTCCTCTGGCTGGAGTAATTGGCTATTGTCAAAATAAGGGCTCCTAACATGTTAAGAGCAGGAAGATATTGATCGCCATCAAGGAAGGTAAAAAGCTGAATAGAAGCAATAATAGAAAGAGCAGCCCTTTGGGGCTGAGAGCCCCAATTGACAGCTACAAAAATTTATCAACAGTCCAACTTACTCGTAAAAACTCAACTGCCAGGCCTTGACCCTCTCCGGCACGACCACCTTCCGTTTGTTGGTTTTGATAGCATTCACAACTGCGCGGGCAGTCTCCTCGGTGGAAAACTTTGGCATCGATGCGACTCCACTGCAAGTTAGAATCGATTACATCAGACGTTCAAAGAAACAAACCACCTTACTCTTCCTTACGGCATTCGACCCATTCGTTCCATCAATTGCTTTCGGGTGTTGATGATGAAAGGAAACACCGTGGTTGTCTTGATCAAATCTGATTGGCCCTTCAGGTACAACTCTTCGTCCAACGCTTCCATATAGCCCCGCACGGCATACTTAGACGTAACGTAGGTTTTCATCCATCCGACCGGGGTGTAAGCGGAAGCGGAAGCAATTGCCACAATATGACCTTTGCGGCGTCGAATCATGCTCGGTAGGAATTGCTCCACAGTCCAAAATCCGGCTAGGACGTTAACATCCATCATTCGTTTGATCCCGGAAGGATGATTCTCCTCCGTCGATAGAAAAGGTAGAATACCTGCATTGTTCACCAGAATATCGACCGGACCAATATCCTGCTCAACTGATCGGATAAGGTGACGGACCTGTTCGTACTCGGCGACATCAAACTATCAATTGTAAAGAAATCCATCGTCATTACTTAAATTCGACCTTTGATCAGACAATCGAAAAAAACACCGCAGTCGCGGACCACCATCAATCACTTGTTAATGCGCACACTTATGGCACTGATAAAGACTGACAGTATGTCCTCACCTTATACGAAACCGTCGTCACGTTGTACCGTCTCAGCTCGAGGGCAGTCTTCTCCCCGTTGGTTAAATCCAGATCAACGATGACGACGTTGCATCCTTCCTTGGCCAGTTCCGTAGCGATGGCCTTCCCGATGCCGTTGGCTCCTCCGGTCACCAAAGCAGTCTGGCCACTGATGTTCTTCGGAGGAGGCGGTGAAAATGTTTCCACGATCACTTCGATCCAAAGTGGGATGCTGCGGAGGAAAACTATCGACAAATCGAATAGTGCCTGCAGTACAATCAGGACCCGTTCCGCTAAACGGGGTGGACTAAGTGGATCCGCCGGGATGTACGGACGCGATTGGGCATCCAGCGAGCTGCTCATGCTGGTAGGCATGTGGACTTTGTGTGTTGTTTTGCGCTGCGACAGGGAACTGACTACTGGATTGATTGCAATTCGACAGGCGAATGGAAATAGACTCAAGCGACGGGTCCCAGATTAGATGGGTGTTATCTTATCGGTATGGACCGGGTTGAAGCGCAATCGATGCAAGGCACTTGAATTGGTCAAAATAATGTATTTTCGGGGCTGTGTGAGGAGCACGGTACTGATGGGTGGTGCGGCGTGGGATGCTGGTGTAGGTCACCGGAATTTGTCCATTCTGTTTGTGCATGGAGTAAAACAAACTACTTTTTGGATGACTGTTCCGATTGGAATTCAAGGTTATTGGAAGGGTCCATATTTCATTTCATTCGTGTGCTTGATACGTTTCGGTGCATGAGAATGTTGTTCCTATATTTATCTCAAACAATCAATAAGTTACATTTCTAATCCACATATTGGTGTATGTGTGTTCATATTCAATGAATGTATTGTAATTACACCTGGTACATCTACTTTGCAAGTTTTCCATTACTTTTGCATTAAACGACGAATAATATTTAAATATATCTTGGTTGCCAAGCACAGAAGCTCTGAGTCGCTGACGAGTATAGGAAAAGAATAGATGTACCAATTTACGCATAAGTTTTTTTTTATTATTCATTTCGTTTATTTGATAGGCACAAATGCGTTAGCTTGGCGGTGCCGAATTCTTTTGTTTTTACATTTTGAATATCTTAAAACTAGGAGGTTACAATGTTGAAATATTTTGTTTATAAACGAGAAAAAAATTACAGCTATCTTAAGACTAGAAAAAAAAATTCTATATATAAGAGAGGGGGCAAAAGATTTTTTTTTATGAAAAATTTTAAAACAAGGAATTCAATAGTAATAGTTTTTTAGGAAATATTTACAGTTATCTTAAAACTAACAATATAGTTTGGTACACAAAAGGGGGAACAAATATTTATGAAAAATTTCAAAGATGTTTTAAAACTAGGGATACAATTCTATTTACAAGATGGGGGACAATATTTTTAACAAAGAGTAGAAATTATAACTATCTTAAAACTAGGAATACGGAATACAAATTTGATTTTTTTTTATCGGATACTTATGCTTGGTCATTTCCAAAATCGGTGTAGAAGTAGTTGTATCAAGGACAGGGGAGAGAAGGCGTAGATGGTGACCGGTAGAGAAGAGCAAAACTTGCAACTTTCGGGCAAACGGGAGATTAGCGAAACAAATTTGCGCCTCAGTCTAGTAGGTCGGATTGGCGGATGGTATTCTTCGGACCCGCGGGGAATCCTTCAAAGGGAATCCTTCGGACCTCGAGTCGCTCTCACTTCAGATTCCGTAGTGATAAGGGCGACGGCGGTTACATAGTGGCAGTCTGGAGTTGATCGGTTCCACACGGCAAGAGGAAACTTCTAAAAACGAGAAATAAAAAGAGAGGGGCTAAATTGGGATATTTATCTTTTTTATGAAAGTATAAATAAGGGACATATAGGGGAAATCACGATTTGCCAGCATATCTCGGACTGGGACATTGGGTGGTCTACCTCGGGCCCGAAGGGAATCCTTTAACTGAGACCTGGCGTCCAAATACCCGGCGCATACCCAGACAACGTGCTCGATGTCGTGATAGCCCTCGTCACAAGCGCACAGACTACTCTCCGCAAGCCCAATACACCGCAAATGTGCATCTAAGGTGTAGTGGTTGGACATAAGTCGGGACATTACACGAATAAAATCCTGACCCACATCCATCCCCCTGAACCAAGGCTTCGTTGATACCTTTGGGATAATCGAATGTAGTCATCGTCCAAGTTCACCATTGCTCCACGAGGTTTGCCAACTGTTGAGTGTCCTCTGACGACAAATACTAAAAAATTCGTTGAAGCAGATTGGTCTTTCGTATATGTCACCATTTAATGCGCCCACCTTTGCTAATGAGTCGGCCTTTTCATTGCCCGGGATAGAACAATGAGAGGGGACCCAAACAAAGCTAATCTGATAAGATTTTTCAGATAACGTGCACAAGGACTCCTGTATCTTCACCAGAAAATACGGGCATTGCTTTTTAAGTTTCACCGCACGAAGAGCCTCGATAGAGCTGAAGCTGTCCGAAATGATGAAGTAGTGATATGTGGGCAGATCACGACGTAAACTGAAGCAGGATCATTGAGCTTGAATGAAGCGGTGATAGTATTGTTGAAGATACCGAAGCCAGTGGACCCATCGAGATTTGATCCGTCAGTGTAGAACATTTTGTCACAGTCGACTTCTCGGAATTTATTATAACATATATTGGGGATCACTTGCGGGCGTATATGGTCCGGGATTCCACGAATCACTTCCTTCATGGATGTGTCGAAGAATACAGTAGAATCAGAAGTATCTAGGAAACGAACACAGTTGGGAGTATACGAAGAAGGATTACTGCTCTGTGCCATGTAGTCGAAGTACAAGGACATAAATCGGATTTGAGAATTAAGCTCGACGAGCCTTATTTACGCATAAGTTGTTCAACATCTAACTTAGAGAAATTGGATTGGAATGTTTCATGTTCCTAGCTAACCGAGCATTCGATATCAGCCATTCGATATCAGCCATCACATATTGTGTGAACTGTTTGGATTTAATATCTAGCTGACGCCAATTTGGTGTTAGTTTGGATATATCGTCTAACTGGCAGCAAGTTGGTGTCAGTTTCTGACGAGTGGAATCATTCAAATCCAATTTCTTTAAGTTAATTATTGTGCACTTATGCGCAAATTAACATCCATTTTTTGTCGTGACTAACGACTTACCTGTCAATATAGGGGCCCCTTTTCAAAATTTCGGAAGAAAAATTATGTAAGATTTTGAACGCTTATATCTTTTGTTGTACTAAATGGATTTAATCAATTTCTTCGGCATTTTGTCGAAAATATTTGTACCAACGTTGTATTAAATTTTGGAATATGTAGGACATTCATTATCAACGGAAAAATAGTGTTTTGAAAAATCTTTCGAAAACGATTCGGAAAAGTGAAAATTTTCAGCCCATCCCGCACAGAGCCGTCAATACGGTGCACCAACCGAACAATAAAATAATGAAAAGTTTATATATAGGTCCACTACATGTTTGTTCCTATGATTATTCGTATTGGGTTGCTTGACGAGAGCAGTTGGTGGGGAAAGCCGGCATATTAGTTTTGGTTATGCCATTAGAAGCCGGACGGAAAGGAAAGGCTCATGTACGCCACGAGAACGAGCGAGAAAGCGATAGTAGTGCATATTAGCGAAAGCGTTACGTACATTTTGAACCTTAATAACTTTTCTTCTACTATTTGAACGGATTGCCAATCTTGTTTCATAAATCGGAAGGAAAACGTTCAACGCTTGCTACCGATACGTTGTTTGCTATAAAAAATTTGGTTAAATAGATCAAAAACTACTTTAAATGAGAATCAACATTAATCATATAACCTATAAATAGGGGTGTCGCAGCTTTTCTCAAAGCCAGACGTGTGTAAGTGCATAACAGACGTGCGTGGTCGTGAGAAGCTACATCGGACGACCAATCAAATCGGCTACCACCGGAGAGAAGAAGAAAAACGTTGGTGAAGGTGGTGGCGGTGAGAAGGCAAAAAGCCAAAGGCTAAGAAACGCAGTCACTGAAAAGGCGGTAGCAACTGCCACTAAAAATGCCACCAAAACATCGAAGGCTGCAGCGAACAAGCCGAAGACCCCAAAACCAAAGAAAGCCGCCAAACCTGCCAAGAAAGCTGCCCGAAGAAGATAAGTAAATTCACGCGTCTCTAATGTTGCCAACAGTCCTTTTCAGGACTAACAAAATACTTGTAAAGAATTAGTGGTGCCTATTTTCCGTTGGCGCTGTTAATTGTAGATGGTTTTGTGTCATAGTTATATGTAAACCGTCCTTAGGATGAATATATAATGGAAAAAGAATTTTATTAGGAAGTTCCTTTTATTAATTTGTATAATTAAAAATAATTATATAAGAAAATATTTTTCGAATTCATCTACAAACCCGAAGATTTTTGCAATTCCTTCCAAGAAAATCAGTGAATGCAACTCTACCACTAAGCGAAAGCTACACCACAACGAATGATGAAAATATTTTCATTTATCGTACAAAAGGAGGGCCTTCCATCTGCAACGAAAAATTAATAAATAGGAACGCCTTGATGCAAAGCGTACTCATTCGGTGTGAGCTGTGAAAGGGGAATGTTCATATGTATGGACGCAGTAGAAACAAATCGTCGGCAAGGTTTGAGTCGTTTCAAAAGATTCTCGTCTTGCATCACCATAGTTATCTACAAACCGTCCTTATTAGGACGACTGCAAAATGGAAAAAGAATTTAATTAGAAAGTTTCTTTTATTAACTAGTATTAAGTTTGCGCTTGTTAATTCTGTACTTTTACCAGTGAATCATAAGAAAATGTTTTGAAGTAGAATACTTTCAACGTTTCAATATAGGGGTCCCGTTTCAAAATTTTCTGCCGGAAATTTACCCGATTTTTTGAACGTGAATATCTGCCGTTGTACTGAAAGGGGAAAAGATGGGTTGGTAATGTATATGACATAACAGGGGTGTCGTGACCACACTTCGAAGTTATTTCAAATCTTGCAAAGCATAAATTGACATAATTTCAATGATTGTTCCTATATGAATGAAATGACAAATTTTCAGGTTAACACGGCAATAACTTTGCAATTTTATATTTTTAGTCATCATATAATAACTGTCATCTCTTCCAAACAACTTAACTCTCTGCAGCCAACCCCGTGGTTTTTCAGGGTTAAGGAGAATCATTGTAAAATGTCTAATACACGATTTTATGTTGTTACCTCCACTAAAACCACTTCAAAACACTCCCACCTTTCATATAAGTACATTGTCTGCTTGTTGAAATCATTATATGAAATTTTTGACCTGTATTCAATGCGGAGAACTCGTTAAAAAATTGTTTTACTGAATAGATTAACGAACGGGATCCCCAGGAAAATTTCTCTGAGCCCGGTGAAGTCCAACTTAATGTGTAAAATTTAGCCATTTAAAAGAGATACAAGCTGCATTTTAAGAATAGAATCATCGCGGTTATGTCCCGGACATTACCCGCCCCTAGTTTTTTGCTAAGCGTGATTCATTTCTGTACGCTAGGAAAAAAAATTCCGATGATTGTTTCGAGAGATTTTAACATTGATATTTCATAGCAAGAAAATATCAACGAGCTTAGAATCCACCGCATCCCCTATCAACGCAGACGCCAACAACAAAGGTTCTTTTCAGAACCACCATAAGTATTATAAAGAATAACTTGAAACTTTCCCACATATTCCATTGAGTATCATTCGATTTGAATTACAAGTCAAACGAGTAGTCACGACACTCCGGTTATGTCCTAGACATTACCCACCCATCTTTGTCAGTTAGGAAAAAAGGGTGCACGAAACGTCATGTCATACAGATGAAGTTGTCAAACAGAAGGTACAATTCAGAAAATCACCCCTAGACGATGATAGTTCGCAAAGGGAAAATAGTGGTTCTATGCATTGAGTTATTCTCAATACCATGTCTGTTATCTGTGGTATTTCGTATCTGGGTGGGAATAAAGTCATTAGTTTGTCATTTAATAGCTGAGCAAGGATTCGCAGTGTCAAACCGTGCCTGTTTATTTATTTATTTCTATTACTGGACATGTTTTACCCAGAGACGGTGCTTATATAGTGTAACCCGAGACAGTTGGAGCCGGAGCCTAAATCAATATTTAGCGGATGGCTTCAGCGCCACTCCCGAAGGAGACCATTCGCCTTGTTCGGTTTGCCCAGCTATTGAGACCCCTCCTACGGGCGGGTACCATTTGTTTCTGAGTTCTGGCTCCAGAATGGTCCAACTGGACTCAGGTACCTTGATTACCAGTCTGAAAACATTCGCTAGAAATCAACAACAGTATGCAAAGAAGGCCTCAGACCGGTATAATTGAATAGCTCTAACGCTTTTTATCATCACGGGCAAAGATCTACTCAAACACAAGGTCCCCAATCGTGGCCGATTTAGGAAAGGTGGAGCCGAAGGAAAAAGGAGTCAACTCTGCTCGCTAAAAACGGAAACGACCGAAAATCGTGAAACTGCCTACACCAGAAAATACCAAAAAATAGTTTACTGCAAAAAAACTGTTTAATTCACTTCAACTCATAATTCGCTTACAAAAAAAATATTTATTTCACATTTCGGGTCTCGAACCCAGGCCTTTCAACTTGCTAGCTAATTTCCTCGCAGCGCGCTAACCAACATGGTCACTGCCTATCCTGTGTCTCTCCCTTCCCAAAGCATATCAAAAATCTAACTACCTAACGTGGTGTTCATCCGAAAATGAGTGGCTCAACTTACGGTGCGTGCATATACAGTCGGCGTGTTTGCGTGTAATACAGCGATTTCATCGCTGACCTAGGATTTTCCCGGGGTGGGAAAAATAAAACCGCCGAACAAAAAAATTGATAATCGGGTTTCGAACCCGGGCTTTTTGAGCTTGTCACGAAAACGCTGTCACTTAGCTCACTGAACCGGCATTTGCGGGTTTAAACAAAATTGATCATGCGCATGTCAAAAAAAGGAAATGAGTACTCACACTACCATGGTTTTACGTGGGTCGCTTGAAGATCCAGTCCGCTGAAGATGCTGATCCGGTTGCCACAAACGATTTGCGCGGTCGTTTGCTGGCAGTGTCTGACCTGATGGAGGTCACTGCATTACATGTTTCCCACGTGGGTTGATCGATAGTCGGTGCCCAGCCACTGGACGTATGCTGGCAACGACGCTGCTCCCTAGCTAGCGCGAATTTGACGGTCGTCGCTCTTCCGGATGGTTCACCGGGAACTTTGTAGCTAGATGGCGGGGTCAGAAGCGGTTGATGACGGATGATGATCGGTGTGACGGGATGCTGCAGCTTCAAACCTGCACGAAAAACACGCATCCAACGACAAGTTGGAATTAGGGCACGCACTGCACTGGCCACCATTTGCACCTTACCTTAATTCGGGAATACCGACTCTAAACCACTGCTTCGATATGCGGGAAGCCACTTAACTTGTACGAGTTAGAACTGGGAAGGGAAAACTAATTACTGGCAAAACTGATATAGAGAATCTCACGATTTTTATCTTTTACCTATAAAACCACACCGAGGCGCGAGAAAAAAACTAAACCACTCCTGCCTCTTCCACGATCCAGAACAAAGTGAAAAATCAGATCTTTGGAGTCCTCAGTTTAAAGCATGAGTCATATCTTCGTGATCGGAACTACGCAATCGTTCACGAAATTACGCAAGTTTCCCCGAAGCCTTTTTTTGTATACGGCTTCAATTTCTTTTGAATATCCTCAGACCTCGATCCTCTACCACCAAATCTCGGGTGCTGCCGACTGGCTTTCAAAACCCAGAGACAAACAGTTTCCCCTCCACTATAGCTTATTCTGCGGTTAAAGGTCGCAGAAAGGGTTATCTCAAAAGCAGGGCGACGCCTGCGTCGCGACCACCCGCCAAAAGTAACTCGGCTCCAACCACGGCTGGATCCGGTGGGTGCTCAACCACTCATCTAACAGTTCATTCGAAGGAACTCCAACCAATCACTCACTCTCATTCACATTTCGGGAGAAATTACAGAAGCTTTTACCCATGCTGAGCGGACCAGTTATTCGAGGGGCCGCTCGATTTTATTTACATTCATATCGTAGTACTACAATAGAGATGCGCGAAGACTGAAGTTAAAAGTTCCAATCGAACCCAAAACAACGGTTTCAAACGAGCAATGTAAACACATATGGTGGATTTAGGAAGTAACTTGTGGGGAGTATTGAGATTGAAATAAAAACAAATGCAAGTTATTATGTTTACATACGAAGAATTTAAACTTTATAACATTCATGATGCAAATGAAATACGATTTAATTTAAATACATTAAAAATTTACAAAACCGACTGTCTAGTCCCTCATTTTATATAGGTGGTTTTAAACTTTATGCATGAATGGCACATAATCTAACTATACACCCCAAACTCAGCCGTAATACCTTTACGGTAATAAGAAAAAAATGCTCTAATAGCAACACGTTTCATGCTAAAATGATCGCACAAAAAATTCCCTACACTGATAGAATATATTCGTAAATCGCTATGCATTAGTTTCGCACAGATAATTTTCACAAAATATACGAATTTTTCGTACATATAATGAATCGTTCGTAGTTCTATTGAAACACATTTATTTTTTATTACGAGTTATTCGTGAAAACCACGAAACGACTTTCGTTGGCTTATTACGAAACAGCTTCGTTCGGCAAACAATTTTTTTGCTGCTATATACGAATATCTTTATAATATTTACGAGCACCATTCGTCGAACCGTCAACTTCAACAGAGCTTCAATATGGAGTCATTGTTGCTATACGTCATATAATTGTTGATGATCACGACGGTCTCGGTCTGACTATTTAGTAGCCGTATCCGTGTCCGCCGGTTTCAGGAAGATTTTCTAAACCTCTTCCGCTTCTAGTTGATCCAGAATCTGGAACAGTACGGATTCAGTTGAGCCATCGCAAACTCGATGGTTTTGTATGAAATATTTTGAGTTTTTCTCTGCCATGTCAAAAGAATATGTTATTAAAAACGAAAACTTCTCTTAGATGAACGAAATGAATTCGTGCGACCAACGGGATTGTTCGTAATATACATAGACGTTTATTAAAAAAACAAAACATTTCGTTTCATTAATGTCGTTTTCAACGACAACATTTGTGCAATGTACACTAAATAAGTAAAATTCACGAAAACTTTCGTTCATCAAGCGACCATTTCTTCATATCACAATAAAATCGATTTTGCCAGATGTTTTTTAACTAAAAAAATCTGCGTTGTCAAACATCAATCCTAAAAGATCGAATGAAAAAATAAGAAGATAATAAATACGAAAACTTTTCTAAGATGAACGAAATGAATTCGTGCGACCAACGAAGTCGTTCGTAATATACACAAATATTTATTGAAATAAACGAATGATTTCATTTCATTCACGAAAAATAATGTCGTTGTCAACGATAACATTCGTGCCATGTACACTAGATAAGTAAAAGTTACTAAAACTTTTGTTCATCAAGCGTCCATTTCTTCACACCACAATCTTTCTAGTAATAATAATGATAAGCAGGTCGAAATAGAATCGAATTTGCCAGATCAATCTTTTTAATTAATAAAAAATCGGTGCTGTCAAACATTGATCCTAAAACATCGAATGCGTTGCACGTTTATAAAAGTACACGAAACATTTCGTTTCGTTCAATTTTTTAAAATAAAAAAAATCTCTATGTTGTCAAACATCGATCCCAAAAGATCGACTGAAAACAATAAGAGGATAATAAATACGAACACTTTTCTAAGATAAACGAAATTAATTCGTGCGACCAACGAAATCGTTCGTAATATACGCACACGTTTATTAAAACAAACAAAACATTTCGTTTCATTCACGAAAAAATATTGTCGTTATCAACGATAACATTCATGCAGTATACATTAAACATGTAAAATTTACGAAAGATTTCGTTCACCAAGCGGCCATTCTTGTTCATGAAATGAACGAAACCTACTATTTAGAATGCACGAAAATAGTTCGTTGCAGAAAACGACGAATGAATTCGTGTATTGTAAGATCGATTTCATTATATTTACGAATTTATATTATCAGTGTAAACGGCAATACCAACACATTCAAATCTTCTCTGCATCGCACTCATGTTTCATCAATTCTTATTCAATAAATATTAACCCGTCGGATTGTCTGGAAGTGTGTAGCACTTCGCTTGTTATCGTATTGCGCATCAAGTGAAGTGAACACAATGGGGATAAAAACGAGGTTAGAATTTCTCTACACGACACATTCCGTATTTAAAGCTCGGCTTACGCGCGGCTAGCTTCAAAGCACAGTCAGAAAAAACGATTCGGAATAGTGGCGGGGTACTTCGGCTGGTGTTAAATTGAAAGTTCTTTTCTATCACGGACTTTAACAGCAAGGTAGCGACTGCACAAACCATGAACAATCCTTTCCGTCATGTTCGGGAAGCAAGACCTATGGTTTGGATCCACGTATCCGAACCGAGGGTCCGGATCCAGACACTTGTCTGGATGTAAGCACCAAGTCTGGGCCTGATTCAGGTCCGGACATGGAAAGGGGATGCGCTAGATGCGGGTACTGGTCAGAATCTGGGTACTGGTCCGGATTTGGGAAATGGTCCGGATCCGAGAACTGGTCCGGATCGGGAACTGTGCCGGATCTGGCAACTAAGCCGGATCCGGAAACTGCCTAAAATTTTTATTTCACTATCCAACCTACCCAGTAAAAAATACGTAATTCCGGCTGGATTGTGTTTGATTGTGTGATGCACATACATGAACAGCAACCGGAATTCGCAGTATATTTTCCAGATGATCCTGTTGGATCGAGGCAGACGCCAAGTTCATCTTATCTGGTGTTTGAAGCGACAGATGTGCTCGCGTCGAAATGGAAAGAGGAATATTAATACACAATTGTTGGCTCGATTAACCGGATTCTCGAATTCCCGCAATCAGTCTTAGTGTGTCCACAAAAAACGAAGATGACTACAAATGTAACTACATTATTCGTTGATCGTCGCATTGATTTAGTGTCAGGTGGCGCATGACAGTAATATTCACACAAGCAGGTGGTCTGAAGAACCCGATTCCGCCAGTTCCAGGCCCAATTGGAAAGTTTTCGCAAGTGTTCGGATAATTGAAAATGCTTATTATTCGTTGATCATCGATATGGAGTAATTTGACATGACTTTACAGTTATATTTAGCGGCAAATGCTTTATATGAGGTTGCGCTTTTCGGATAGGTTTTCTCTACAATGTTCTATAGAATCGGTCTAAGGATGTCCCAAAAATTCACGAATGTGTTAGGAATGAAATCTAGAGAATGCTACAGTACCCTCATGTGTTCTATACGAATAACTGTGAAGTTTGACATCGCGCTCGGTATTGTGTGGATGTCCTTTACAATATCTCATGAAATCGTATTCAAAAGCAAAACAAAGCATTCCGTTTTGGAACTTGACCTTCTGTTTCAACAGACTTCGCAGCCGATTCTTGGTGTTCAAGACAATTACAGTGCTAGTGCTATGATGCTACTGATCACTACAAATCTTTACTGGAGTTCCGTGCATACGACGAATGGTTTATGAGACCAGCACTTTACTCTCTGAACCGCCAAAGCGGGGATCACTTCTAGGATGCCCAAAACTTGCTTGTATGTCTCCAAATTAATTCAGAAGGTTTACATTCATGATTTTTTTTATGCTCAGGTTATGCTAAGGCGCACTTAGAACTAGAAGTTGTATGAGTATTGAATATGGCTCACATGGCCCTCTGACAGAACTCACGGGATTTCTTTGTAAAGTCAGAACCAGTTTTCTGACCTGACCAACAATTATAGTTAATAAATCTTGAATAATTTCCCCATCAATTGAAGGTGGTTTTGTTGAAATCCATCTAAAACTGAGAAAACTAGAGCCAAATAGACACCTAAATTTTAAAGTGATAAGTACTTTGAAGACGCAAATTTTTTTTCGCCCTGCTGCCCAACACCGTCTTTTGGCGGGGTACGTTCTTAAGCTCGTAAGTTAGTACACGATCAAATTTCCATTCTACGTTCAAATACTACTGTAACTTACCAATAGTTTTTATTTTTTTGAAAACTTCAACATGTGCGATAATTTCCCAATTGAATTGTACTACCACACGCAAAATAGTTTTTTTCTCGTTTCCTCCAAATTTCCAACTTTCAACTCAAATATCATTTTATATCAAGATTTCAATAAGCAGAAAATGTATTTGTATGATAGGTAGCAATGATTTGAAGAGGTTTTTGAGGAGTTTACAACACAAAATCGTGTATTGTGCATTTTACAGCGATTCTGCTGAACTCCGCCAAAAGACGAGGTTGGGCAGCAGAGGGTTAATTGCGTTAGTTATAGGGATATAACATTATATTGTATTTACTTGAATATTGTTCAAACATCGAGCAAGTAGTTATATATACCGCAAAAAAAATATTAAAAAATTATTAACGATGCTAATTAGTGAAATGATTAACAACCATTCTGTGAAACTGAAACAGGGCTACATTCACTATGCTTCCTTGAATAAACTTTCTACGCTAGCACAACCGTCAGGAAGCTGAAGCCTGTTATCGAAACCGCCTCCAAGCAAGGTCAACATTTCCAAACCATGATTCGTCCGCAGTAAACCTGCATAATTTGAAAAATTGCAATCAAATCGAACGATTCTTCCATTCAACACTTCAACACGGATGCAAAATCCAGCGTACCCGCTCCCACCCTCTCCCTATACGCACACCACCAAGGATCCCGCTTCCAAACAGGCTCAACCAAAATTTGTTGAACTTTAACGACAACATTTATCACCTAGACACGCTAATAGCGTTCACGTTCTTTTATTGGTACTGCACCGATCATTCGTTTTCACACGCTCGGTCGAGACACAAGGGTTTTGTTGCCAGTCCGTGCAATGTATAGCGACAAAGAATAGTGCTAATCCGCGCTCAAGGTTATCGTACGCGCTCTCCGCCTCGTCGAGGTTTTAGTATTTTATCTCTTCTTTTGTGTTTCTATTTCTGAGTACCGTTAGCCGGTCAGTGACCAGTGAAGCAGTATTCTTCCAGTAAGCCGTTACATGCAAGTTAAGTAATATTTTACGTTTCCCCTTCTTGGTTCTCATACTAACGTGCACAAGGCAAGAGGCCCATGCAAAAATGACTTCCCCTGCCTGCGGTTCATCTCAAGGTAAGTTTCGAGGACCTGCTGAAATATGGGACTGGCTGTTTCAAACACCCCATGCTTAAACCAGTGAAGATACTGGAGTGCAAACGTTTGCATTTAGTGTGTGTCTGTGTGTATGAGTGTTTTTTTTTATTTGGTGGTAAAGCTTTTACGTCGACCCAGGACACGTTCAGTAGACCATACTACCGATTTCGTCCATCGTGTGCCAGAGTGAGGGACTCTGAACAGAGAAGATAACTCTGAACCCTACTCCTCTAAACTACACCGAGGAGTCCGACATTTGCCTGATCCCTCGGATTCCATTTGAAATAACTACTTCGGGGAGAGGCGTGCTAAGGGGCTTCACATGATTCCAGGTCTAGCTGGTCGTGCTAGATTTCGCTCATAACCGCCATATCTTCTGACCTCGCACAAAGCAGCAGCAAAAAAAAAAACGCTATGCTATAGCAGGCTATAGGTATCAGTGAATCAAGCCAGCTTTTGTTCTATATCAATGCACAAACAAATTGTATCGTTGCTCCCGGCTGCGGAGTGAAATGAGTTTGCCAAATGAAACAAAAGTGCCCGTGCTACGGGATAACACGATTTCGATCGACTTTAATAAAACTCGTGTTAGACCTACAGTTCAGGAAGTGAAACAGTTAGTTAAGGTTAACATGGAGCTTCATCTCGCTGAAGTTACGTACATTCAGCTGCACCACCTTAACTGTTTTGATCACGTTTAGAAGTTTCGGACAGGCAGAGAACTTCATTGCAAAGAACACCATGCAACACGAGGTCGAATATAATAACACCGGAATCAAGATCCCCGTGCATATGGAAAACGACATGGTGGTCATGCGTATCCATGATTAGGTCCCGCGCACTAGGGAAGATTACATCAAACGAATCATGTCGCAATATGGAGAAGTAGAATCTATTACGAATCACACCTGGAGAAATTTTTCCACCGGCATTCCCAACGGCGTTCGTATTGTGAGGATGCGAGTGACTAAACCAATACCTTCTTACATGACTATCGAATGCAAATCACCGAAGGAAGGTGTGAGCTACAAGCAAACAATGCTAATCACATATCCTGGGCAGACCCCAGCATGCCAACTCTGTAACTATACAGCCCACTACGGAAAAAACATGCACCGAAGCAACTAGTCAAAACTCATCTACTACAGCCAACTCTAACAAGCACCTTCAGATAAACCAAAAACAACGATCCAATTAACCAATAATACAGGTACATCGACCATGACAAACGCTCCCAAACCTGCAACTAGCATCGCCAATAAAGAAGCAAATACCGATGAAGACGGATTTATAACAGCGACCCGTAAGAACAAGAAACGAATAAGAACCTCTGATCGTGAACAGCAAGAAAACAGTACCGATGATGACATGGACGGGAACGATAACGCGAGAGAAGGCAGACTGAGTGACCCCCAAGCGGCTTCACCGCCAAGGAAAAGGATCTCAACACGCAGCAGCAAATTGCGTCAACAAGATCTGGCAGATAGACATTCTTAATTCCTTTTTATTTTTACTTATTGTAAAAAAAATAAAAGACCCACGGTTCAGTTGTGCTAACGCATTGAGCCGTTTCAAATAAATATTTAGATTTAAAAAAAACGCCATATCAGTCCTGCACGACATGATATTCTACATGCCCTCCTCTCTACGTTGACCAGTTAGATGCCAGCGATTCCGGTTGGAGGGTGGCTTCCGGTTCACTGGTGCCCCGACGACCCTATACTGGTGGTTTATCGTGTTCGATGCTACTTGGCGTAGTCCCCAACGGTGAAGCTAGCCTACCTCGACAGAGAGTTTCTCGACGAAATAATGTCTCCCGCAACCGTTGACGAACGCGTTATTCTTCCTTCGATGCAGTCCAGCAGAATGCCGATGTCAGTCCAGCGATTCCGGGTGGAAAATTGCGTCCGGTTCACTGGTGCCCCGACGATTCAAGCCGGTGATTTGCTACAGACTGCTTGGAATAGTCCCCGACGGTGGATCTTTTCTACTCCGACGAAGAGTTCCCTGACAGTGGAAGATCTTCCGAAACCGATGCTACCCGGGCAGATGCCGAGGTCGGTCCTGTGATTCTGAGTGAAGGGTGACTTCCAGTTCACAGGCGCCGCGACGACCATTTGCCGGTGCTACATCCCGATCTACTCGAGCTAGTCCCCGGCGGTGGGCCTAGTCTACTCCGACGGAGAGATTTTCCGACGTTGAAATTTCTCTCGAAACCGTTATCACGATGCCAGTCGGTTAGGTGTCGAGGTCAGTCCTGCGATTCCGGGGGGAGGATGACTTCCGGTTCTCAGGAGCCCCAACGACCTACCGTCGACGATGCGTACGCTCAGTCTAGTCCCCGGCGGTGGATCTAGCCTACTCCGGTCGTTCCCGGTGCTCTTCTTTATCTCTCCTCCCTTAGACTGACTTGGCCGAGGCCGTGTACTGCTACGTTGCTGGTCATTGCTGCTTGACATGATCTGAACGACTATTCTGTTCACTGCATCCCATTTTTCTTTGTTTGCACACATTCTTTCGACAATATTGGCCATGTTAACGTCCTCACCGACAATGGTTCTCATTTCTTTTCGCTCATGCTCGAATCGCGCTCAGGCGTTTCCTAAGCATCTCCGCACAAGACGCAGAACGACGATCTCGCGTGGCCGAACGTCTTCAGATACTTTTTGAAACAGCCGTGACCAGACAAGAACTGCGTTATGTGGAAGTTCATCTCACCGTGCGCTCTGTTCACCCACACCGACAGACATGGAATTAGTCGATGGGTCCATCTACCGTTTACAGCGTTATCACACTGATGCGGCCACTTGAATAAGGTCAACTCGGGCTCGTTTACGGACTCCTCTCATGCCTCGATTCCTATAACACTCGCCAAAAATACAGTTCCTCTAATTACTACAAGCAGGCATTGTAATTCTCTCTCACTCACGCGAGAAGAAGCTTATCCGATGTCCAACTTTTCCGAGATAAGATGAGTCGCAAAATTCTCCGCCTCCACAAATAGCGTGAGAATGATTTTCCGGATAAAATTTATTTGACTTTTTCCTTCTCACCGGAGAAGGTGATAAAATTTTAATTTCGTGGAAATCAATAAAAACTTCAAAAAGTACACTTAATTGCAAAGAAAAGCGGCAAAGAAGTATGATAGACTTGTTTTTTCGTGTTTTGGAATAACGACAGGAAAGCATCGAGCAAAAAAAGGATACCATGATAAACTCATTCACTCATTCTCCGACTGTTTTATTTATCCGGAGAAATAACACGTTTTATTTATCCGGAGAAGTTGTGTGAGTGCCAATAGCTCCCGCGAATCAGAAGACCTGTCGACTGACGAACGCTACTCTCTTTCATGGCAATTCTTCTCGAAACCCGCAGACACTGGGAACTTTTACATCACTGTAACTTCCTAGATTCACTGACTCGCCGATGCACCGATCAACACTTCAATGTTAGTCACATCCACTTTAAGAGAAACCGGAAACCGTTCATAAATCTAACATTCAAAATCTTTACCGATTCTAAAACAAACCTTGACGGGCATCTTGATAATCTTTCTTCGTGTTTGATGGGTAATTCACTGGATTCTAACATCATTGGACACTGCTGACGTCTTCTCTCTACGTTCAGGCTAATCTGTCGTTCATGAATGTGGAGTTCTCCCGTGCTCTTTCGCTGAACAGCCATGATGCTTTTGCTGAACAGTCATGACGCTGCGGAGTTAGACAGAATCAATTTATTGAAGGATCTGTCGGATTCTGGAAAAAAGGCGTTTGTTGAATTTATTCCTTGCGAGTAACATTATCCTTCAAGGCAAACGAGAGTAATCGCCATTCCAAAGCCAGGAACACCAGCTTTCGATCGCAATTCGTTTTGACCGATTGAAATGCTGTCCTGCATTCAGAAGATGTTCGAGAAAATGATCCAGTACCGCTTCGATAATTGGATAGAAGCAAATGACTTACTGCTAAATACTCAATTTGGCTTCCGCAAAGGCAAAGGAACGAACTATTGCCTTGCGTTGCTTTCAACTGAAATTCAGTTTCAGTTCGATTCAGTTTCAGTTTAACGTTTTTCGGTGGAAGTTATACCATCGCCGATTTTAGAATACTTTTTGCAAGATCTACCAGCCTGAAAAGCCAATGTGTGGTGCTTTAGCAACAACAATGGGTCTTCTCCAGAGCTCATGTCTTCGCCCCCTACTCTACAATGTTTTCGTGTCAATTGCTGGCAAGCTCAGGTATTTTGCGGATAATGTAGTAGTCTCTGTTACATGACCCAAAGGTCATCGTGTACTTGACCTTGAGAAATTTGTCAACTTGGATGATGGGTATCAAATTTTCCATGAAGAAAATTGAACTTTTAATTGTGTTTTCTGGGAAGTGAGAACTGACGCAACAACAGATTCTGTTGATGGGTCAAACTATCGCTCACATTTTAAGGCTTAAATATCTCGGGGTCTGGTTCGATTCTAAAGGTACCTGGGGCTCTTAAATCAGGTATCTGAAACTGAAATGCCATAAAATCGATTCTGGGGCTTCTCATACAATCATTGGCTACATTATATTATCCCGAATATATCAGCGAAACCTTGGCTTAAGGAAATGGATGTGAATCGGAATGTGATTCACATGATTTTCCAAATCACGTCAAACATTGATTTCTGTCATCTGCTTACTTTCCCCATTCAAATGATACCCATTTGCATATAAGATTCTAATGTTTTATCGTATCTAGAAGTAGCAATCTTGAAATTCAAAATGGCTTCGAACTACGATTGTCGTCGTCACCCATTTTATAAGAATTTCTACTGTTTTGTGGTAATCATTGGACGCTATCTTTAACTACAACCTCGCTTCTCTAGTTAATTTATTTTTTCATAATATTTCACCTATTTCTAGAGAATATGATTCACTTTTGAAATATTCGAATGAGAGAACGATCCATGGATTGTACTTCAGGCATCACTCTCAGGATTAGTTGATTGCATCCACAGTACAAGTAGTGCTACGTTTCTGGATTTAGCGTCAATCCGGTTGCCAAACCGGTGCCAAATACTAATGAGACGATGTCGGAACGCAATCCATGCCATACTAACTTGAAAGTGTTGTACCTTGTACCCATCTCGTGCAAAAAGGGATTTTACCCAATTTACTTCCTAGAGAAACAGTGTTTGGAAATTTCAAATTTCGACCATCTCGAATGTTTGTTTCATACCAGCGTTTTAAGCTAGAAAATGTATTCTTACGAGTCAACAACAGGTATGTGATTTATCAACAACGAGTCTTCAGATGACACCCATCTTTGATTTCACTTACATCATTTTATTTTTTAGTTCTTGTTGTTTTCTTCCATTTAGTTGAGTTACACCCATATAATTCCGTTTCCGCGCAGTGCCCACCCGCTCAAATAACTTATCGATTGGTTTAAATAGTCGCACGTACTACCATCGGAGATGTGTATAATCTTTCTTTACTTTACTTTACGACGACGCCAGCCATTTTAGCTCCTCTTCTACTAACCAACAATACCTAAATATACTTAGTTCAGTAATCCCTTACCATCAATCAGATCAAGATCAACTATACTCAACAGTTTATTTTTTCCGATAATTTCGATTGGTTCCGGGTTGGTTGATTTTTCCGATAACGGGTCTGGTTCCAAATTGTTATACTTTTTTGTTTTCTTTAGGCTTAATTTCCAACTAGTTTTTTTTTCTCTTTTTCCTTAATTCCACTTAAATCACATGTATAGTATGACACATTGTTGCTGTTGCCGGTTTCAGCGAAGTGTTACTTCCAACTGGTTTAAAACACCTATATCAGTTAATAATCTTCTTTTTCTTGTTTTTTTTTTGTTGCAATAGTGCCATTTTGTTGTTGTTGAGAACTTATCATCTCGGTTTCGTATTGGAGCGAAGTGATAAGTTTATGTATTTGTGACACTTAGTTTGCCTTCGAAGACAGTTGGTATTCCTAAATATCGCTTCGTTTCGGTTTTTTGTTTGTTTTCTTGTTAGACTACGATCAATCTATGTATTTACAGAGCGAAGAGTAAGGTGATCTGTGTTTCGCTTCTGCGCTATTTGCTAGAGAACGATATTTTGGTCCATATTGGTTCGCATTAATATGATGGAAAAGTGTGTAAAAGGGAAATTTGACTGGATTGAGTTATTTTTTAAATTTGTTTTTTGATATTTATCGGTGGTTGCTATTGACGGGAAAAAAGAGCTACCATTCATTAGAACTGGTTAGCTTTCTTTGTGTGGCACATTGTCAAACGACTTCTAATTTGACTACGATGTGTGTGTGTGTATTTCTTCACCGATAGGCTAGCGATAAGTTCTGATTCTGGAGGAAGAGAATTGCGTTTAGGTTCTAACTTTTTGGTTAAATCTGTTGTTAGGAGAATCTGAGAGCCGCTCCGGCGGCACCGTTCTATTAGTCTTTTTTTAACAATTGTCATAACGATTTGCATTGATGACGCTTCCAGAGTGTGGAGCATCTTTCACATCGTATACTAACATCTAGGAATTAACTACAATGTATGTATATCAGTTGGTGGTCTATACTAAGCCGCTTAAATCTAGTCGTTAAGAAGTTGACATCAAAAAGAGAGGAGTAACAACGACTGTTGTTGTTGTTGTTTCTGTTTGTTATGTGCTATTATTCAATATATGTGTGTGGGTGTGTTCCAATGGATTAATGTATGTCTCAATGTGCGAGAGAGAATTTGACCGTCACTCTACCTTACACTATCGTGCCATTAGTGGTTGTTTTATTTTCCGTTGTGCTAATCAGTTTAAGTATAGACAGTTTATTTATAATGTCGCCTGCAACATGAACATTTATCATATCTAGTCGATAGAAATTCACTTTTAAAATATTTCATTCTTTTCACAGTACTACTCAGTGGTTTAGGTCGATAGACTACTGTCAGTGTTCACTTTCGTTTAAGAACGGCTGGTTGAATAAGTTTGTATTTTAGTGTGTACAGGGTTCGCTATTCGAAATGTAGAATATAGTGTTTGTAAGGTACGTCTCATCGGGAAGTTCCGTTTTTTTTCTCTTTTATGCAGACAATGAATAGAATATGGAGAACAGACATCCAAACAGAGCGTGAAAATGGAAACTTTTGGGCTAGTTGACTGTAGCCCAGTAAAGTTCAGCCGGAAAATAAGCCGTAATGCTGGTTGGTTCTAGATAGTATTCCGGGATTTTGGTTAGAATCAGTTGTGTCACTGGAGCCGGAAAACTAGAAGCAGATAGAATTCTGGCTGTACTTTACTGGGAAATGACAGGTGCTTTTTAACGTTCTTTTCAAGTGTAATTTTTTGACAACAAATAGAACATATGATCATATTTGTTAGATTCCATTGCAATTTTATTGGGCAAAATATACGCTTGCATAAATTTTCAAATTTTGGAATTTTTCATTAAAAATTACCGTTTGATCAAGTAAACTTTTCGTAGTGTATTGCCAAAAAATTATATTTTCGGGCATCATTTTTGGTTAAATAAGTATGTGAACAATCAGAACGGTGTGTTCGGTGTGATGAGCAGCAAAAGGAGATCCTAGACATAAACAATGACAAATTGGTGAGGTTTGCACACAAATGGCAACCTGAGCACATTTTCCTTCGAAAAATATGTAGGAGCCAATGTTAACGTGACCGGTATCACTTGGAGATTGTTTCTTTACTAATGTTATGTCACATGACGGCGCAGGTGGTTGAATGGCGTGCTACTCACCCCAGTGGGTCTTGGTTAAATCTCAGCCGTGATTGTTGGGATTTTCTGAGTCCATCGGAAGAAAAGTGTGGCCGTTAGTCCCTGTCCATACGTTGATGTGTTTATTTGTTTATTTGTTGTACCGTCACCAACAGACCCCTTGGCCCCAATGGTGGTTACTTAAACTAATTACATTTCAGAATACGAATTATTTTAGTTTTTATCGAATTCCTTGTCAGGTTGAAGTCAAACGCCGTCGCCACACTGTTAAACACACGCTGGAGTCCGGTAACAGCGCCCTGGCGCCCATAGTTAGTTCTCCTGAATGGGACTCGCAGAAGAGAGTTATTGCGCAGAGCTCGAACGCGAGCTTGAAGATCGAGGCGTCCGAGGATTGTAGGGCAATCCACCCTGGCAGACAGTAAGTCCGAGACGAACAGGGCTCGAGAGCAGTCCCTCCGGATGCTTAGAGTATCGAGCTGTATTAACTGACAACGGTTTTCGTAGCTCGGCAGCTGAAATCTGTTTTGCCAAGGAAGATGTCGTAGTGCAAAGCGTATGAACCGGCGTTGGACGGCCTCGATTCTGTCGACACCGTTCTGGTAGTAAGGGTTCCAAACAGCAGAACAATATTCCAGTGTTGAGCGAACCAGCGCACAATAGAGAGATTTTAAACAGTATACGTCCTTAAAGTTTTTCGCTATTCGGAAGATGAACCCAAGCTGTCTTGAAGCCTTATCCACAATGGATGATGTATGTGGTTTGAACGTTAGTGCCGAATCCATGATGACTCCGAGATCCTTGACGTTAGAGTGTCTTGGAATACTCGAGTCGAAGAGATGGTAGTTAAACTGAATCGGATGGCGTTTCCGCGTGAACGTAACGATTGAGCATTTGCTCGGGTTTAAAACCATTCTGTTTAGATCACACCACGTACTAAAGCTGTCCAATTCCCTCTGAAGAAGCTCGGCATCGGTTTTATCCCGTATTTGTTGAAAAATTTTCATGTCGTCGGCAAAAGAAAGGCGGGGTCCTTGTAATTTGATGTTGACGTCATTAAAGTAGAGGAGGAATATCACTGGACCGAGATGGCTTCCTTGTGGGATGCCGGATGTAGCGAAGAATGGTGTAGATAGACAGTCCTTAATGCTGATTTGAAGTTGCCTTCCATCGAGGTAGGAACGAAACCAGCGCAGAAGTTGTCCATGAATACCGAGTTTGTCCAGCTTCGCTATTGCGATATCATGATTGATTTTGTCGAAGGCCGCAGATAGATCCATGTAAATAGCATCGGTTTGCAATCCATCAGCGAATCCATCCATTGCATATGTTGTGAACGAGAGCAGGTTAGTCGTTGTCGATCGTTTAGGCATAAATCCGTGTTGATCGTCTGCAATGTAGTGTTTGCAGTGAAAGAAAAGAGGGTCTAAGACAACCAGCTCGAATAGTTTTGATACTGCACTTAAACACGAGATTCCTCGATAATTGTCAATGTTCGATTTGTTTCCTTTTTTGTGAACTGGAAACATGTGCGCTGCTTTCCAGCAGGAAGGGAATGTTCCAGTATTGAGTGATAGCACAAAGACTCGCCGAAGTGGTTCAAGAAGCCCGCTGATGCACTTTTTGACAAAAATCGAAGGAACGCCATCTGGACCCGGGGAACTAGATGCTTTCAGCTTGGAATTTGCTGCAAGAATGGCAGCATTATCGACACAAATTTGGTTGATGGTTCGTCCTAGAGAAGGAGTTAGATTTGAAGCGGCAGCGACTTGTTGTGGGGAAAGGTTCTCGGCGGAAAAAACGCTTGAAAATTTGTCGGAAAACAATTGGCAAATTTCCTTAGTGTCGGTGCCTAAAACTCCATTTAATGACATACAAGATGGTAACCCGGATTCTTTTCGCTGCTCGTTCACATATTTCCAAAACGACTTGGGCTTGGATTTCAGTTGACGTTCGATGTTTCGCTGATATCTAAAAAAGGCACGTCTGCTTTGCTGTTTGTATTCTCGGTTGAGTTGAAAGTAGTGGTTTCGTAATGCAAGTGTCTTATGCTTCGAGAACTTTTTAAATGCGGCTCGTTTGGCAGTTTTTAATCGTCTAAGCACTGTTGATTGCCAGGGAGGGTGTTGATTTGTGCTGACTGTTCGTTTTGGCACATGACGGTCGATTAGGTAGTTAAGAATATTAGAAAACGTCATCGCTGCTTCGTTCGCGTCATCATTGTTAAGATTTTCGTCCCAGTTTATATCCAACAGCGTGCTAACGATGCTGTCGTAGTCAGCGTTTTTAAAATCGTAGACGATAGAGCTTGAGACGTCTTCAAAACTCACTCCTAGGTTACCAGCGAGTACAAGATGTAGTGGGGGATGATGGCGCACATGCTGAACTAAAGGTGTCGGAGCGGCGCAGCAGTACGGAGCGTAGTCCCGGGCACTTACAAAGCAGAGGTCCAATGTACGTCCGTTCTCGTTGATGATATTATTAATTTGCCGAAGAGTTGCGCTACTGTAGTTGTCCAAGATACAACTGGCATTGTTGATAAGCACAGATTTTTCGATATCCAATCGTAGAAATCCATTACTTGCTGGGCACCAGGTCAAGCCAGGTAAGTTAAAGTCGCCCAGTATAACAATATCATCAGATGGGGCAGCGATCGAGGTGATGAAAGAAACGGAGGAAAGATGTACATCGATCAGGCTGTAATCACGAATTCGGTCAGGTGGAAAATACACGACACACAGGAAGAGATTGCGATCGGCAAGTTTCACTGATATCCACACTTGCTCGGAGCTCTCCCACCGCTCATCGTTGATCACTCGGGCTTTTATACCATGGCGAACGGCGATGTTGATATCTAGAATCCAGATGGTGAAGTTGCCGTTTTGGCATCCATTATAGGTACTTAGTGCGGACAAGGGCCGGCGGAAAATACATGTTTCTGCACAATTTTTGAAGGAACTGTGGTTTCAACAAAATTTCTCAACAACAAAACGGGCAGATATCTGGCCGCCATAAAATTCATTATAAATTTCAACTACAGCGAAGACCCGTTTTTATCAGCCCCTTGGTGAATTTTGGGCTGATAAAATGGGGACATTGATAAAATCGGGACATATATTTTTCTTTCTTTTTAAGAAACCGAAGCTCTTAAAATATTATTTTTTTATTTTTTTTATTTCGATTATAGAGGTTTTAACCTTAAGGTCATTCGCCTCTTCGGGTTAGGCAAAGTCTCTTAAGAAAAATTTCTAACCCTATGTGCGGGGTCAATCGATTTACCAACTACGCTACGCCCACCCCCTAAAATATTCTTTTTGAGACCCCTCATAAACTTTCCTGATTATTTATCTTAAACTTCCCGGGGGTCCGACGGTGAAAAACTTAAAAAAAATAAAACCTTTTTTTTTGCATGTTTCGGATCTCAAAGATAAGAAAAATAAGTTCAAAAAAGAATTTACTCGAATTCAACTTGGTTTGTCTGCTAGAGCCCATCAAACTACCAACTATCAATTTTCGTGTGAAGCTGATAAAATCGGGTCGAAAAACTGATAAAATCGGGGGTAGATAAAATCGGGGCTGATAAAATCGGGTGCTGATAAAATCGGGCCTTTACTGTATAACATTGTGTTTGTTAGATAGGATAGGAATGACCACAATCTAACTTCAATAAGTTAATGAACTCATCCGCGGAATACCGATCCCTCATCCCCATTATTTGCAAACTTGGTTTAACCGCCATCGATAAAACAGCATCATTTTTTTTCATTCAGTATTTTTGGATGACATTTTGAACCGTGGTTACCTTCCATGAACACAAGAGTCATTTTAAACGCATACTTTAGTATTATAATTAGTAGCTCAAACTAAAAAATGTAGTAATAATTCGATCAAATGCTTATGAAAAAGGGTGTTTACTTACATTAAAATGCCTCTTGAAATTTATTTGCGTCTAATTTACTTCAATGCATTACGTTGATTTCTTAATTCATATTGTAATGCTTCAGAAAATTCAATCAGGTCTGAAAGGGTCCAAGCAGAGTAGAAGATGCTAAAACCAGCCAGTAGATGACCTTCATGAGAGCTCAAATAGAAGAATTTGGAGGATTTTACATTTGAAGGTTTGTACATTGACGGTCCTAAATGTGATGAAGACCTGAATCGTTTTGCCACATCTGCAGTTCGCTTGCCAAACACAGATTTATTGGGAATCGTGTTCTGTTTGTCACTATAGTTCAGTTTCTTCCGAACTTTGTATACAAGTAGTTCAAAACATATCATTGTTTTTGCTCAAAATAAATTGAAAGTTTAATTAAAATGTTTGAGCGACGCTTGAATTGGTTCAATGCCTGCCGCTAGTATCCGCTTGGTTGTTTGATGACCTTTCAACATAATGAGAATCACTGTGCGATTTCGATTCATAAATAAGAGGCATTGGAATATTGATACAACAATGACAATATAAACTTTGAGCTACAAACGGTTTTTAATTCAAATTTCTTTCATTTTTAGTAACGCACTGAAGAGATACAAATAATCAAGTTACACAGGCATTATTGTGAATGAATAACTAACCTCCAAAAATTACGGGGCCCCATATCCAGTATGACCAATCGTAAAGACGGAACTAGCAACAGTTTCTTGGTCACCACCACAGCCTAAAGGGACTCATCGTCTCCCAATAGAAGACATTTGGGGAATAAATTAAAATTTAGCATAAATAACACAAAATGCTTGAAATAAAAAAAAATACCAACGGGGCGGGAATAGCGTAGTTGAGAAATAGATTGCCTTGTGTACAGCTCACCTGGGTTCGATTCCCAACTCCGCACATAGGGTTAGAAATTTTCCCAAGGAGATTTTAATAATCCGAAAAAAGAAGCGAATAAGCCTAAGGTTAGAACCTCTTTAAACAAAACAAAAAATACTTTGAATTATGCTTGAAATCACAATATCACCCACAACTTCTACAAAACAATATGTAAAATGCAACATAAACGAGTTGGATAATGTCTTTCTTATTATTTGAATTGAATCGCACAACGAAAGACAGCGTCATATATCGAATAGAAACGCCGAAAAAGGCTAACCTATCCCTACCGCTCCTTTACGAATGGAATAAAATATGATTTTTTGAAAACTTTTGAAACCAACGTTCGCAGATTCGATCAAAGCACGCGTTGCGCGTCGGACGCAAGAAATTTTCACTCCCGTCAATTTTTGCCTTTCTCATATATTTTTCTTCAAAATAGTTAAAAATTTTGAATGTCGGTGCTGTTTCCGGTTTTTGTTTTAGTGAGTACTTCCCACATTAATAAGTTAAAGTGCATCGATGGCTCTAATGCTGTTTTCGGTTTTAGAATCGAGTCGCCCTAGGTTCGCTCTAATGTTTACAATATTCATGCAAAAGTGACAGTTCCGAGCGAACCTAGAGCAACTCTGATCTGAAAACGAAATCAGCATAAGAAAGTTCAGTCAGGCAAAAGTTTCCTTCTGAAGTGTCCGCTGGTTTCAAGAGTCCGCAACATTTTGCTGCATTTTCCGAAGCATTGGTGGTTGGATCATTTCCGACACATTCCCGTTAGTGAAATACTAAGTACAATACGCTGGATTGCTGGTCCAGAGTTAACGGAACAATTTTAAGCGTTAAGCTGTGGCTTCTACGTGCTGGTGGAAAGGACAAATGGCATTTGTGAAGTGCACACCGAATTTCTCTGACGCCCCACAGATCGCTCGTGCCAGTAGTATTCGGGGCATAAGTGTTGCCTTCAGCAGGTTCAAGATCGTATGCGGCGCCCATAGTTCACCGTATTATCCAACACCGATTTCGGTAGCTGATACGCCAGCGTAGAACGGTAAGTTTTGTATATATATTAAATATGGCCGGATTTTCAAATTTTCTACCCAAAACCCAAACCGAACGAGTCTCATTTTGATTTAAAGAAAAACTCAAACCCTCCGGTGTTGATCGTTTGAAGATTACCAATTGTTGGCCTCGGCATTTATTCCAACCCGCAAGGCCTTATAAACTGATGGTGTCAGTTACCAAAAAAAGTTTTCAGCTGCCTTGGAAACAATTTTGTTGATTGCCTCAAAACAAGAAAAACAAACAGAGAAAAAATTTCTATCGTCGCACACTATGACCATTCTGCTTATGTAGATTTTGTAAATAGGGGAAGATGGGGTAAAACGCACCCCCTAAGGAAATATGCTCATAACTAAGCTATAGAACATCAATTGGGAGAATTTTACTAATGATATCGTTTAGCCAACATTTTCCTCTGTAATCAAAATCATAACGCTTTCAAAATATTCAAAAACATGAAAATAATTCAATTCTTAAAAATCAATAAAAATCACCTTTTGAAAAATAAGCGGGGCAAAATGCACCACAACAACGGGACATAATGCTCGGCGAACAAGCAAGTAGTTTTGTTTTCTGACGAGATTTCACAAAAGCGTGCCATTAAATAGCCTTAGGTTATGCAATTGGTAGGTTTTCAAAACGATTTTTCTGCTTTCGATTAAAAATCAGAAAAAACAGAGAAGAGGGCATTTTGCCTCCGATTGAGCTGAGATATAAATTTAGCAAAAAGTGAATTATTTTGTAGATTTTTCATATCTAGTGCGACAGAATAATGAACAGCGGTATGAATAGAACTGGAATGCTCAAATATAATAGTAAAACAGTATTTATAAGAGCGGAAAATCCTTGTTGTACGAGCCACAATAATTACATGAGAAGAGCACGTTATTGTTTTTTATTTATTTCTCGAGCTGCTATTTATGTACGGTTATCAAACTTTGACAAAGTATGTTTACTATGGCTGACTTCCGACTGGTGTTACCGTTTTCTAGAAATTTTCAGCTGTTTTCGATATAAGCAAGGGGTGCATTTTGCCCCGAGGGTGCGTTTTACCCCATCTTCCCCTACTTGCTTATTCAGACGAGCAGGACGACTTCCGGTGAAAATTTCAACGTGTCGACATGTTGGTTCTCACCGAGTGCTAGATAATTCGCTTTTTTCACCTTGATTGGGCGAATTACTCGTGCTGTGGTGGACCAATTTGGTGGCGCTGCGAGTTTATCGTCGGTTAGTCACAAAAAGTAAAGTCCATCGGACTATAAACGAAAATTAACTGGCAATATAGCTTTATATGCTGTGCCATTTTGGGCTTTGTTTCACAAACAAGCCAAACAGAAGCTAAGAAGAAGAAGAAGACGAGCAGGACTGACCGAACTACAGTAGACTGTTCCAGCACGCCTTCATTCAGCGGGGGAACGAAGCCATACCGACGGAAAAAAATCCGTTCATAAATTCATGAACAAAAGATCATGATTTCGTGAACTGAACGATTTACTAAAATCGTGACCAAATTCCTGAAATTGTGAATAATAAACCTCGTATTCATGAAACAATTTTGTTTCTAAAAAACTAGTTCACCCCGAATATATACATGGCGTTACATTCGAATGTTTGGTTGGGTTACTGTTGTTGTTCCCTAGACATGTTTAATTTTTGTTATGATTCATGTTCATAATTTGGGAATACACAGCCGACAGTCAAACGATGTTCATGATTTCAGGAGTATATTCGCGATTTTTGTGATTTCTCATCACGTTACCGTGCTATTTTATTCATGAGTTTACTATCGAATTTTTCTATAAGACGGAGGATTTACGTTCATGATTTCATGATCATAGTCGCGCATTTCGTAATTTCTATTCACGTTGTCGTCATATTTTAGTCATGATTTTCGTGATTTCTATTTACGTTGTCGTGATATTTTAGTCACGAGTAGAGATTTATGATTATTTATGTTCTTGATTTCAGGATCTTAGTTACGATTTTTGACATTTTTGTCACGAATAGTGTGGTTTATGTTCATGATTTCAAGATCTTAGTCACGATTTGCGTAATTTCTGTTCACTTTATCCTGATATTTTATTATAAAGCTTACTTTTCAATTTGACAAGTGGCGTAATGTGACTCATGTTCAAGATATCAACAGTTTTGTGAACTATATCAACAACTCTAAAATATAGTTAACTATAAAACTATAAAACAGCGGGAAAGTGGTACAAAGCAAAAGGCGCCAATGTCGGTACTGAAATACCGGCGCGGCGGCGGGGAGCCAAACGATATTATCTCACTTATCATTAGTGTGAAGCATATATATGCCATTTTACTACGCAGCGAGTACATGTCGTCATGGTACGGGTTGTAAAGAGGTGTTTTTAGCGAATAGATGTTTGTCGGCTCTAATCTAGGAATCTGACGTCGGATTTTTTTACTAGAAGTTTCAGGTCATGAGCTATTTATAGCAGCGGAGAAAAGAATTGAACAAAACAAAATGTAGTGCAGCACAACATCACCGTCGAGATTTCGTGTGATGGATGGATGGGTGGGGGGAATGTAAGGGTGGAGAAGAAAGGGAATCTTTTGTGAGATTCGTAAGCAGCAATTTGATACGAAACCAAATACTAACAAAGGCTCGTTGTGTGTGTGTGTGTGTTATCGATTTTTTTTTCGTGAGCGTTGCGTTCATCTCGAACTAGTTCACGAATCCATGAATAATATTTCATAATTTTGTGAACTATTTGACGAATTGTCAGACGTATGCTAGGGATCATGATCCAATTCACGAATACATGAATATTTTATGATTTCGTGAACTATTTCACAATCAACGGTAAGTCGTGATCATTATGTTAGGTATCATGAACCAGTTCACGAATACATGAACAATATTTCATGATTTTGCGAACTATTTTACGAGCATGAATGGATAATGGACCGTGACTATATATTAGGAATCATGAATTAGTTCACGAATACATGATCAATATTTGATGATTTTGTGAACTATTTCTCGAGCATGAATGGTAAGTTGTGGCTATTATACTAGGATCCATGAACCAGTTCACGAATACATGAAAAATATTTCATAACTTTGTGAACTATTTCACGAGCACGGATATTGGATCGTGACTAATATATTAGGCATGAATTAGTTCACGAGGATTGAAAGGATTCATGAACAAAATTCCGAGTTTCGCGAACTAGTTCATGAGATAATATCCATAATGTTTTGATTTTGTGTACTAATGTTTCTAAATCTATGAACAACATCATGAGTTAACCATTGGTTTTATGAATAATATTCATAAAGTTGTGAACTAGTTCACGTACAGAAAATCGATTCAATAGTGACTTGGTGGAAAGTGTGACTGAAGTTCACAAAACAAAAACAAATGTTTCCACTAATAAAAGCGTTATGCGGGCGTTGCTGAAGGGAAATTAAACATAATTATAAAGCACATGATTTTTGTTCATGGTCCTATTTCGTAATTTTATAAACGATTATAAACTTCACATTGGGGTAATTTTGTGGCGCTGAATTCATATTTGATGCGAAGTTTTCCTTTTTTCGCCGCAATATTTTAGCAATTGGGGTGGTTCGAAAATTCAACATTTACGAATATAAAGTGCACTATATTTGAAAATTCATTTTCAAAAAATTTGGTGTAGTCAATTTTTATCAGAATGCACATTTGACATTCCGTAAAGTTCTATTGAGTTCTATTAAATTTTCTTCTATTAATAATACTATAGTCTGTATATTCATTAGGATTGTAGTATAGAAGACTATAACAATAATAAAACAGTAGTATAGTACTCTTGCCTGTCTCTAGTACATCTTGTTACCATAATCAATTGTTGGCGTGCAAACATCGATAACGCGTACGGAAACGGTTGCTTGGAATCGGGACTCACACGTATGTCTGGTATAAATATAACGAAGTTTTCGTTTCATTTTTGTACTCTTGTGGTCATCAGAATTACTGATATTTTCAGGATTTCTATCTTAAATTAATACCTAGCTCTTTACAAAAGAGGTTTACACTTTTCTGGTAAGCTTTTGATTTAAAAATTAAAATTTCATCTTCGTATCACTAAATGCGTTAGACATTATGTTTTATGTTTCTTTGCAGAGAGCTAGCCAGGACAAGATGTAGAGCGAGTAAAGGCTCTATAACCTAGGCTCATTAGCCAGGACAGGGCTAAATACTTCTGTCCCATCCCATGCCAGGAACTTAGGACCAAACGAGTGACATTAACCCTCTTAGCCAAGTCACTCCCAACGATTTATCAAATCCCCACCAAATTGAAACGATCAGTACGGTTGTCCATGTTTCTGCCTTATTCAAGGTTTGAAATTGTTCGTTGATTATATTCTTAATTAAATGAATAATTTAATTGCCGTATAATTTTGAAACATCCTCACTTTGTACGCTGCACAGTTGGGCTGGCCGCTTTAATGATAGTGTCACATATCATATTACCACAAACATCAATATTGACAAGAAAAATTGTAGGCGAACGTCTGCAATTTTCCAGGATCCCTACATGTACTGGCTGTGTATGTGTAGACTAGACTAGACTAGACTAGAAACTTTTGAAACCAACGTTCGCAATATTAAGGTGGTCCGATATTTTAATTCGACCCATGGATATAACACAATCAGTATCGCAATCCTCATTCACACGTGGAATAAGGGAATTATACGATGTACATCTTTTCGGATAACGAGCCGTACAATTCACCGGTTCTACAATTAGGATGACTTTACCGATTCAATAAAATTTGTGATCTATAATTTCTAAGGTCCCAGTATCGTTGCTTTAGTCACTGACCCCGGTTTATTCTCTTTCAATAATAAATATTTTTGGTGCATCAATGAATAACATTCTGATATAATCCTTTTCAAAATACTGTTTAAATTTTTTAGTATTCCAATTGGTATTCAGATAGAATCCTTCTTAGCAATCCGATTTACCGATCTTTGCTTATGGTAGAATTCCGATTAATTCCCTCTCGGGATTCTGATGACATTCATCTCAAGATTCTTATGGGATCCTCATGGGAGGATGAATGTGTTTCCATTAGGATTCTTGAAAGGACTTTTTTAACCTTGAGTGGGGATTTTATTAGAAATATGAGCTAGATTCCCACAGAATTTAGTCTATATTAAGTGACCGGAATCAGTTCCAGAATGGATGATAGGCTATGCAAAGAGGGCCCCGGCAGTTCTTTTCGTACGGATGGCTGGGATTTCATCATTGACTTAGCTCTTTGGCAAACATGAGTTGAACTGTTTACGAAGACTACTCGTATAATGGCCATCTGGCCGTTCGATGCATCATTGGTCAACAAAACCATGCGGCAATAACGGGCGAGAACGTACGAGCAGAAAGTTATTTGTTTAAGGCATACACGCAAAGAGCGTATTACACTGTGGAGTTATGTTTAATAGACATTCTCATCCTTCATTCCTCTTGAAAGTAACTCAACAGTGTTGCCAATATGTTGGATTACTGTATCGATTTTGTTGGCTATTTGAGACTAAGAGAAACGAAAGCAATGAAATTGAAAGATGAATAGGTATTCTAGAGCGAATCAGTTATAAACTTAGAACGGAAAACTAGGACTATGCAGGTTCATATGGACATGATCGAAAGGAAAGAATTCTTTGCCTTCTGCTAAGTAGGAGTTGAGCGTTGCACCCAAGTCTACCGCATGGTCTATGGAAGAACATAACTCATCATCATGTTTTACCGCCAACGCCATACTAACATATGTTGGATTAACATCTACTCGTTTTGATTAGATTAAAAATTAATTCTATATGAACCAATTTCACGAATTCTCAAATTCGATTAGATTTCGTTTTATAGAAGAATCAAATTTACATTTGATGTAGTTTTAGAAATATTTTTGGGTCTGATTTGAGATTGTTTCGACAGCCAGGGACAGGCTTGTTATTTACTCACTCAATGTGCACAAAGAGCGAAATACACCGATGAAAAATGAGCAGCACAAAAACACTGCAATGTACAGAACGATCGCACAAAGAGAAACTTGAAAACGAAAAAGAGAAAGATCTGTGCACCAAGAGCTGCACAATTTCGCGCAAAGAGTCACCTTGAAGATCCTTCTTTTTGTGCCTCCCCTCACTGGCAAGCAGGTAGGAAGGCGAATAAAACTACAATTCAGCTAAAGATTGATGGAAAAATTGGATTTTTAAAATGTTTTTTGGTTGCCTTCTCTGCTTCCGTGCGCATGGGACCAAGATTCACACTAAAGAGCCTCTTTATTTCTACTCTTTGAGGTGTGCAGCCATGGAGTAGAATGTACGTATGGGAGCAACACATATCGGAGTGAAGAGGTTTATTGTGAAAGAGTAGAGCGGTGGTTCGCATGAAAAGTGCAAAGAGTATTTTTTATCTTTCTCCTTATTTGCTCTGCATTACATCTATGGCCAGGAACAGAGATGGCGGATCCTGTCCTAAATGGAACTATGGTCTTCACTCAACCAAACGAAATGCTAACAACGGCTTTTCGTAGTGCTTCGATACGCTACACATCGAACCCACGAGAGAAAAATTCTTAATTAGCGTAGTTTTAAAAAATCGTAGAGACAATCCATCAGTTTCGAGGGAAAATTAACACAAACAACCAGAAGTGCGGATAATACTTAAAACGCACACTTTATAGTTCACATAAAGTTCTTAGTAAACTTTCAAGCTGCTTCAGTTTTAATGGAACTTGAAAACTGCTTAAGCCGCAATTAGAACAGAAAACGTATTGCAAAATTACTTAAAATGCGAAGCTTATGCAGCTCCCTGTGTAGTACAGAAATGGTCGATGCCTTTCCATCACAGCAATCGTACATTTGGTTGGGGAGTAACGATCCCTGTGTTGCTCACTTATTTACCAGCAACAGGAAAGGTCCTATTTGACTGTCAGAGCGTGCTGGGTGATCTTCCAGATTCGGGATATTCACACTAAGGGAGCAGAAATATTGACAATAAACTAATTATTGATCAATATATTGGTCGTGTAAGGACATTTTGAAAGTATTGATTCTGTAGAATTCAAATGGGATTGACGTATTGAAGCAATCTTGACAATATTTTTATTGACAATGTTCGTGTAGGGTCCGCTTTATACGAACTTTTGGTTGCTTGGAAACTGTCATTGCACTGGGACTCTCTTAGCTCACGAAAGTTCATACCGTACAGAGATCACGCACAAGCACGCGAAGGATCGAGAAGTCATTACGAAAGCGCCAGCCTAAGTGCCTACTGACGAATTTCGCGCCAACTCGAACAAATGTTGGCAGCACCCTTTCAGATTTTAGTGAAACTTTCTGTACATGAGAACTTTGTCACAAAAAGTCACTTTGCATACTTTGTTTTTCCAAAAATGATCTAGACTGTCTTTTGAAAAGGGCCAAACTTGTTTTTACCGATTTTTTTCAAATGGCTATAGTCTAAAAATGACAAATCCTACAAAAAATGTTGTAGGAGTGATTTTCACAAAATTAGTCAAATTTTTGAATAAAAATATTGAAAAAATTCTTCATTGACTCCTGCACTGAAAAAAATAATCGATTTTAAAAATTTAAAGCCGATTTACAAAAAAAAACATTTTTGATTTGGATGAAATTTTGTTGCAAGAATTATGTTCCCTACCTAGGAAAAAAGTTATTTGAAAAAAACTTTTTCTTGTCCAAACTGATTTTTTTTTCAGCGTATTTTTATCGAAAACTAAACCAATGAAAGTCATAATCATCTTAGAATAATTTTCCCAGCTGCTAGTTGCCTGATATATGCAAAAAGTATCAGTAACGAATTTGGTATGTATTCATAACAAACTTGAATGAAGACTGGAAGATTGGAAGATCGGAAGACTGGAAGACTTGAAGACTGCAGTTCGTTTGTACCTCTCTAAACTGATAAATTTTATGAAACAATTGACAAACTTTTCCAAAATTTATTTTATGTCTGATGGAACAGCAGCACAATAGAAAAATTAGCAAAACTTCGCAAGATTGTGTAGATTCCAGACAAAGTATGAGTTAAGCGCAGAATGACATTTTGTTGCAGCATCCCATGGAAAAGGACCCTATGATGCTATTTGTGCCACTCTCAAGCGAATGGCAAAAAGAACCAATCTTGCTCGCGACTCTGGAAATACCATAACAAGTCCCCGAGAGTTATATAACTGGGCAGTTGTTTTGATAAAAATTTCACAAAATTAATTTTCTGCTACATATTCACTGAACGGTACAACAAAATGTCAGAATAACTCCAAGAGCTGTATAATAACGCCAAAACAATATCTGGAACTCAAAAATTCGACAGTTTTGTGCCTATTCCTGGGGGCAAATAGAGACGATAAGGTATTCTAATTAAGAAGATGAACCAAAAATATTTTCCTTGTATAGAAATAATACAAAATAGCATGCATGAAGATAGTATTAGGACAAATACAATATATAAAAATAAATAAATAATTATGTAAAATTCAATACATAATGTTGTGGTGGTTATTCTTTCTCTGATTCTTCCTCAGCACTAAACAAGAAAATAAAAAAGTAATAATAGAATATTTGTTTAACTACATAAACTCTTTTCAATGGAATTCTTGATTAAGGGGTTACATACCTTTTAGTGATGACAATGTCAAGAAAGTTTGAATTTACGTAAAGCAATAAAGCAATGATTTCATTACATCAAACTTATAATATTTTAGCAGTACATTTTTCAGTAAAATAAACAAGCATAAGTTTAGTAAAATAAATTGATAATTGGCGTAGTTATGGCTTTTTCCCCGAAACCCTTTTTTATTTAAGAGGTTTGCGGTGATCACGATTGGAGATCATCTAAAATCCCAAAACTCAAAAAATTTCATTAGTATATGAGTATTCCTCGTACCTTAACGATTAATTGAATCATTTTTTCCTGCATTAGAGAACGTTTTTAGTAAAAGATCGCTGTTTTAAGCTCTAAAAATGGTACTAAAAAATCATATCCATGACACAAAAATTTATGAATAAAAAAGAAATCGTTAAAGCATGAGAAAAATTAATTACGATCAATTGCAAAAAAGTTAAGCAAATTGATTGAGTAATTTTTCGGCAATCGTGATCACGGAAAAACCATTTTTAGTAAAACGACATTTCGAGATAATCGAGTTTAAAATTTCAAATTACCACTGCTCTTGGTAGACGAAGCGCGCTTGGAAGCGCTGTAACTTTTGATCTATTTCTCGGATCTTAATAAAAATTTAGGAAAACATTCTCAAGGAGTTGTACTTTCAGATAAAGTAAAAAATCGATTTTATGAAAAATGAAAAAGTAGTTAACCCCTTAATAAAAATATGCTTCTCACAAACTGAGTTTTATTGGATTCTGAGTTGATTATGACTTTCATTGGTTTAGTTTTCGATAAAACTACACTGAAGAAAAAAATTCAGTTTGGACAAGGAAAAATTTTTTTCAAATGACTTTTTTCTTAAAAGTACCCTACTTGAATTTTTGATGGTAGGTAGGGAACATAATAATCTTGGAACAAAATTTCATCCAAATCAAAAATGGTTTTTTTTTGTAAATCGACTTTAAATTTTAAAAATCGATTTTTTTCAGTGTAGGAGTCAATGAAGGATTTTTTCAATATTTTTTTTCGAAAATTTGAATAATTTTGTGAAAACCACTCCTACAACATTTTTTGTAGGATTTGTCATTTTTAGACTATAACCATTTGAAAAAAATTGGTAAAAAAGTTTGGCCCTTTTCAAAAGACAGTCTAGATCGTTTTTGGAAAAACAAAATATGCAAAGTGGCTTTTTGTGACAAAATCTTCATGTACAGAAAGTTTGATTAGAATCCGAGAGGGTGCTGCCAACTCTGAATACAATTTGGCGCGAAATTCGTCTACTACGAGATGAATTATTCTCAATTGAAGTAACATAATTTATTCCCAACAGCACACGATATTCCGCAGAAACATATCACTGGATCTTAAACAGTGTAACTACGACTTACAGTTCCTAAAGAAGGCTCTCGACCAGAGGTAAAACTGCCATCATAACCAAACAATAACCTGAAAAGTCCTACATAGCAAGTGGTATCTCCCTATTAGTGCCGTCTTCGACTGTGCGCTCCTCGCGAACGTGAGCAGACGTAAGAGCGATGGTCTCTCTGCCGTCAACCGGATAGTTTGTGTGAATTGTGGCACGGTGTGGCTGCTGCGGCACAAAAAGTGCCGAAGATCGAAGCAGTGTGAAGCAGAAGAAACGGGTGGCCCGCGTTAGTGTGCTATCAGCACATTCGAACCATCTAGCGCTCAGAAGAGAGCGATCGAACATGATTGCATCGGCGACGATGGAGGACCATCAGAGGGACCCGCCTTCGTCACATCGGTATTCGTGCGTTGACAACGGCATGGAGTGCCGGCGACGGCAAGTGTCAGGCTGAAAAGTGAGATAGGATCAAATAGTAACAGTTTACGTAAGGGAATGGGCACAATGCACTAGATGTTAACATGAGTATATTTTGAACGCTTATTGGCTGCCCGAGTATCTTATTGACATGAAATGCGGTTTAGCGGGGCGAAAAGACGAAAGGGATAGGGTTGCCACCCGTCCGGGATTGACCAGCAGACGCTGCAGTGTCGTTCACTCTTCTCTTCCGCTGTGGCGGAAAGCAATGCTCGGCTTATTCACTACAGCGAGAGTGGCTGGTGCTCTTGGGTTCTTTGCGGTTAACCGGGAAATTGAAATTCTACACCCATCTAAACCAACAAAACTGTTTACTAACGCGAAAAATTAGTGTTCACAAAGCCTAATGTGAACGGAACTGAACAGTGGTACGCATTATGCTTTGCCAATACAAAACAGCGGTGAATGTGAGTCAATTTGGTAATTTTCCAACCAACCAACCCTAGCGAGTTACTGACGGAATCAAAAGGTTTATACTTGTTTTTTAGATAATAATACGCGATTAAATTTTTCTAAAATGTCGATAAATCGTTCTGATTAATATATCTGTCTGATTTGAGCCTATACCCATGTTTTTGCATCCTGGGTCAGTAAAAATCTCCGGGTGAAAGGCGTACTAGAGGTGGCAACCCTCGGGGAATAGATCTCGTTCACACAGTGAGTTGCGCATGGTTCTTTCCCAGTCTGTTGTGTTTATTTTAACTTCGTCGATAATTTGGTTGGTTTTCAATCAGGCCAATATGTACAGTGAGAAAGGAACGTAATAAACAACTGCTGTGACTTGCGGAAGAGCTAACTAAAACGTTAGCGAGGGCTCCATGCCAAGAAAACAGAAAATAAGGAAGAGCCAGAAGTAACGTTAAGAGACCAAGTACCGAAACAAACAGAGAGGAGCAAAATATATTGCTCCGAACCGTATGAGCCACACTAAAACGTGACATCTGTTCTAGAGCGATACATGTCATGTGGTGATGACATAGGAAGGTTCTTCTCGGAGCACGTTCCTACGATATGGTCAATTATACCGTAAGACGAAGTTACGCGGAATAACACCGGAGCAGCACAAGTCTCCCACGAAGAACTAACGGGGCATTTTGAAAGGTTTGAAGGTAAAGAAAGTTTCTGGATCGGATTGAATCTCCAACGTCACTTTGAGAGTATCAATCCAGGCATTCCCAGACATGCTCAGGATGGGGCTCCAAAAATTTCTAGCTGCGGGTCATTTCCCTGGCACATATTTGATACGGAAGCTTGTACTACTGTCATAAACAGGAAATTCTTCTTCGATGCTGGTTGCATACTCTGGGAATTTTTGGAGAGTATTGTACTCAACAGGATTATCCACTTCAAAATTTGCGGAGAGCGATCACGGCTTGTATAAACAATTTCAAATTCCGAAAAGCGAAGTCTATACATCATTCGGACAATGAAGGAAAGAGCCGAGACGGCGCTCAAGTAGAAGAGAAGCAAGAATCGCTGTTATTCTTTGTTTATGATAGACGTCAAGCACCTGTCAAATAGCGCGAGCTGAGAAGCAATTGATGAACCACTGCACACAACTATTGTCTCAGCTGTCTGTGTAGAATGTTGAGTTATTTGCAGAACCCGGTTCTGGTCTACAAAACAAATACCAGTCACGGGTCGCCGGGGCACCAGCAAACCGGACGCCCTGCTTCGCCAGAATCGCCGAACTGGCCTCGACACCTGGTTGGTTCGCTCGGTTTTGGGGAACTTCTCTCGCCGGGGATTTCTCCGTCGGAGTAGGCTAGGTCCATCGTCGGGAACTAGACCGAGTAGTTCGTGAACATGTCGGGAAGGTAAGTGGTTCTAGTGGGAGTTGCGTCGTTGAATGGAACACGGGTGCCAAGTCGCGGTGCTGAATGGCACAAGGGAGCCGAAAGTCTCGGTAAATTAGACAATTTGAAGTTTGCCGCCCAAACTATCTTCTTAGGGGAGGAGTACTAAGTCTCGACCTACAGTTAGGTTTCCAACTGTCATGCAAAAACTGCTAGCACAGACTAACGATGTAACACTCAAAAACAAAACTTCGTCCGCTTTAACGGTCATTTCAAATATATTTGTAGTTGAGACTGTGGCCACATTTGAAATTATGGCGCCACTGGCATATGAACAAGCATATGGGGGATAGACCACTAGTGAAAAATTGTTCCCAAACCTGAGAGGTAACTAGTGTTCTGGGAAAATTGTCGGATCTATGTTTTTTTAGGGAATCTTCTCATAGTGTTATGTCTGTTAGTCTGTGCTGCTAGTCTATGCGGATGACCAAGAACTGGTGATGTGTCGAGGAGTGGTGCTGTAATCCTACTGAAGGAATTAATTTCCAGGTAGTTGAATTAGGGTGGGTACTATGCACATAAAAACCCCTCCCCGAAGTAATGCCGTAAGGTAGTGCCGGGGAAGGATTAGGTTTTTGGCAAGAGCAGTAGTTTTTAGGGGATGGACTGACAGCCCAAACGGAAATCGAACTAAAAATTAGCAGTCAAAGAATAATAATTTTTAACGTTGAAGGTATGATAATCGCAATAATTTCTCCGAGTTTGGATGTCTGTTTCCTCTATTTTTCTCATTGGCAATGTAAATAGGACGATAGTCACCTACTCGAAATCAATCCTAAACGACTCGCTGGCCTACTGAATAGACCCCGACAAATGCTAGCGAGCACTCGAGGGCTTCTACGTAAATTCGGATTTTCGTTTGATTTGAAACTCTTTCAGCGGTTTGTGTGTGTATGTGTTGTGTTTCGCATTCGGATCTCCGATAAATCATTTTCTAATCAGTGTCGAGTCTTGATAGAAAGTGATATGTTTTGTTTAAAATAGAGTTAAATGCTCTTGTAGATGGCACTTCTTTTCGAATACGGGATATGGATACGAGTGTTGTGACCGTGTTAATCATGGTGGAGTAGTCACAGTTGTTTTCACAGTTTCAAACCAAAACACAGAATCTATTAATTTCATTTTTTCTATAATTAGTCCATCTAAGACAGTATACCGAACAAGTAGTGATGGAACAGAAAGCGTTCGAACTCTAAGCTTAACAGTTTATCAAAATAAAATTTGTAAACTGAGTAATTTCGAAATTATTTGACAATATTTTGACGTTTGACGAGTGTTTGAATCAATAAAATACACAAAAACAAACCAGTGTGAGGCTTGTCGAATGAGCAGAATCAATTTATTTTAACCATAGAGTTCTTTACACAGTAAACTTCACTTTTTACGACAGTTCACAAGTACTGTTTACATTAGTTATCCTAATAGAGATCGAGATTAAAGACGCTGCATCCCACTGGATAAAGACTCGCCATCTCTATCTTTTTCTTATCATCTATCTGTAAGTGTCATTCCAATCGAGCACGAGACCTGTCAAAAGCAATCAATCCGAAGAAAATCGCTTCGAGTCCTTCAGGAGCGAGGGCCATTGACAGATCTCGTGCTCGATTGGAATGACACTGACAGATAAATGGTAAACAAACGATAGACTAGTCGAGTTTTTATCCAGAGGGATTCAGCGTCGTTAATCGAGATATGCGAAGGCCATGTCAAACCAGAGAAACTGACAAACTATTGATCCAACCGAGCAAATCGAGCTTTGTTTGGGAGCACTGCTTATTTTTCACAATGGAATGAAAGGTTCCTAGTCTGACTGTTTTATTCTTCGCATATCTTGCCCGGAGAGAACAATTCTTGACATCCTAGTTAAATTTTAATTAGAATCGGCTGTGTCACTGGAGCCGAAATACTAATTAAAACCAGCAAGAATTCCGGCTCATTTTCGGCTGAACTCTACTGGGATACAATCGAGGCGTAACAGCCAACTGTCAAAATTCGCTTTGAGGAGAAATTTCGGACAAACCGCTACAACTGAATACAGCTCACAGCAGTTTACGAAAGAGAAAACTTTTCTCTAATGTTTATTACCAACAGCGGTCACTGCCAAGCAACAGTTTGTAGGGGAATTGTGGGAAAAACCGACACCCCACAACTTTTCCTAGAAATCAAATTTTTATTCATTTCATAATGATACAATATTATTAGTACGTTTATTTAGAAGAAAAATTGGATTTACGTTAGTGCGCCGAATGTCTGGATGTAAAATTTCGTTGGTAGATTTTAAGGTTTTAACCGAACAAAAGCTTTTCAAATCACCCCATTTTTCAGTACCTGTTATTATCGGCCTGTCCTATGATCAACTAGGTGCATTGAAGAAGAGTTTGAAAAATTCAATATTTTTAATTGCTTTTATAAAAAAATGTGCGCTGTTGGGGTAAAACCGACACCCTATGGTTAGGGTAAAACCGACACACTGTTAAGATGGTTGTGTATAGTTGCGATTCATTTCAAAATACTGGGGATCTTTGTGACACTTCAATTAACCTATTAAAACACTATAGTATTAGCAGAAATACACAGAAATACTTTTATTGTGTTTATTTCTTGTAAGTCTCTTTAAAAATCAAAAATTGGAATTTTTGGTTATCTGATTCTAACGAAGCTTTTGCTATTTCTGCAAAAAGGTCATCAAACCAAATTTCTAGTGTTCTCTTGGTTTGTCATAGACGAATTTTATCACAATGAGACAATGATATTATGTATACTTCAATAGATCGTTGATGATCAGAGTCCGAAAAATCAAATCTGAAAAAGATAGTTTTACTAAGAAGTGTGTGTGTGTGTGTGTGTGTGTGTGTCTTATAAGTGAATGAATCCAATTAGCAGAACGTAGAACGCTTGAAAATCTTCTCTTATTAAATAAAATGACACTGGAGGTTGCAATGATGTGCGCAAGGATTATTTGGAAATACTCATATCAATAAATAATCCTATAGCATAAAATACTCTTATTTATAGTACTACGCTTTCGAACTTTCTTCCCCTCACTACATGATGAAGCAATAAAAAGCACATATTTGCATCATACATACTCACACTTTATTAATCACGCATATATCTCATTTTTAATAAAGATAAAGATTTTAATAAAGTGGAGAGAAAATAAATTAAAGGGGGTGTCGATCTTACCCCTATGGGGTGTCGGTTTTACCCGCAGTGCTTACAAAAAGTAACTTTGTTTTCCATGTTTTACAACCAATATTTTTTAATGAAATTAATTTTTTGAAGCGCTGAAAAAATTAAGTCTTGTTAAGAATTTTCTGAAGAAGAATTCTGCATAAAAATTATAATTTTATTGGTTTTGTGGCAACTTAGAAAAAGTGTTAAGCTTAAGGTGTCGGTTTTAACCATAATTCCCCTACAGAATTTCTCCTCAAGGTGAATTTTGACAGTTGGTTTATACTCCCTAATCATAAAATTGTCGAGATTAAGTTTACATGACCTTAGAAAATTTTTTGTCAACAATTCGGTTCCCTTGAAACAAATTCGAGTTCCTGTTAACAGTACTATCGGACTGTCAAATATGTTGAGTTAATAGGTTTGTTCCAGTACCAGGAGAAACTGGAAGTACTCCGGAGAAAATCCTTCCTGTATTCTTCTCTTTTTTCTTCAGGTAGCAAATAGGAGTAAAAAGAGCAAGTATTTTTTGCTTCTTTTTACTCCGGATTGACTTCCGTGTACTGCAACAAACCTAATTTGTGACGTTTTCAACCTAAACCGGCTGCAATAGAACTCAATTACGAAAAAGTAAAATGTATACTGGAAGATCACGAATTACACTCCAATATATACCGCAATCTAATCCGACAGAATATTGTTTGTGTACAGTCGAAATAACGACGCTGAATCCCTCTGGATAAAAACTCGTCATCTCTATCTTATTCTTATCATTTATCAGTAAGCTTCATTCCAATCGAGCACGAGACCTGTCAATGGTTCTCGTTCCAGAAGGATTCGAAGCGATTTTCTTCGGATTGAGGACTTTTGACAGGTCTCGTGTTCGACTGGAGTGACACTTACTGATAAATGATAAGAATAAGATAGAGATGGCGAGTCTTTATCCAGAGGTATTCAGCGTCTTTAAGTCGAAATTCAAACGAGTTTCAGCTAGACACCAACAGGTGGTGCCGTCAGAAATTTTGTCTGCTTCTAAAAAATAATTTCAATAGAATAAGAACAATTCGGCAGCCTGAAAACTAACAAAGACATGAATTAGAGCACACACGAGACGACGGCCAAAAAGGCAACGCACCCGTCCGAAACGCTTCCCCCCGCATCACCCTTGTTTGGCAACCGAACGCTACGCTGAACCTACCGCCCACCACCCGCACCCCTCATTCTCAAACGCTTTCCGCCGGCGGTGGAGGCAGTGTCCGTTCGCAGCACTTGCAGATCAACGAGCTCATCCGTTCCGTCAAACAGGTCCAGTAGCTAACCAGCACCGATGTGTGCTTGGAGGAAATCGATTCCGACTCGGCGTACGGGGCCCGTTGAGACCCTGCACCACCACCACCACTACCACCGTTTTCCTCCTGCGATGACTGTCTTCGGTTCCGATGGTGCTGCTGCTGCTGCTGCTGATGATGATGACTACCCCCGGAACTGCTGCTGGTCGGTAACAGTTGATTCGATTGATTCGAAGGTGGTGGCGTTGGAGAATCCGTTTGCAGTGAACTTGATGCAAGCAGGATACCCTGCAACGATGGCTCGTACGGGTGTTGTCAAATGGTCTCGCTGATACTGCCTGCACTTTTAGTGGTGTCATCAAGCGGCGGGGGACGAATTCCGCCTCCGGAACTGATGGTCGTATCGTTCGCTTCCTCGTTGAGAGATTTATTCAACGAAAAGGTCAGACTTTTGTGGCTCCCACCGCAACTGGAGCCTCCTCCACCGGCAGTGCTACCACTCAAACTTCGACAGCAGTTCCGCGATATCGGAACATCCAAGCTATACGCCCGATTCCGAGCCGTATTAATCGAGCTAATAACTTCGCTGTTCCGATGTTGCATCAGAATCGGCGAAATCGACTTTGGTTGATTCAGTATCACTCCTCCGGGGTAGCAATAGTCCCCGACGCACTCCCCACTGACATCGCAAATAGCAATCGGTCCTCCTACGTCAACAGTCTTCGATTTCTCCAAAATACGATTCTTCCTCTGAGCGCAACCACCTTTGCCCGATCCGTCGGACTGAGATTCGTTGCCGTCCTCTCCACTGCTGTTCGCCAGCAGCTGCAGTTTCTTAGATTCTTTCGAGTCAAAACTAAAGCTCAACCTACCAGTCAGTTGTTTCAGTCTTGATATGATTGATTTCGACGTCGTCCCATTGGAACCATTTACTCCTCCATTCCCGGTCTTCCCCATCGATCCACTCGTACCATCCTGCCTAGTCTCTCTCTCGTTGTTGTTATTGTTGCTAGCATTCCGAATCTTCTCCAGCTTCTGCTGTTGACTCCAGTTCATTTTCTTCCCAACATTTTTGTTATTGTTGCTACTATTATTGTTATTGTTCAAATTTGTGTACAGCTTGCTTGAAGCGACAGCCGCCATCGTCGACGGAACGCTAATGTTCATGTTCTCACAGTCCTGAACCGCTCGCAGCTGATGTAGCGCAGCCGCCGCCTGCTGATACTGGTGATGATGATGATGATGGTGATGTAAATGCGCATGTTGACTAGATTGGTATGGCCCCAGTCCCACCTGCTGTTGCTGCTGCTGTTGCAGTTGCGGCCCCGCCTGCTGCTGCGGCGGCTGCTGCTGTTCGCTGGTACTATTCAGACTGGTACTCTTGTCCGACGACGAGTACATCCCGGTGGAGTCATGCTCCAGACTGCGGTGCTGCCGCTGGTGATAGTACACACTGTTATCCGACGCCACTGTCTGTATCTGGATGCCGTCGGACATTCGACGGTTATTACTATACTGATCTAAGCTAATGGCGCGATTTGAACCAAAATACGTTCGATTAGTATGCTGAATGTTGCCGTGGGAGCCACGAATCCGCGTACCTGTCGTGTAGTACTCGCCGATCATTGACGGCCGCTTCTCGCGGCTCCCTTTGCGGGAGTTCGGATGCGACTGCTTGCGGTTGCTGCTTTCGGTGTCCACCTTGAACTTGGACGTTTTCTCTGCGACCTGGAAAGGGGGCGAAACGGTTATCGTAGTTATCGGGGCGAAGCCTTCGTTTTGAATACTCACATCCACTTCGGTGGCCGTCTCGGAGTCACCGCTCTCACTGCCCTCGGGGAGGTCGTGCAGTTCCGCTGTAATTAAAATAGACTCATCAACCGACGCTCTAGAGGCGGATTTTTGCGAAGGAATACTACGTCTCGATTTCATGCTTATGCCACTCTGGGATCGCGGTAGTTGCGGTGAACCACCGGAACCGGTTCCTCCGCCGACGCTGCCTCCACCGGTGCCAGCCGTTCCGGTTGCAGATGTACCCGTACTGTTTTCCGAACTTTGTTCTGCCTCGGCGATTGAACGGCGGGTTCTGCTAGCGACATCGTTTAGTTTCCTGCAAAAATTAACTGATTACATAAAACCCGTCTCGTTCGTAACCATGTCACTTACTTGTAGTAATCTAGCGCAGCCCGTGCAGGTGCGATGATCAGATCGGTCAGTTCCGGGAGTAGTTCACCGAGTGCTTCAAATAGTGGCAAAATAACAAGTCCGATAAAACGCACCTGACTGCCCGGTCTACTAACTTTGTCCGGATCCATGAACGGTGTCACCGGAAGACCTTCCGACTTTTCGGCGGCACTTTGGGCGAAAAATTCCTGGAACAACCGGTCCAGCCAAGGTTCCGCCACGTCCAGCGGACGTGCTTCATTTGAAATGTCCGCGACCTTGATTAGCACCATGCACAACTGAAATAGAAGTAAATCGTCAAGCTTTCCGTTATTAGATTTTATATTCGCTACAATCACCTACCAGATTAGTGTGAACTTTATTATTATAGTCAAAGTTGGGAGTAGCCTCTTGGAATTGCATCAGAATTTCATTGTGCCTGGCCATATCCGTGGCCAGTATGCATCGAATGATACCCTCACGAACGTCTCTGCAATTAAAGAAACAGTTACGGTGGCAATTACTTATCGTGAAAGCAATACTATAATCGCTGGGGTCGCCCAATTAGCTGCCCTAGACTAAATGAAGCGTCCATCATTCCGGTAATTTCTTTGAAACCAATAAATATCTCAAGCGATGAGAAAATTACTGTTTGCGTCGATCGAAAGTGTGATAGTTTGCCGTGCCTATACGTACTACGGTAAGTGAAGTGAAAATAATAGACACTGGCGCTTAGTATCCCCACGCCGCACCGTCCCTTGTACCAACATTTACCCGTAGACAGGTACCTACATATTGAGATTCATGCATAGCATAAGCGAAGTCTATCTAACTAACGGGTGCCATCGTATGTAGGTATACACCTATGTATATGCAAAACAAAACCGTTGCGTCGTCAGTCTGGTGACATTCTCAAATTGCACCCGAGACTCGGGGGACAGTTGTGAGCGGTGCAAAATGTAACGGATGCAAGAAGGTAGGTGAAGCTGTAATTGATCACCAACTCTGGCCGTGTGTCTCGTTGTTGATTACAGATCCGGTCCGGCAGATTGCGGCCAGAGATGAACTTGTTGGTTGATGTTTGTTTCGGATTTATTGCAATCGATTTGATTTCAGAGAAGTTTTCCTTGCGGGATTAGGTAAGAAATGCGTATCAAACTTGCATCCCAAAGTTAAGAAATTGGTTGATTTAGATACAATCGACTTTCTGTTCTTGGAACGTATTCTTTAAGAAAAATATTTTTGAGCGACTTAGCGAAATGTGCACTCACAATAAAATTACGAAAAGGAATTCCCATTGATCCCACAATGACACACTTGCTCTCTTGTCATGTAACAATAAAGCCCCAGGGCCAGACAGAATCAAATTCTACCTGTTGAAGAATGTGCCAGATTAACAAAAGACACTTGTTGAATATTTTTAATGCGTTTCTTGAAGGTAACATTGTGAAGGTCATATAAAAACCAAGAAAACCAGCCTCCGACCACAATTCGAATCGACCGATTGCACTTGCCGTGCGATATACTGCGGCTGGAATCTCTCGCAGTACTTCAGCACAGAATTGACCACTGGGTAACAACAGCTGTGGCTGTGGTCCACTAGGAAATTGATAAAAGTCTATAATATTTCCTATTTTGCTTTTTTATTTCAACTATATTAGTCACATTTTGTTTTGCCTTTCTCATATAGAAAGGTTATGCAATTACTCTAAAAATCGTCAACCTAATCCCGGCCGATTTTTTTTTACTTATTTAGGCATAGGTAGAAGTATGCAGTGAGGGGTTGCTACTTTAAAATTGAAACTAGTTTAAAATTTCTTAACAAGTTTCGGCAGGGTCCGGACCCCCTGGATCCTCTTCCTTGATACGCCGCTGGTTTCCAGCGATATTTCAGTGTCGACACATAGCATCTCAAGATCGTGGCTGTCGATCCATTGTATGTATGTGCAAATCGTACTGAATATGTAATATTCATTTTCACCGTTGTATTGAACATAACCAGCTGTGATGAGACCCAGGAGACATGCTGTTGAACTCGAGTGATTCGTAGTTATGCTGCCTAAGCTCGACCCTCATCAGCAGAAGACAAAAGTTTAGCCCTCAAGATATTAAGCCTGTTCTAATGACCCTGCCACTTCTAGTTTTCCGATCTGTATACTTCACATCCTTGCTCTTACTTGAGTACTATGGCTCTAATTTTCATAACTTTCCCTATTTAGTAATCTCTAGCTAATTGAATGTCGTTCAAATCTATAATATTTTTCGCACAAAACTAGCCTAGAGACCGTGCGGCATCCGGCATCCGATTTCTCAACAAAGACATGATCCACTGAGTTCCTGCTCCCATATCGTAAAAGGCGACCGACAACGGGAGTCCTCGTGTCATGGCGATGAGAACTGAATGGCTGGCAGGACCAAAATATGCGAATCGCCCACGAAGGGTCGCAGTCTCCGTTGCAGTGTTAGACGAATCTCTGACATAGTGGATATTGGTTTCTTCGTATATCATGGCGTCCGAGCGCCGTAGACCTGTCCATTAGGGTGGGACAAAAAATAGATTCCAGCTCCGAGCAACTTTTTAGGTATCATTTGGGTCCTAGAACAACTATGAAAATTCTTAGCTCGATCGGTGAAACTATATTTTTGCGCCCACTGTTTAAAGTTTACATGGGATTTTGTATGGGAAAATTAACTTTTACAAAATAATTCCTCCAGGAGTCGCCCATTGCTTCCTAAAAATAAACCGTTATGTGGCTTTTGTAGGAAATTTAACAAAGAAACAAAGTCTCGAAAACCACGAAACGATCTGCCGCTTGACAAAAAAAGTTATTCAGCAGAAACCGATTGATGTTCTGACGATTGATAAAATATTCATTTTTTCTAGCACCATGCTGTTGGTAGTCCAATTATACGCAATTTTGTTTTAATCCCCTCTTAATGTGTCTAAATCGTTTATCTATACTATTTGGCCACTTTGCAAGGTTTTGAGGGATAAATTGAGGCTTCTTTTGTACATAATAGGAGAAAGTTAAAAATTGTGTATATGATAAGATCGTCAAAAGCAGTGATGCTATGGAAAGTGAAATTTTCGTCAATCGTCAGAGCATCAATCGGTTTCTGCTTAATAACTTTTTTCTCAAGCGTCAGATCGTTTCGTGGTTTTCGAGACTTTGTTTCTTTGTTAAATTTCCTATAAAATCCACGTAACGATTTATTTTTAGGAAGTAATGGGCGATTCCTGGAGGAATTATTTTTTAAAAGTTAATTTTCCCATGCAAAATCCCATGTAAACTTTAAACAGTGGGCGCAAAAATATAGTTTCACCGATCGAGCTATGATTTGCACAGTTGTTCTGGGAGCTAAATGGGATCCAAAAAGTTACTCGGAGCCAGATTTTATTTTTTTCATATAACCATGTCCCACTCTACTGTCCATCGCTGCAGTTAGATTGCATGTGGAAGGTAGTCTCTGATCCCCACGGCAGCGACCATCTGCCAATCGTAATTAATATTGCTAACGGTTCAGGGCCACCGAATACAATGAATGTTTCGTACGACCTCACACGGAATGAGTGGAAGAGCTACGCGCCCGCGATATCCAACAAAATCGAGTGCACTCAAGAGCTTCCTCCGGAGGAAGAGTACGGGTTCCTGGCTGGCTTGATTTTCGATACTGCGATTCAAGCTCAGACTAAACACGTACCAGACGCGAACTCACGCGGGCGTCCTCCCAATCCATGGTGGGACAACGAGTGCTCAGACGTGTACGTATAAGACCTTCCGGGACGACGGGCTGCCAGCTAGCTACCGACAGTACGCGATGGTGGAAACGCGCATGAAGAGTTTTATGAAAGCCAAAAAACGTAGCTACTGGCGTCGGTTCGTCGACGGACTAACGAGAGAAACATCGATTAGCACTCTTTGGAGTACGGCCCGGCGCTTACGAAATCGAAACAATACTAACGAGAGTGCAGAATATTCAAACCGTTGGATATTCGATTTTGCCAAGAAGGTTTGTCCGGATTCCGCCCCGGCATAGAAGATGTACCGCACCGCGTCCCCTCACGATAACGCAAACGAAACACCGTTTTCGATGGTGGAGTTCTCATTTACTCCCTTCTTATGTAACAATAAAGCCCCAGAGCCAGACAGAATCAAATTTAACTTGTTAAAGAATCTGCCAGACTCTGCCAAGAGACGCTTGTTGAATTTATTTAATAAGTTTCTTGAGGGTAATATTGTGCCTCACAGGGATGGGAATTATCATTCATTCGCATGATTCATGGCGAATCCGTTCATTGCTTTGAAAGCAGCCAGTCTCATCTGTCTTGCAATGGAATTTTCTGCCCTCCTCCTGGATAATTTGCAACAGGATCTTTTTTTGGGTACAGCGTCGTTTCATTCTGAAAATTGTTTTTTTTTCACCAGCAAATTGCAAACTACTTACTTGACAATTATAAATCACCAAGTGAAAATTTCATAGTCCTATAAAAAAGTATGACAAGTTTTTTATTAGAAAAATTATTTTTGTTTTGAAATGAATCTTTGTGAATGAAAGAATGCATTCATTTGCGATCCTTTCTGCTTTCATTCAAAACACTATATATGTGATGGAGTATTAATCATTGGGTGAACACTAACATTGCCGTGTGCTGTCTCTTTTTTCAGTTTTGTGTTTTGTTTCTCACTTTCGCATGAATGCGTAACTCTACACAAGAAGGGTTGCCGAGATCGGGTTTCACAGTAAGAGCATATTGGTGGATGATTTCAAATTGATCGTTTCGTGAAATGATTTTTCCCATGCCTGGTCCCTCATGACTGGAGGCAAGTGAAGGTCATCGCCATTCAAAAACCAGCCACCGACCACAACTCGTATCGACCGATTGCGATGCTGTCCTGAATCCGAAAGTTGTTCGAGAAAATGATCTTGTTTCGCCTCGACAATTGGGTTGAAGCAAATGGCTTACTGTCAGATACACAATTTGGTTTCCGCAAAGGCAAAGGGACGAACGACTGTCTTGCGTTGTTCTGAACCGAAATTAAAATGGTTTATGCTAGCAAAGAACAGATGGCATTAGTTTTCCTAGATATAAAGGGCTTTAAAGCTTTTGATTCAGTTTCTATCAAAATTCTTTCTGAGAAGCTGCACCTGCATGGTCTTTCACCGACTCTAAACAACTTTTTGATAAACTTGCTGTCTGAAAAACATATGCATTTTTCGCATGGTGATTTATCGACATCAAGAATTAGCTATATGGGTCTTTCCTAGGGCTCATGTCAAAGCCCCCTTCTCTACAACTTTAACGTGAATGACATTGACGAATTTCTTGTCAATTTCTGCACGCTAAGGCAGCTCGCAGATGACGGTATGGTCCCTATTATAGGCCCCAAAGCCATCAATCTGCAAGGACCATTGTAAGATGCCTTGGACAATTTATCTGCTTGTGCCCTCCAGCTGAGTATCAACTTCTCCACAGAGAAAACTGAGCTAGTCGTATTTTCAAGGAAGCGTGAACCAGCGCAACTGCAGCTTCAATTAATGGGCCAAATTATTGCTCAGGTTTCAACTTTCAAATATCTCGGGGTCTGGTTCGACTCTAAAGGAACCGGGGGATGTCACATTAGCTATCTGACACAGAAGTGTTAACAAAGGATCAACTGATCAGGCTGTACCAAATAACGATATTGTCGATGATGGAGCATGCTCTGCCCTTGTATGCAAAAGTGACATTAGCGCCAGTTTGGTCAAATTTAATTTTTTCATATTTCTAAGTTCTCTACAAAAATCCACGTCTTTCAGTGTAATTGTTTTTCAAAAATTATACAAAATGGCCTTTTGAAGCGCGAAAAACAAAGTGACGTAAACGCCAAACTGACGTACTGGTGCAATATAGCACGGAACGCGTATTTAACAAGGCAAAACAGTTTATTCTTAAGCTGTTGCATCATAAGTAATATTGAGGAGCTAGATAAGCACTATTTTGTGATGTAAATGGCTAGGGTGGTATTATAATTAGGGTAGGGTGGTATTCAACTTAACTTTTTAGTGCGATCAAATTCCAGCAATTTGTCGATATAAACTTAATTTTCAACGATTTATATTTTATAAAGAAGTGTTCTGTGCAAGTTAGAATGTTTCTGTAAAGCAACGAGCTTAGCCTTTTTTAGCATGGATTTTTGATACAAAAATAATGTAATTTGGACACGTTTGTTCAAAATTTTGACCGCTGTTGTTCTATTCATTTATTCATTTATTCAAGTTTCATAAATCGTATGAATTAAACTGTTCAGATATCCGCTTCCGAATTTATAATAAATTTCCGAGGCAAATTTAAGCCAGTTTCATTAATTTTTCAAAGTATAGCTTGAAGATTGGTTTTAATATAAAATGAACATTAATAAATCGTATATGTAAAGGATCTAAATTAATGTTGAAACCATCTGAGAGACGTAGTAGACCTATAATAGGTAACCCATACCTGTGAAATGTTTGTACCTGAATACACCTGTTATTCGACACTCTCGATCCACTAACAATGCAAACAGATGTAAATTCATCAGATCACACGGGACAGATTACGACCAACTCCTGAATAACCGTATGCTCAGAAGACTTCAAATGTTCTTGAATAGTTTATAGACAACCGACATGATGTATTTTTATGTGCCGTGTAACAGAACGTGCATTCACTAAAAAATTTACCAAAGAAGCGGAATCCGGAAATACCGGGACCGGTCGTTAAGTGGGACACTGTATCCAAATGTCTTCAAATAGGATTGCATTCTTCACAGATCACAGAATTTGGTGTGCCGCATGACAGGAATAATTACTGGAATTGTTTGGTCCGAACTTCCGTATTCCGGAATCTTTAATAAAGATACGCGTGTCTCATATCAGAGCTCACAACTCGCGATATCTGTGTTGTCATAGTTACACTGACTGTCGGAAACGTAGACAAAAATCATATATATTGTTCAGCATATCTACCGCATAACGAGTCCTTCTGATGATTTCAAAAGCGTTATATCATATTGTATCAGAAATGGGCTTCCGCTCATTATCGGCAGTGATGCGAATGCTCATCACATCATTTGGGGCAGCTCAGACATCAATCTGAGAGGCTCTGAACTGATGGAGTACATAAGTAGTACGAATCTCCATATTCTGAATGTGGGAGACCGACCAACTTTTGCGAGGTCTGGGAGGGAGGAGGTGTTAGACATAACACTTTGCTCTGATAGAATTTTGCATGAACTGGGAAATTGGTAGGTTCCAAATGAAACTGAACCGTCTCTATCCGATCATAAATATATATTTTTCGATCATTTTGATGTCACCTTCAATGTGGTAACATATCGTAATCCTAAATCTACAAACTGGGACCTTTTTTTGGAAAACTTGGCGACTAAATTTCATGGATATTTTCCAACAATTAGTCAACTAGACGACTTAGATGACGTCGTGGATACGACAAACTCAATCATATTAGCATCCTACGAAGAAGCTTGTCCATTTCGTACTGTTAAATCGACTAGGGGAACCCCTTGGTGGAGAGCTGAGCTTGAAAGAATAAAGAAAGTTATGAGAGGAGCTTGGAACCGGCGTCAGCGTGATGACTCCAGGGCTTTCAGGTCAGCTCGTAGTGCATATAAGGAATGTCTTAGATCTGCAGAACGGGCTGGCTGGCAAAGCCTATGCACTAATGTCGCTAGTCTGAACGAGGCTAGCAGATTAAATAAAATTCTCTCCAAATCGAATGATTTTCAGATGAACTCCTTAAAAACCAGAGATGGTGTTTATGTGACGGAAGAAAAAGATGTTCTTAATTGTCTATTCGACACACACTTTCCAGGTTGTATCGATCCGGAGTTGAACAATGTTCACAGATCTCATTCTGGTGATTCGGACTTGTGGGCGTTAGCACGCACATTGGTTTCCTCTGAATCGGTCAAGTGGGCAGTTGACAGCTTTGCTCCATACAAATCACCAGGAAAAGATGGAATACTTCCCGTGCTACTGCAAAAGGGATTTGATATTCTTAAACATGTCTTGAAAAAGATTTCTCTTTCCAGTCTTGCTACCGGGTATATCCCGAAAGCATGGCGAGAAATAACTGTTAGATTTATTCCCAAAGGGGGGCGCTCAAGCTATCAAGAAGCCAAGAGTTTTAGGCCTATCAGCTTAAGTTCTTTTCTTCTGAAAGCTTTGGAACGGATAATCGATCATCAAATCAGGAACGTTAGTTTAGTTGAATATCCACTGCACAAAATGCAACATGCATTTCAGTGTGGGAAATCCACGATCACTCTGCTTCACGATGTTGTTTACAACATTGGGAAAGCCTTCTCGCTCAAGCAATCTAGCTTGGGTGTATTCCTAGATATTGAGGGTGCTTTTGACAATGTGTCCTTCCAGTCTATTCTGGAAGCGACGCGCGGTCTTGGGATACCTGCATGTATCTCAGGTTGGATAAACGCAATGCTTAGTAACCGCATACTTTGCTCGTCACTGCGACAGGCTGAGATACGGAAGTTACGTATTTGCGGTTGTCCTCAGGGCGGCATTATGTCACCTTTGTTATGGAACTTGGTAGCTGACGGCTTGTTGGAGAAACTCAATGAGCTTGGATTTCCAACCTACGGGTTTGCTGACGATTACCAAATACTAATTACTGGATTTTGCATCGGAACAATCTTTGACTTAATGCAACAGGCATTAAGAGCCGTCGAACAGTGGTGTCGACAGGTTAAACTATCAGTTAACCCAAGCAAAACTTCAATGGTTCTTTTCACGAAGAAGCGAATAACAACCGGAGTTCGTCCCTTGCAGTTCTTTGATTCTGAGCTACTGTGTGCAGATCAAGTTAAATACGTTGGAGTCATATTGGATTCCAAACTGAATTGGTCTGCTCACATTGAGTTCAGAGTCAAGAAAGCGTGCATGGCTTTCGGGCAGTGCAGACGAACTTTTGGAAAGACCTGGGGTCTCAAACCTAAATACATCTATTGGATTTACACGACAATTGTACGTCCAATACTGTCATACGGATGCCTTGTGTGGTGGCAGAGGGGAGAGGTGGTGACAGTCCAGTCAAAGCTAAACCATCTGCAAAGAATGGCGCTCATGGCGTTGACTGGTGCTTTCACCACGACTCCGACTGCTGCTCTTGAGGCACTTCTAAATATCAAACCATTACACATAACTTAAAACAAGAAGCACTATCATGTGCATACAGACTGCAGGTTACTGGGCTTTGGAACAATAATCATGTTGATCTTGCTACCAGTCATACACGATTGTGGTCACAAATGGTTACATGGGGTGAAGATATTCTTGCTCCCAGCGACATTACACTCACTTGTAGTTTTCCTTACAGGACATTCCATGTGAAGATTCCCTCTCGAGAGGAGTGGTTGTCTGGCTTTATGGAAAGTCAATAACAAACGCAAGTGGTTTGTTACACTGACGGTTCTCTGATGGAGGGACGTGCTGGTGTTTACTGTCGTGAAATGAGATTGGAACAATCTCACTCACTAGGTAGATACTGTATTGTATTCCAAGTAGAAATCTTTGCGATTATGTGCGGGGTACAATCGGCCCTTCAACTGAGTTTGTCCAGCAGAGTTATAAACTTCTGCTCCGATAGTCAGGCTGCAATCAAGGCCCTTAGCTCAGACAAATCCCGGTCCAAGCCAGTGATCGCATGCCGAACCAAAATCGAAGAACTAAGCATTGTCAACACCATCTACCTTGTCTGGGTGCCCGGACATTGCGGTATTACTGGAAATAAATGGGCTGACGAATTGGCCAGGGCAGGTTCAGCGATTGACTTCGTTGATCCTGAGCCCGCGCTGCCAATTTCGACAAGTTGGATAAGGGAAAAAATACGGTCCTGGGCTTTGTCCGAGCACCGCAATTATTGGAGAAATCTACAAACGTGTCGTCAAACAAAGGCGTTTCTAGAACAACCGTGCCCAGTGATTTCGAAAAATCTCCTACATTTTTCGAAGCTCCACCAGGGCTTTTATCGGCCACTGCAAACTCAATTATCACATGGCAACTATTCAGCGCGCTGAGTCTTTTTCATGTGATCTTTGTGAATCCGACTACGGAACCTCATATCATCCGATATCCATCGGTAGCGCAATTGCGATTTCGAGTCTTCGGCCGTCCTTATATAGACGAAACCATGTTTGGACGACTGAAACTCAGAGACATACTAAAGTTTCTTATCCAATGTGGTAAAGAGCTTTAGGCTTATTCGCAGGCAAGTGGAACTACTTGTGAGTTTAACTTACCTGTTGTTTATTTTTGTTTCTGTGCTGTTATTTTTCCCACCTTTCCAATTCTACTTCCCCACACCTCCTTATCCTTTCCTTCCGCTCAGGAAATGATGAAAACACAAGGCAAGGCACAAATCCCCGACTACATACGGGGAACGTGCCATTTAAGCCAATATATTCTGATTCCTGATTCCCGATTTGACGTTGACTTTGAATTTGCATTGTCCATAACTTATAGGGTTGAAGTTATTTAATATGCCGCATGACAGAAATATTTAACAAAAATGTTTCATCCGAAAAACCGGATTGACAGGAATATTCACTTAAAATTTCGTCCAATGAGAAGGAATCCCCGGAATGACTCGTAAATTTTCCCCATGTGTCCGTATGACTTTACAGGTTTGCATTGTTCATAGATCATCGTTCAAGTGCCGCATGGCAGATATTTTCAAGTACAATTGTTTCACAGATATATTCACTAGACCCTCCAGCCCAGAACCGCTTCTGCGTTGCCTGAAAAGGCCTACATGATACCAAATCGAATTCATAGTGTTCATATGCACGATAATATATTCAATGCATTTTCTAATAATGCCAGACTTGCAACTAAGCTTTGGAAAATTAATGAAAATGCACTAAATGGCCCTCGTACATAACCCACGGAACATCCGCATAAATCCAAAACCGAACATCTGGCCAGACAGTCACATACAGCCAAGGAAACTTGAATGAATTAATGATCATTTGCAGGTAATTCAATTCAGTTCAAACGGTTGAAACTACACAATACGCTTTACCCGACACTACTGATTTGTATACGTACTTCAGAATTGCATAAAAACAGTGAAATGAAATCACTCTTTTTTTGCAAAAGTGACGTTAGTTAAAATTTACAAAGTTTTCGCAAAAATAAAATAAAATAAAGCAATTAGCTCTTATCTACGATGGATTGTACACATTTTGTACAGAACATATAGTTGAAATATTAATTGTGCTTTTGAAAATATCACGAAACACAAAAATTGGTTTCCTGACAAAAATTCCTTTTGGCGCTAACGTTACAATAGCATAAAAGGGCAGTCTAGAGGTTCTAGCAAAGTCAAACGTAGATCTTGTTAACGAAGGTACCACTTAACGCAGGGGAGATCTGGGAATCCATAATCGAGGTCACTTTCTGCAGCCATGGATTGGCAGAAGACATAAGCTACATGGTAGCAAGAACCGCTCTCAAGCTAAGCAAGAAACTTGAGGAGATATGCCACAAAGCCAACGTGAATCTATACTGAATATCAGTATAGATTCACGTTGGCTACAGAGTTGCCGTGGCGAAGATGAAAGACCCGGCGGTACGACTTGAAAGGTGTCCGAAGAAGATGAAGTTTATTCACAGTTCGTGTTGATACTCGGTCAGAGAACAACGTATCTTTTCTTACTCTGTGCTGAGTGGTGTGAGAATAAAAACCCGTTAAAGTTTTTAACTATTGTGCGATCTCTACCCACCATATAGTATTAGTTTATCTAGTGCGAATAGTTATTTAATAAATTTAATAGTGAGCGCGAGCCGAGCCGGTAGCCGATACCGCTATTGTCTAGCCAACCATACCACACAGCTTGGCACAGGCATACCAAGGCAAGTGTACGGTGCCTAAATTATAACGCTCGATCCACTCCGCATACGTGTCGAACTAATTACATCCGCAAACACCGTCATATCGTAACGAAGCGGTGAAAAATAGTGTACTGTTAGCAACAAATCCAGTGATAGTGATCGAACAAATAGATACAAAATAATTGTCGTCCATGAGGGCGACCGATCCCCCCCCCCTCCCGTGGGGAAGCCTCAATACCACTCTGGATGCAGCAAGACGGTGATAGAATTGTCACTCAAACCCTGCTATTGTAAGCGGTGAGTAACGAAAATGATATGAATAGTACAGTCCTAACACTCACCCGTCCCGATGCAAAACTCCCTCCAAATCCTTTCATGATTAATGAAACACTGCAGCAATTGCTTGGATGCGACCCAAGGACGGTTATGAGTGCCTCCAAAGAAGCAAAAGGTACAAAATAAATTCTTCGCACCCCTTCAAGAACCATATATAAAAAGCTTGTGGGTTTGAAGCAACTAATAGATGGAACCCCAGTCGAAATCATCCCACACCCTTCGCTCAACTTCTGTCAAGGAATTGTATATGATGTTGACACCATCGATGTAGATCCAACTTAAAAACAAGCTTGCTTCCCAACGGGTAGAAAATGTTCGCCGAATCACTAAACGGATTGCAAACGAAACTCAAAATACTCCCCTCGTTGTGCTCACCTTTAAAGGGCAAACGCTACCCTCTCACGTGTACTATGGCCTCATTCGGGTACTAGTTCGAAGAGTCACTTCTACTCTGTTTCGGATGTGCTAAATATGGTCATTCAAGAAAAAACTGTTCGGAAACCCCGATATGTACATCGTGCTCTGAGACACACGAAAGCTCTGATCCCCAATCGTGCAAGGAACAAAAATACTGCCGCAACTGCGAAGGAAACCATGGACCCACAGACCGAAACTGCCCAATCTACAAGAAGGAAGAAGCAATCATAAAATTCAAAACTGACAATAACCTTACGTTCGGTGAAGCTCGAGCTACAATGAAAAAAACCAAAGAACCCAATACCTATGCTAACCAATTGAACCCCCAAGACAACGAAAAAGATCGACTGATTAAGGAATTACGTGAAGAGCTAAACAAAGCTCGGCTGCAAAATAATGAAACAAAAACCCACCGTTTTTGCAACACCAGCCGGGCCGGCCACAAGGGGCCGCTCCAAGAAGCCTAAGCTAGATAAACAACACCACACTATTAACCCAAATTCACACACCGCCAAAACCCGGGTCTCCAGCACAAACCAAGGTGGATCGAGACAAGATATGGCGGATGAAGAAGCAGATCTTACCATATCAGAATAATCTTCGATAGAGCGCAAACAAACCAAACGAACGACCAAACAGGTTCTCCACCTATTACCATAACAACAAAAATCGTTGCACAATCCTCTTCCCACAAATCACCATCCCCTCTGGCACTGGAAGTACCGACTATCGATGACCCTGATGCTGTTGGGGCTCCAACAGATAATCCAACCTTTCCTACTCAAAATAAATCCCACCCCTCCCATGTACTATTTCTCAACTCAGATCACATAGAAAGCACAAGGACTATGACAGAAAGCCAATTGGAACCCACACACCATCAACTAAACAATACGGATATGGCAGAAGACCAACCGTTTAATAATTCATGCTGGTTACAATTTATCGCGTCTACGACTGAAGTCCAACCACACAACAACGTACAGGCCTCACTACCAAAATCGAATGGATCGACTACTTCAGTTATCCAAACCAGCATACTACCCTGTTCCTCTCGGAGCAACCGTGGCCCTGCCAGTGCGGACGATATAACCCCACCGGAACTGACGGACAACCTGCGGTACTCCGAGAGCGACATGCCACCAATGGAGACACACAAGGGCGGCAACGCCAGTCCCTCCAAGGACCCGGAAACACACAATCGTACTCAATCGGAAGACATTAAAATTTGTGCCAGAAGGAAATCCCGGACGGAAAAGGGTCGATTGGCCTATCCCCTGGCGGACAACGAAGGATTAAGTACCAGGACGGACAAGGGTCCTTGGACCTATCCCCTGGGAAAGGACACACACCGCGCTATCATCTGTGAAACCACCTCGCACAATGAGTACAGCCACTTTCTACACTCCACAAACCCCGCAGCTGTCTTAGAAGGCAACACACAACCACCCAACGAACCATCTACATCCCAGCCAATTGACCAACTAGCGACTATGGTAGAGCACCAAACTCAACACGCAACACACCGTTTACCCACAGCTATGGCAGAAGGCCCAACGACACGTACAAGAAACCTGCACAGGGCAACATTCAGTGACGAGGAAACAACTCCACCATCATCACCCAATCCATCGCAGTTCAGTACATTTCCTGAAAACACCCAAACTGGACGAAAACTAGCCCTTCAATGGAATGCCAATGGGCTGAAGGGACAGTGGAATGAATTGCAGATATTCACCACTGCAAATTCTCCCATATGTATGGCTATCCAAGAAACTCATATCGATCGACACCAAGACCTCAATCAGTGGATCAATAACAGCTATACGTGGTTTCAAAAAACTGGAAACAATTTATTTGAAACCATCGGTCTTGCAATTCGTAAGGATATACACCACACACCAGTGCAAATTGACCAAATTGACAGCCAACTACTACAACTCACTGCGCGCCTACATGGCCCAATACCGATAACCGTCGCATGTGTTTATATACCGGCTGGCAGAATGCCAGATCTGCTCTGCTCTGCTCTGAAATCAGCTCAGAAGCTGTATTGGATAGCTGGAACGACCTTTTCTAGTCATGGGGGATTTTAATTCTCACCATACTATTTGGGGATCAAAACGAAGCGACTGCAGAGGGCATCACATCCTTGAAGCAGCTGAAGACACGAATGCCATAATTCTAAATGACGGATCCTCCACATTCATACGAGGCCAACACAGAAGTCAGATTGACCTAACAATCGCCTCTGCCAAAATTGCTGGCAAACTCCGATGGAAAATCGAGGAAGACATCCATGGCAGTGATCACTTTCCGATCACTATTACAACCGACGATGAACCTCCCCTCACCACCCGAAGAAAAAAGTGGAAATACGATGAAGCTGACTGGGATACCTTTGAAACCCTTGTAGAAGAAAATATTGATCCCCAAAGACCGATATCCATCGAAGGAATAAGCCATATCATAACCGAGGCCGCAACTGCCAGCATACCGAAAACCTCGGCAAAAGCAAACAAAAAAACAGCCTCATGGTCAAAGACGCAATAAAAATGCGGAGAAAAGCACTGAGGAGACTAAAAAAGACCCCCTCGACCCATCCATAATTTGCAATACGGATCGATAACACATTGTCAGTGCCTGAAATGTGGAGAAGAGTGAACGCCTTGTCAGGAAAAAGAAGGCACCAAGAATATACGCTCTATGACAAAAACAGGGTATTAACTGACGACGCGCTAGAAATAGTCAACATTCTAGGAGACTACTTTGCCAAAATATCGTCCACCTAGAAATTCTCGGACCGATTTAAACAAACCAAGGCAGCTCATGAAAGCATCCCCATTTCCTTCGATGTCGAACCTGAAAACCAACTCTCGGACTACAACACTGGGTTCACCATGGGCGAACTACTATATGCAATATCGAAATCAAAAGGTATGTCGGCTAGGCTAGATAACATTGGATACCCCATGATACAACACCTGCCACTACTTGATAAGTCCGCACTATTGCAGGCCATCAATATGATGTGGATAGAAGGAAAATATCCACCAGCATGGAGAAATAGCATTGTCGTTCCCATTCCAAAACCTGGGAAAAATACAGCAGAACCAGAAGGATACCGACCAATTAGCCTAACGAGTTGCTTAGGAAAAGTAGTAGAAAAAATGATCAACAGGAGGCTAACAACCGTCCTAGAGGAAAAAGAATTGCTCGACCAACGGCAATTTGCTTTTAGGAGAGGAAGAGGCACAGGCTTGTACCTAAATGCACTAGGAGACATCGTCAACCGCGCTTTTCAAGCAGGGCAACACGCAGCATTGGACATATCAAAAGCTTACAATCGCACCTGGAGGTACAACATCTTACGCCAGCTCAAGGAATGGGGATTCACCGGAAGAATAAGCCACTTTATACAAGGCTACCTAAATGAACGGCTGTTTCAAGTTGCAGTAGGTGGATCCTTATCCACAACGAAGTTGGAGGAAAATGGAGTTCCCCAAGGGTCAGTACTAGCAGTTACCCTATTTCTTATAGGTATCAACGGTGTCTTCGACAATCTTCCGAAAGGAGTTTACATTCTGGTATACGCAGACGACATCGTCTTAGTTGCCACCGGTGAAAACGCCAACAGAAACAAAATAAAACTGCAGACTGCTATTAGGCCGATGACATGCTTACGCGATTTGCAATGCGGTAGCGGTAAGCGAAGCGAATGCGTTTGACCTATCTCTTTGATGTGTGCATGTAGAACGCGTAATACTGTCATAGTAAAAGCGGGGCGAACGCGGCAAAACACTATGACGCGTCCGCAAACGCTTCGCTTTCCGCTTCAGCTTGTCATCGGCCTTAGAAGAGTTACAGAATGAGCCGAAAGCGTAGGCTTTTGCATGTCAGTTGAAAAATCCGTAATCTCCCACCTTTGCCAACTATCACATCAGCCTTGGAGACGACCAATCAGGTAGAGGCACACGCCATGGAGGCAATATATACTGTGGAAGACTAGATGTGGCAGAAAAAGCTGGCGTTAGCCTATCCTAAAACAGTAGCGGTGTTGATTGGAAACCAAAAGGCAGTGCAATATGCGAAAATCACGCCGAACAATTCAGCAATCGGCAGTTGTAAGAGAAGGCTTCTAGCGTATCAACATCAGTACTCCGGTACGGTAGTCTGGCCTGGTTCCCAGCAATGAAAATGAGATGAAGCAAGTCGTAGTTGAACAGTACGTTCAGATTGATGAGCGGCACGGTGGCGGGAGCCCATCGGACTATACCGGTTAGGTGTGCCGTGCGAACAGACACCAAAGAAGTTCGACGAGAAAAACGGAATGCTATCATAAGAAAGTAGCAAAAGGAATTTGACAACGCAGTGAATGGAAAGTGGACACACCAATGGATCATGAAAGCGTGTCCACGTAAATTGATTAAAAGCACGGAGAAGTTAACTTCACAATTGGCAAAATTTTTGTCAGGCCATGGCTGCATAGATTTGTACGCGCAGAGTTCACTCTCTATCTGGAGTGCCCAGACGCTGAAGAACCACCGGAACCCGTAGTTTTTGACTACTTACGGTTCGGCTTAATACGAAGCGTACTGCTGGTCATCAGTTGGGAAGATAGCAGCCTAGATTGCATCGTTTACAGAATGTGCTATGATAAAAATACGCTGAACATTATTAACGGAGCCATTATGTGAATTGCTCAGCTTTGCAGCGAAAATAGCATTGGTTAATCGAATTGTGGAGTAGGCTACATTAACCACCGAGGAGTAGCTCAAGTCGTTTGCGGAGATGCACCGATAGAAGGTAGTTGAGACGCCAACATGCCGGATGTCACGCTTTTTTCGGAATCGTTGGACCGACGTCGAAACCCTGTCGGGAAGCCCGTGATTAGGCTAGATTCACTGACAGATCGAGTAGGTCAAGAGAGAAAGCGTCAGCGGTCGTTTGTCGGTGCGCAGGAAGCTACACTGCATCCGGAATCGCCGAACCGACCACATCACCCACTGGTTGGCCCGTTGAGTAGTCTATGTCCACCGCAGGTGAGTATCCGAGTAGATCGCGACAATATTGGAAACTAAAGGGCTCGCGGAAACGGAAATCTGTATATGGAGAAATTCCGCCGCCCAGAAACTCTCAGTCGAAGTGGGGAAGAATCACCACAGGAGATTATCTAAATGGATCACGACAAAGCTGGGAAATAAATGGCTCACGGAAGTCCGATTAGATATTCGGAGCTAGATGGCTCAAGTACACACATTAGATGTAGACATTTAAACAGTTTAATGTATGCAGATAACCAAGAAGAGGCAAACCGGGAATTGAATTGCAAGCAATTTGATGGATCAAGCGAGAAATAATTGCATGGTCTGTTTTGTATAACAAAGGCATAACAACGTAAAATAATATCTCTTACGAAATAAATTCCCACCTTTTTTCCACTGTTACTTCAGTCAACCGACACCAGTACAACCCTGAACCGGAGGTATTTTAGCGCCATACCAATTAATCGTCGATTATTGCCCTCCGTATTTCTCCCCGGCCACCACTCGGCCAGTTTATTTTTTCTCGGTCCGTGGTTTCAGTGACACGCGACTGCAAAAAAAAAATGTTCAACGTATGTAGCACTTAAGCGCAAACATACACGAAATGGCTCAATTATCCGACCGGCAACGGTACGAGCATTTATGCATTCCATCGCATGGGGCTGGGAATGCATAAATAGACAACGTCTTTCGTACCCAGCTGGCACCACCATGCAACCTTAACCGTGGAAGTTATAAATTATCAAAACCCAACACCGGATCCAGGCCGGCCGGCGGCAGCGGCGGCGGCCACTTGCCGGACCAATGCCGTCCGGTTCGACATTTATCGGGAAGTGGGTGAAAAGCTGCAGCTTTCGTTCTCCAATCAAAAGATGGACTCGGGCATAAACCCTGAGCTCCAAGAGCTTTATTTTGCACAAAGTTTGCCTAATTGGGTGGTAATTAGTTTTCTTCCACTGCCGCCGTAGTGAGGCTGGTGGCGGGGCGTGGCGCGGCGCGGCGTGGCTTGGCATAGCGGAGACCAATGCCTGATGGTGATTGTATGGTCAGCGATAACGGCGCCAGTTTAGACATTAATTGCGATGCTTCGAACTTTCGCTTAGATGGCTAGCCATTGCGGTGTTGCACTAGCAAAAACTGTCCGTTGTCAACCGGACGATTACACCACCCCCAGAAATGCAATCACAATCGAATGAAACAGGTTCGAGGTGTACACATATATATGCTAAAACCAGGTCAACTAATAAACGATTGGAGATCGAAATCGGTACCAGGACATGTTCCAAAGCACGAATGTTGAAATGTAGCAACCCGATCAAACCGATAATTTAAGCTGTTCCGGAACCATAAATGGACCGGTTAATCGATGGTATGATGAATATGATGTGCATAAATTAATATTTGATTGTGAGTAGTGGTTTTTGGCAGGTTGACTTAAATTTTTTTTAGATTGCATTTTTTCTGACACAGAATTTCTCTGCTCAAAAAACTGTGCAGTAGTTACCAAGCAAAAGAGTTTATCGCAGACTCATTTAACAACAGTATGCTAAACATCGCTACTCCCCTCTCCAACAAACTTGCACAGTAAATAAGTCGAGAAATTTACGTATCGACTTCGTCTCATCAGCATCTTGGCAGACTTGACTTGACTCCAGTCTCGAGCGACGTGACGTAATCACAGGTATTTTGTTTGCTAGATACTGATGAGACGAAGTTGAAACGCCAATTTTTCGACTTACTTCAGGTACAGAACGTTCTAATCAAAATTACTCCTTAGGGAGAAATATAGCATAGCAATTTTCCTTTTTTTTAAATGGTTTAAACTCAAACGAAAGCAACCGATTTATTCGGGGGTTCCCATTACACCTACTTGTACAAGTCCTTGTTCATGTTGCGGAAAATGTTGCAGTCCGGGTGCTCCAGCAGTCGAAATGTGATCGAACAGTGATGGTTCTCCAGGGGAGAAATGTCATTGTATCTGAAACGAGAAACAGCACAAAATACTGTAATCAGTGTTGTCGCTGTATGTTTGTGTGTGTATGGCTGTGTAAGAATGCATAGAACAGGAGGGATGGAAGGCACTGGAACTAATTGGAGCTGGGATGATCCTTCCGCCTCTCAGCCGGCCTGGTCAGAGAATGAAACGGGAAAATGATATATCGACCGTGGCAGCAAATGTTTGAATGCGAATGTGACTACTTGCCACGCCTGGTCCGATGCAATCGGGATAATATTTTATGCGTCAATAATGTTCGCTGTAAAATTATGCCAAATTTATCGCTGGCTGTTGCCATAAAATAGCAAGCAATTTGTGCAGGCAGGAGTGCAGCGAAAAGCAAATTGGATTTGAACTTTGCAATTTATTTGGCGATCGTCACTCATGATTAAAACCGTGTTTTGGTGATTTTTAGTAATAGTAAAACGCGAGCTTAATAGGATCATGAATGTTAGATTTTTTCCATTGCAATAGTTTCAGACAGAAGGCAGACAAGTTTATAGCAATCAATTAAATAACATTTTGAATTTAAACTCACTCATAAAATATAATTTAGATCTATGCGGACATCAATTTCATATAGATGTACCTACACCAACCATCATAATTTCAGACAGAAAACGGAACAGCATAGTAATTTCCTCTGAAAATGGTACCAAACCGATCCGAAACGTTTTATAAGACTGACAGAAGTGTCACTAATTTTTGTGCAATTTGTTTTTATCCTCCGCGATTTTTGCTGAACGCAATTGCTTGCAATATTTCAACAGATCTTCGCGAAAGTAAGCCTCATTTCGGAGACTACGCCATTAATCTCCACGTCTCGGACGGGTACGCAGATACGATATTTCTTTGCGAGAATCTTACAGCGAGAAATCTCGCTTGCCTGTTCAAGGTAGCTCACAGATACGTTAGGTTTATCTGGGACCTTGGCGATATCGGTTACGGCCGAGTTATGTCTTTTTTAAATACTGATTTTAGGATTGTTGGATATCCGGATTTTTTCATGTTGTGATCAATTAATTCATTTTTTGGTCTTTGACGTAAGTAACAATACCTTATTTCAGCTTATTCGTGATATCCAACGGAGAAAACAGACCGAAACGGTGAGTTAAGCGAAAGAAATATGTGAGTAAAATACCCCAGTGGTTTTGCAGTGGTTTTTCTCATCAAAATCGTGCGATCTATCAATTAAGCCTAAACCGTTAAATTTGGGTCTGTGACGTCTTCAGAGGAATTGTGGACCTTTCAAGCCCTTTCATATAGTACTGTTATTTTAATTATTAATCATCCCAAAAGTGATATATTTTTCAACTTTCTTACAAGTGCATATAAAATTATTGTTTATCGTTTGTCTCTTTCCCTTTCATCGCTTTTTCGGTTTTGGTTTTTCGGTTTTCGTTTTTCGTTTTTCGTTTTTCGTTTTTCGTTTTTCGTTTTTCGTTTTTTGTTTTTTGTTTTTTGTTTTTTGTTTTTCGTTTTTCGTTTTTCGTTTTTCGTTTTTCGTTTTTCGTTTTTCGTTTTTCGTTTTTCGTTTTTCGTTTTTCGTTTTTCGTTTTTCGTTTTTCGTTTTTCGTTTTTCGTTTTTCGTTTTTCGTTTTTCGTTTTTCGTTTTTCGTTTTTCGTTTTTCGTTTTTCGTTTTTCGTTTTTCGTTTTTCGTTTTTCGTTTTTCGTTTTTCGTTTTTCGTTTTTCGTTTTTCGTTTTTCGTTTTTCGTTTTTCGTTTTTCGTTTTTCGTTTTTCGTTTTTCGTTTTTCGTTTTTCGTTTTTCGTTTTTCGTTTTTCGTTTTTCGTTTTTCGTTTTTCGTTTTTCGTTTTTCGTTTTTCGTTTTTCGTTTTTCGTTTTTCGTTTTTCGTTTTTCGTTTTTCGTTTTTCGTTTTTCGTTTTTCGTTTTTCGTTTTTCGTTTTTCGTTTTTCGTTTTTCGTTTTTCGTTTTTCGTTTTTCGTTTTTCGTTTTTCGTTTTTCGTTTTTCGTTTTTCGTTTTTCGTTTTTCGTTTTTCGTTTTTCGTTTTTCGTTTTTCGTTTTTCGTTTTTCGTTTTTCGTTTTTCGTTTTTCGTTTTTCGTTTTTCGTTTTTCGTTTTTCGTTTTTCGTTTTTCGTTTTTCGTTTTTCGTTTTTCGTTTTTCGTTTTTCGTTTTTCGTTTTTCGTTTTTCGTTTTTCGTTTTTCGTTTTTCGTTTTTCGTTTTTCGTTTTTCGTTTTTCGTTTTTCGTTTTTCGTTTTTCGTTTTTCGTTTTTCGTTTTTCGTTTTTCGTTTTTCGTTTTTCGTTTTTCGTTTTTCGTTTTTCGTTTTTCGTTTTTCGTTTTTCGTTTTTCGTTTTTCGTTTTTCGTTTTTCGTTTTTCGTTTTTCGTTTTTCGTTTTTCGTTTTTCGTTTTTCGTTTTTCGTTTTTCGTTTTTCGTTTTTCGTTTTTCGTTTTTCGTTTTTCGTTTTTCGTTTTTCGTTTTTCGTTTTTCGTTTTTCGTTTTTCGTTTTTCGTTTTTCGTTTTTCGTTTTTCGTTTTTCGTTTTTCGTTTTTCGTTTTTCGTTTTTCGTTTTTCGTTTTTCGTTTTTCGTTTTTCGTTTTTCGTTTTTCGTTTTTCGTTTTTCGTTTTTCGTTTTTCGTTTTTCGTTTTTCGTTTTTCGTTTTTCGTTTTTCGTTTTTCGTTTTTCGTTTTTCGTTTTTCGTTTTTCGTTTTTCGTTTTTCGTTTTTCGTTTTTCGTTTTTCGTTTTTCGTTTTTCGTTTTTCGTTTTTCGTTTTTCGTTTTTCGTTTTTCGTTTTTCGTTTTTCGTTTTTCGTTTTTCGTTTTTCGTTTTTCGTTTTTCGTTTTTCGTTTTTCGTTTTTCGTTTTTCGTTTTTCGTTTTTCGTTTTTCGTTTTTCGTTTTTCGTTTTTCGTTTTTCGTTTTTCGTTTTTCGTTTTTCGTTTTTCGTTTTTCGTTTTTCGTTTTTCGTTTTTCGTTTTTCGTTTTTCGTTTTTCGTTTTTCGTTTTTCGTTTTTCGTTTTTCGTTTTTCGTTTTTCGTTTTTCGTTTTTCGTTTTTCGTTTTTCGTTTTTCGTTTTTCGTTTTTCGTTTTTCGTTTTTCGTTTTTCGTTTTTCGTTTTTCGTTTTTCGTTTTTCGTTTTTCGTTTTTCGTTTTTCGTTTTTCGTTTTTCGTTTTTCGTTTTTCGTTTTTCGTTTTTCGTTTTTCGTTTTTCGTTTTTCGTTTTTCGTTTTTCGTTTTTCGTTTTTCGTTTTTCGTTTTTCGTTTTTCGTTTTTCGTTTTTCGTTTTTCGTTTTTCGTTTTTCGTTTTTCGTTTTTCGTTTTTCGTTTTTCGTTTTTCGTTTTTCGTTTTTCGTTTTTCGTTTTTCGTTTTTCGTTTTTCGTTTTTCGTTTTTCGTTTTTCGTTTTTCGTTTTTCGTTTTTCGTTTTTCGTTTTTCGTTTTTCGTTTTTCGTTTTTCGTTTTTCGTTTTTCGTTTTTCGTTTTTCGTTTTTCGTTTTTCGTTTTTCGTTTTTCGTTTTTCGTTTTTCGTTTTTCGTTTTTCGTTTTTCGTTTTTCGTTTTTCGTTTTTCGTTTTTCGTTTTTCGTTTTTCGTTTTTCGTTTTTCGTTTTTCGTTTTTCGTTTTTCGTTTTTCGTTTTTCGTTTTTCGTTTTTCGTTTTTCGTTTTTCGTTTTTCGTTTTTCGTTTTTCGTTTTTCGTTTTTCGTTTTTCGTTTTTCGTTTTTCGTTTTTCGTTTTTCGTTTTTCGTTTTTCGTTTTTCGTTTTTCGTTTTTCGTTTTTCGTTTTTCGTTTTTCGTTTTTCGTTTTTCGTTTTTCGTTTTTCGTTTTTCGTTTTTCGTTTTTCGTTTTTCGTTTTTCGTTTTTCGTTTTTCGTTTTTCGTTTTTCGTTTTTCGTTTTTCGTTTTTCGTTTTTCGTTTTTCGTTTTTCGTTTTTCGTTTTTCGTTTTTCGTTTTTCGTTTTTCGTTTTTCGTTTTTCGTTTTTCGTTTTTCGTTTTTCGTTTTTCGTTTTTCGTTTTTCGTTTTTCGTTTTTCGTTTTTCGTTTTTCGTTTTTCGTTTTTCGTTTTTCGTTTTTCGTTTTTCGTTTTTCGTTTTTCGTTTTTCGTTTTTCGTTTTTCGTTTTTCGTTTTTCGTTTTTCGTTTTTCGTTTTTCGTTTTTCGTTTTTCGTTTTTCGTTTTTCGTTTTTCGTTTTTCGTTTTTCGTTTTTCGTTTTTCGTTTTTCGTTTTTCGTTTTTCGTTTTTCGTTTTTCGTTTTTCGTTTTTCGTTTTTCGTTTTTCGTTTTTCGTTTTTCGTTTTTCGTTTTTCGTTTTTCGTTTTTCGTTTTTCGTTTTTCGTTTTTCGTTTTTCGTTTTTCGTTTTTCGTTTTTCGTTTTTCGTTTTTCGTTTTTCGTTTTTCGTTTTTCGTTTTTCGTTTTTCGTTTTTCGTTTTTCGTTTTTCGTTTTTCGTTTTTCGTTTTTCGTTTTTCGTTTTTCGTTTTTCGTTTTTCGTTTTTCGTTTTTCGTTTTTCGTTTTTCGTTTTTCGTTTTTCGTTTTTCGTTTTTCGTTTTTCGTTTTTCGTTTTTCGTTTTTCGTTTTTCGTTTTTCGTTTTTCGTTTTTCGTTTTTCGTTTTTCGTTTTTCGTTTTTCGTTTTTCGTTTTTCGTTTTTCGTTTTTCGTTTTTCGTTTTTCGTTTTTCGTTTTTCGTTTTTCGTTTTTCGTTTTTCGTTTTTCGTTTTTCGTTTTTCGTTTTTCGTTTTTCGTTTTTCGTTTTTCGTTTTTCGTTTTTCGTTTTTCGTTTTTCGTTTTTCGTTTTTCGTTTTTCGTTTTTCGTTTTTCGTTTTTCGTTTTTCGTTTTTCGTTTTTCGTTTTTCGTTTTTCGTTTTTCGTTTTTCGTTTTTCGTTTTTCGTTTTTCGTTTTTCGTTTTTCGTTTTTTCGTTTTTCGTTTTTCGTTTTTCGTTTTTCGTTTTTCGTTTTTCGTTTTTCGTTTTTCGTTTTTCGTTTTTCGTTTTTCGTTTTTCGTTTTTCGTTTTTCGTTTTTCGTTTTTCGTTTTTCGTTTTTCGTTTTTCGTTTTTCGTTTTTCGTTTTTCGTTTTTCGTTTTTCGTTTTTCGTTTTTCGTTTTTCGTTTTTCGTTTTTCGTTTTTCGTTTTTCGTTTTTCGTTTTTCGTTTTTCGTTTTTCGTTTTTCGTTTTTCGTTTTTCGTTTTTCGTTTTTCGTTTTTCGTTTTTCGTTTTTCGTTTTTCGTTTTTCGTTTTTCGTTTTTCGTTTTTCGTTTTTCGTTTTTCGTTTTTCGTTTTTCGTTTTTCGTTTTTCGTTTTTCGTTTTTCGTTTTTCGTTTTTCGTTTTTCGTTTTTCGTTTTTCGTTTTTCGTTTTTCGTTTTTCGTTTTTCGTTTTTCGTTTTTCGTTTTTCGTTTTTCGTTTTTCGTTTTTCGTTTTTCGTTTTTCGTTTTTCGTTTTTCGTTTTTCGTTTTTCGTTTTTCGTTTTTCGTTTTTCGTTTTTCGTTTTTCGTTTTTCGTTTTTCGTTTTTCGTTTTTCGTTTTTCGTTTTTCGTTTTTCGTTTTTCGTTTTTCGTTTTTCGTTTTTCGTTTTTCGTTTTTCGTTTTTCGTTTTTCGTTTTTCGTTTTTCGTTTTTCGTTTTTCGTTTTTCGTTTTTCGTTTTTCGTTTTTCGTTTTTCGTTTTTCGTTTTTCGTTTTTCGTTTTTCGTTTTTCGTTTTTCGTTTTTCGTTTTTCGTTTTTCGTTTTTCGTTTTTCGTTTTTCGTTTTTCGTTTTTCGTTTTTCGTTTTTCGTTTTTCGTTTTTCGTTTTTCGTTTTTCGTTTTTCGTTTTTCGTTTTTCGTTTTTCGTTTTTCGTTTTTCGTTTTTCGTTTTTCGTTTTTCGTTTTTCGTTTTTCGTTTTTCGTTTTTCGTTTTTCGTTTTTCGTTTTTCGTTTTTCGTTTTTCGTTTTTCGTTTTTCGTTTTTCGTTTTTCGTTTTTCGTTTTTCGTTTTTCGTTTTTCGTTTTTCGTTTTTCGTTTTTCGTTTTTCGTTTTTCGTTTTTCGTTTTTCGTTTTTCGTTTTTCGTTTTTCGTTTTTCGTTTTTCGTTTTTCGTTTTTCGTTTTTCGTTTTTCGTTTTTCGTTTTTCGTTTTTCGTTTTTCGTTTTTCGTTTTTCGTTTTTCGTTTTTCGTTTTTCGTTTTTCGTTTTTCGTTTTTCGTTTTTCGTTTTTCGTTTTTCGTTTTTCGTTTTTCGTTTTTCGTTTTTCGTTTTTCGTTTTTCGTTTTTCGTTTTTCGTTTTTCGTTTTTCGTTTTTCGTTTTTCGTTTTTCGTTTTTCGTTTTTCGTTTTTCGTTTTTCGTTTTTCGTTTTTCGTTTTTCGTTTTTCGTTTTTCGTTTTTCGTTTTTCGTTTTTCGTTTTTCGTTTTTCGTTTTTCGTTTTTCGTTTTTCGTTTTTCGTTTTTCGTTTTTCGTTTTTCGTTTTTCGTTTTTCGTTTTTCGTTTTTCGTTTTTCGTTTTTCGTTTTTCGTTTTTCGTTTTTCGTTTTTCGTTTTTCGTTTTTCGTTTTTCGTTTTTCGTTTTTCGTTTTTCGTTTTTCGTTTTTCGTTTTTCGTTTTTCGTTTTTCGTTTTTCGTTTTTCGTTTTTCGTTTTTCGTTTTTCGTTTTTCGTTTTTCGTTTTTCGTTTTTCGTTTTTCGTTTTTCGTTTTTCGTTTTTCGTTTTTCGTTTTTCGTTTTTCGTTTTTCGTTTTTCGTTTTTCGTTTTTCGTTTTTCGTTTTTCGTTTTTCGTTTTTCGTTTTTCGTTTTTCGTTTTTCGTTTTTCGTTTTTCGTTTTTCGTTTTTCGTTTTTCGTTTTTCGTTTTTCGTTTTTCGTTTTTCGTTTTTCGTTTTTCGTTTTTCGTTTTTCGTTTTTCGTTTTTCGTTTTTCGTTTTTCGTTTTTCGTTTTTCGTTTTTCGTTTTTCGTTTTTCGTTTTTCGTTTTTCGTTTTTCGTTTTTCGTTTTTCGTTTTTCGTTTTTCGTTTTTCGTTTTTCGTTTTTCGTTTTTCGTTTTTCGTTTTTCGTTTTTCGTTTTTCGTTTTTCGTTTTTCGTTTTTCGTTTTTCGTTTTTCGTTTTTCGTTTTTCGTTTTTCGTTTTTCGTTTTTCGTTTTTCGTTTTTCGTTTTTCGTTTTTCGTTTTTCGTTTTTCGTTTTTCGTTTTTCGTTTTTCGTTTTTCGTTTTTCGTTTTTCGTTTTTCGTTTTTCGTTTTTCGTTTTTCGTTTTTCGTTTTTCGTTTTTCGTTTTTCGTTTTTCGTTTTTCGTTTTTCGTTTTTCGTTTTTCGTTTTTCGTTTTTCGTTTTTCGTTTTTCGTTTTTCGTTTTTCGTTTTTCGTTTTTCGTTTTTCGTTTTTCGTTTTTCGTTTTTCGTTTTTCGTTTTTCGTTTTTCGTTTTTCGTTTTTCGTTTTTCGTTTTTCGTTTTTCGTTTTTCGTTTTTCGTTTTTCGTTTTTCGTTTTTCGTTTTTCGTTTTTCGTTTTACGTTTTTCGTTTTTCGTTTTTCGTTTTTCGTTTTTCGTTTTTCGTTTTTCGTTTTTCGTTTTTCGTTTTTCGTTTTTCGTTTTTCGTTTTTCGTTTTTCGTTTTTCGTTTTTCGTTTTTCGTTTTTCGTTTTTCGTTTTTCGTTTTTCGTTTTTCGTTTTTCGTTTTTCGTTTTTCGTTTTTCGTTTGTCGTTTGTTGTTTGTTGTTTGTTGCTTGGTGTTTGTTGTTTTGTTGATGTTTTGCATTTTATTTTTCTAACTTTCTTGACTTGTTTGTTTCTTGAAGTTTTCTTTTCTTGATTGTTTTTGCTTTCTTATTTTGCAGTTTTCTTGTTTTCTTTTTTCCTTGTTAAGCTGTTGTTTTCATGTTTTCATGTTTTCATGTTTTCATGTTTTCATGTTTTCATGTTTTCATGTTTTCATGTTTTCATGTTTTCATGTTTTCATGTTTTCATGTTTTCATGTTTTCATGTTTTCATGTTTTCATGTTTTCATGTTTTCATGTTTTCATGTTTTCATGTTTTCATGTTTTCATGTTTTCATGTTTTCATGTTTTCATGTTTTCATGTTTTCATGTTTTCATGTTTTCATGTTTTCATGTTTTCATGTTTTCATGCTTTCATGCTTTCATGTTTTCATGTTTTCATGTTTTCATGTTTTCATGTTTTCATGTTTTCATGTTTTCATGTTTTCATGTTTTCATGTTTTCATGTTTTCATGTTTTCATGTTTTCATGTTTTCATGTTTTCATGTTTTCATGTTTTCATGTTTTCATGTTTTCATGTTTTCATGTTTTCATGTTTTCATGTTTTCATGTTTTCATGTTTTCATGTTTTCATGTTTTCATGTTTTCATGTTTTCATGTTTTCATGTTTTCATATTTTCATGTTTTCATGTTTTCATGTTTTCATGTTTTCATGTTTTCATGTTTTCATGTTTTCATGTTTTCATGTTTTCATGTTTTCATGTTTTCATGTTTTCATGTTTTCATGTTTTCATGTTTTCATGTTTTCATTATGTTGTTTTTTTTTTATTTTTTATTTCAATTATAGAGGTTTTAACCTTAAGGTCATTCGCCTCTTCGGGTTAGAAAAATCTCTTAGGAAAAATTTCTAACCCTATGTGCGGGGTCGGGAATCGAACCCAGGTGCGCTGCGTACAAGGCAATCGATTTACCAACTACGCTACGCCCACCCCCTGTCGTTATGTTGTTTTCTCATGTTTTTTTATTTCCTCGTTTTATATGCTTTTATTCATGTGCTCTCATTTTCTTGGTTTCTAGGGTTCGCGACTTCTCTCGATTTGGCTTGCTCGTTTCCTTGGTTTCTCATTTTCTGGTGAAGTTGCGTTTTTAAGTTTTCGGTTTTAAATTTTTGGAATTATTAGATTGCAGGTGTCGCACACAGAAATAGTTGCTTTTACTAGGAAATTAATCTCTAGAGTTAAAAATTTTCTTGTTGCGGAATTTTCAATCCTTGAATAATCTTTCATTTTTGTTTCACCTCTGACAGATGGAAAATATACAACTTAAAAATATGAAAATAAATATTGAACAGGCATCTAGAAAATTCAAGATGCACAGGTCCTAAGACCTTTCCGCTTTCGATTGCATTACACAGCCCAGTTAACCATAACTCGTAATAAAAAATTTCCGATTTAGCAAGGAATTCGTAGCTATAGATGCTTCTTTATCAATCCTTTCCAATTCAATCAACGGTTTAGATAGGAGAATATTTTAATAAGCTGATCCAAGGCTATCATTAGGTTATAAGTTTACCAGTCACGGTACTAATTGCATAGTATTCTGCTAATCATTGGATCGAACTCGCATTTGAAGATGTAGCGATTGGTTAACTGAAGTTCCCCGAATTTAAAACTGTCGAATAATATGGGATAAAAATTAAGCTATAAATTGAAAGATATATCGTTTGAGTCCAATGCAATTATATGATTGTTATTTCTTGTTGCAGTCGGGCTTTTTACAGGGTGCTCAATTTTAAAATATTCTATTCTCAACGATTAGCGGTTTGTTAGGATTAAGTATCATCGCATATTCCACGAAACCTGGTTTCGTTTGGATGCAAGTGTTTCACTCTACTTTCAGAAAAAAACATACTAATGAAGATGAAGTAAATATCCTCACGGATTACCTGAGCATCAACAATCAAACGGCTGATTAATGATTAAGCTGCCGCAGGACATTTCCTTCGTGTTGACTGTCAACGTAACGAAAATGGACGCGTCTAATTATTTCATATTAAACGAGACGGAATCCGCTGCTCCAAGGCGAATGAAAATAAAACAATTCGTTCCAAGTTTATCTCAAAGCATCAATTGACACTATTTCCGTTTCCACCGTCTATCCTTCCATCACCACCCATGGCTTCCTGGCCGCAGGAAAAGATAAAAGAGTAGATTCCCTGCCGGCATCTAGTGTTTCTAATTTGCTATAAAAGCTGATCAAGTTCTTGTGTAAAGACGCAGTCAATCCCTCCCTCGAGCTAGTTGCCAACAAAATGCTTCTTAAGCACACATGTCACGCCATGACTTATTCCAGCGTTTTTTTTCAACCTTTCGTGTGCCAACTGTGTGGTGTTCTAGCAGGACATGTGTGCGAACCGATATGGATAGAATTACATGACCTCGGCAAAAAGGCTCAATTTTACCACTTCCCTCACCACAGACCTTGTTTGCCTATCTTCAGACGATGACAGCTCTAGCGATGGAATTTGCTTCTTCTGCTTCTTCCGCTCAATTCCGGTGAAATGATTTTCACTCAGCTTTTAGTTTTTTGATGAAACGAGAAAAAATACCCGCCTCGAATAGCGATGGGGGCGAATCGGTTCACCTGAAGGTCAACGCTTTGGTTTTATTTTCTTTTTTTGCGAAGGTTGGGTGTGAATTTGACGCCAAGCAAAGGTTGACAAATGGAAACGCACGGTCGGTTATACCTACACATCCCTCACGTCCTGCTAAATTAATTGGGTTTGATGGATTAGGGCGATGTGAGCTGTGATGGGGCTTACCTCAGTGCTAGCTCGGTCCTGGCGTTAATTTGGTAGATGTTATTGTACCCGTGGTGATCCAAATCGTGACAGATGCAGGAAACCAGCAGAATCAGCACCTCCAGCTCGCCCAGCCTCTGCACCAGGTTCGTGTGCCAAGTGATGGCGTACATCTACGGTAATGAAAGTCAGAAACAGAACGCGATTGATTATTAGTTAATTGCTGGCTCGGATGGCGATGGGAAGCGATTAAAACAAATAAGTTTGATGTCGTAAGTTCATCGCTTTGGACGGCTAGTCAAAACAATACGTACTGTCTTCAACCACCGGAAAATAATCAATCTTTCATCTCCGAAAAACAATACGTACTTGCGACTGGCTATCAACTTTTATACATAGTCGCGATTGGATGTCATACAACTGAGAACAGTATAAAACCCTATCAGCCCGCATCGGTCGGTATCAGTTGAGGAGATTGTAGTTTCAGAAACACATCTGACAGGGTAAACGTTTTTTTTTTTGTGAAGCGAAAAAATAAATTGAAATGAAAATTGCCATTTTCGCGTTCGTCGCCTTCTGCCTGGTGATATCACTGGCTGTGGCAGGTAAGTGAGTTAAAAAGCATAATCTATGTTCAATGATAATATTTGCATCTACTCGAATTCAGCACCACATCATGAAGCTGCTGCGAAAGTGCAGAAGCGAAGCGACCATGGACCAAAGCCGGAAGAGAGCCCAGCTCAGGATACTGCGGCCGACGGAAAAGATGACGCCGGTAACGACGATGACGGCGACGACGATGACGATTCCTCCAGTGAGGAGGGACATAACTGTCATCATCATCATCATGAACAGGAAGGCAATCATGAACAGGGCCAAACAGGTGGAGAAGAGCACCCGAAACCGGATCTGGAAGCTCCAGCCGAGCCCGAACACGAAGAAGAGAAGTGAAAAGTAGGTGTTCCGTAAATAAAATCGATTTCTTTCTCGAGTGGGCTTGAAATATGTAGGCAAAATATGTATAAGTAATATTATAATTGTTGGAAAGGCTGTGCCGGGCTTCGATTGTGCTTCGGTGTGTGTTGTGCTTAAATAAAGGTGTATCAGTAATTTGTTCGTTAAGTGAAATGGTTGATTTACAGCAAAAATGAAGTGTGAAAGCTCTATTCTTAACTATAATACTGGAAACTGTAGTTTCCCGTCTAACTTGCGTAATCTATTCAGTTACCAATTATTTCAATTGGCAAATTCATCGTCTATAGACGTCTCCGGTTCCAGACTATATATAACTTGTTCAACTAACTGTAGAGTATAAACTGGATGTTGGAGCTTCTTGGGCTTTTGTCGAATTTCGTCCTGTGCGAGAAGATCCATTTTCAATTTCCGATATTACTCCCTAAGCAGATAATTGAATCAAAACCATTTTACGCATCAATGGGGGGACTTCACCCATGATCGTTTGTTTGTCCACTAATCGTTATTTTTTGGATTTAGCGTCTGTTTGGTAGCCAAGTCTGATCGACCAGATACTGATGAGACGACGTCGAAACGCAAATCATTTACTTATGAGAATGTTTTCAATGTTATTTTAATAAATCGAGAGGAATTCAGTGACAAACTTCTCGAGCAGATTAATGACGAATAGCGCACATTTGAAGTCGGTAACAAGGGGCAGATGTAATATAACGTTGTCAACTGTCCCGTTGTCTTTCGTTGTTGGACGCAATTGTAACTAGTTGCACAACGAAGTTGACTGAGAGAACTAGGCATTACTATTAAAAACACATTAAATGTTGCATATGAATCAGGCAGCGAGCATCATCCCATATACTTTAAAATGAGATGAACGATGTTTGAATGATATTCTGCTCCGTCACTGGCTATTAGCCTTGAATAATTCTTTCTGTTGAAACGATTTGCGACATCACCTTATCAGTGGCTCATAAAAGGTGTTTTTGGGATTTGAACATGAACATGACAACAACAAATTATCTTTCGCATAGTTTTGAACATCTAGTCAACAATAAAAAAATGTTCAACAATAAAAAAAAAAGTCTTGGAGACCTCCAGGCCATCATCGCTCTTTACAGCCGCATTGTGCTCGCCATCCAAGAAACTCACATCCCCGAGGGCACCGACGTCTCTCGGTGGCTTATACTTGGGAACTTCGGAACGGTGGAAACATCTTTCAAACCGTCGGACTGGCCTCCCGAACCGATATCCCAGGGGAAAAAATTCGGCTAGACACACAGCTGCTTGCGATGGCGAGAAGAATCCGATTACCCGCCCCAACCACCGTCGCATCAGTTTGCATCCCCCAGGATGTCCAAGAAGTCGGAAAAAAGCTTGACCAACTAATAACTTCCAATTCCATTCCTCATCATGGGTGACTTCAATGCACACCGCCCCGCCTAGGGATCACACCGCCTCAGCCGCTGCGGAAACGAAATGTTGTAAGCTGTCGAAAACAACGGAGCCATCATCATCCGACGTTTGCCAGGGGTCCAGCCTTAGACCTGACCTGACAATATGCTCGAGCTCCCTAGCAACCGACTGTCTCTGGTCCGTGCTTCCGGACCCCAGTGACCATCATCCGATCCTGATCTCACACAAAGCAACCCCCCCCCCCCCATCACACCCCCGGCGACGAGGGATCTACAAAGAAGCCGACTGGACCCACTTCGAAGAAGCCTTCACCGAAAAATTCGATTCACAAAAGCTGTATACTCCAGAAGAACTTTCCGATATCATCCACCTCGCCGCTGAGTCCAGCATCCCCAGAGCCAGCTGGGCCACAAAGCGGAGAGCGGTCCACTGGTGGTTCACCGAGGTGGCTACCGTTATCAAAAAACGCCGTCGAGCTTTAAGAACCCTCCGAAAACCATCGACCGACAGCCCACACTGAGCCACCCGATCCAGCCACTCCCGGCAGCTTAGTAACGATGCACGGAAAGCCATCACAGAGGCCAAAATCGCCAGCTGGAATACCTTCCTAGACGGGATCCACTCTGACTCACCAACTGAAGAAATCTGGCGCCGATTCAACGCGCTCAGTGGAAAGAGGCGCAACATTCTCGCTTGACATTGGAGGCACCGCATGCCCCGCGAAATAGCCGATGATTTGGAAAGATACTTCTCCTTGCTTTCCGCAACCGCCTCGTTCTCTCCCATGTTTCAGGCCAGAAAAAAATCTACCTGAGGCCACCGGCGTAACATTCTCCCCGGACTCATCGGCAGAATGGAACCAGCCCTTCTCCGGAACAAAGCTCATCGACGCCCTCAGCCGGGGTAAAGGAAAAATCACCGGAATAGACAACATTAGCTATCCACTGCTCAGAAACCTACCACCATCTGGAAAAAGAGCCTTTCTCCAAAGGTATAACCGAATCTGGGAGGGTGGGCCACTGCCGGACTCGTGGCAGATGGCCTTGATCATCCCGATCCCCAAAAGGGTCCAGGGAACCCGCACAGCCGAAGCTTTTCGGCCCATTAGTTTACTCTTCTGTATCTGTAAAACTTTCGAGCGAATGGCCAACAGAAGATTTACCGATATCTTGAAACAACGCCAGCTGCTGGATAGACAGCAACACCCCTTCCGAAAAGGGAAGGGTACCGGATCGTACCTGGCATCTCTGGGAGAGACTCTCGGGCAGGCCGAAAAGGACGGCCTACACACAGACATCGCTGCGCTTGATATAGATAAAGCGTACAATACTGTATGGCGCGAGGGCATCCTCCCACAACTCAATCGCTGAGGAATCAGAAGAAACCTGGGCCTCTATATTCAACGTTTCCTTCCGCAAATTCCGGGTCGAAATCGACGGTAGCGAATCTGGAATCTACACAGAGCAAAACGGAGTACCCCAGGGGTCTATACTGGCGGTCACCCAGAACGCGCATTAAGCTCGGAGCCGCCGTTTATGCCATCCTCAAGTGGGCAACCGAAATCGCTTGTCATTGTATTGCGCATCAAGCGAAGTAAACACAATGTAGATAAAGACGAGTTTCGATTTTCTCTATACGACTCATTATTCCGTATTTGAAGATTGGCCCACACTCGGTTAGCTTCAAAGCACAGTCCCAAAAAAACGACTCGGAATAGTGGTGTGGTATTGCGGTGGGTGTTAAATTGGAATTTCTTTTCTATCATGGAGGTCAACACCAAGGTAGTGACTGCACAAAACATGCACAGTCCTTCCCGTCATGTACGGGAAGTAAGACCTACGGTTTGGATCCACGCATCCGAACCGAGGGTCAAGAAAGCTTAAACTTCAAGAAAGCTTAAACGCGTTAATCCGCTTCAAAATAGAATTATAACATCTCTACCTATACAAGGATCGTCTACCTCTATCACTCCAATCCTACATCTTATACTTCAGTGGCAGGTAACACGGCCAAAAAAACGGATGCCACCCCTCCAAATTCGCTCGCACACAACACTATCTTAGCTCCAATGGATCTAGGTAGTGCAACGGAAGAAAAATTGAATTTTTTGTAAGAATCTATGCTACAGCTGATGATAGCTATGTTAAATTTTAGCTCCTTGTTTGAAGCTTTCAAACTCGGTGGGAATTTGCTAACAAAATTGTAATGAATTTAAAGTTCAATAATGACTTTAAATAATCGTTCAAATTTATTAAATTGGAATGCTCGTTCATTAAAAACGTGCGAATATGAATTTTTCACCTTCCTGAGGATACATAATGTGCACATAGCCGTTGTAATTGAAAATTTTTGACGTAGGACTACGTCTTTGATTTCGATATGGGAGTGCACCTTGTAAATTCTACAAAAATGGTATGTAACGAAAAGTGGTCCCATTTTAAGCGCATATAATACAGCCATCTCACGATAAATTTCCAAATTTTTTGTACATATCGCTTCGAAATATTTCTAAGAATAGATACCAATAGATAAACCCAATGATTTTTGATAGCATGGTATTAAAAATTTAAATAATGTACAACCTAATCAAAATATCGCGCATTTACACACAGAAGATAGCGCTTCCCAAGTCCGGCACGACAGATTTGTGTGCCTAGCGCGGTACGCTTCTATGAATGACGTCATCATCGACTATTTAAAGAACGGATTTGGCGGGACAAGCTCAGTTGCCTGTTGAACGGCAGGCGGAGCAGATCACTGCGCTGTATGTTTTCACAACCAGTGTAGCTCCAATACGTGACTGAGTTTGTCCGTTCAAACACTATGCTTTCTTTTGTATTGTGCTCGTTTCCAGCACACTTTTCTCTCGAACACAAATATTCGTACACAAAATCGCGTGTACATTCGAGCTCCATCTGCAAACACGATTAACATAGTGTCGTGGTACTAGTTGTTTCTTTCGCTCTACCTATCATCACCATCAGCGTTGACTCATTTTGCTTGGGTAAAATGTTTGAGGCCAAGAACGATTCAGACAATACATCAGCTTCCGCCAACGTTAGCGGAACATCACCGTTCCGTCAGGATAAGTTGAATGCGTTTCTCTTGTACCCGTTCACACGTGTTGTATGTCAAAACGTTCCGTGCCGGTGATGTTGTGTGTGAATGCCTCCATTTGACTGCTGATGTTCCGTACCGGTGACGAAAGCCTGATGTATCGTGTAGATCGTACTTAATTTGTTGGCAGGGTTAAAATATTCACAGATTTTTCTGTAATAATTTTTTATTTACAATTTTTTATCAGATTCTTTTTCACAGATGACAGAATTTTGACATTTTGATGAAAATTCCACAGATTTTTGGAAATATTGTGATTTTTCACAGATTTTTCGGAAATTTATCACAGATTTTTTCCTGTTTCAGTTATCATAGATGGTAAAAAGGTATTCTTGACCGAAACTCAGATTTAAATGTGGCATCCCTGTTTGTTAGCGGTTGCATGCGTAACCTGCATGATAGCAATCTGTGCTTTCGTTGCGCAAAGACGAAAACTTTCTTAGCAACAAGTTTACGCGGATCAATGGAAAGTACAACGAAAGTTTATTATTTACGTTCGACCAATTCACTGATTCATTTCCACTCAGCCTATCCTGTATTGATTCTGCTAATAGATACATACTACAAAGCATATTTATGAATGTATATTCTGCCACTCGAAAAACCGTTGCAAAAACGCAAATTGATTTCGATTCTTGTTTATTTATAGTTTCGATTTACTATTAGGATCGCTGCATTCGCTACATTTGTATGCGTACTTTAGGAAAGTTACAATAATGGCAAAATATAACTAGAAAGCTTGGTCTATCCATGAAATAAAATAAAATACATAGGAGCTTAATTTTGTTGAAGAAAGGTATGACCAATGTGCCAATTTTTTGTTGAGTAGTTTGTTGACATTTTTAGCAATCCATAAAAAATAACACTGTTGGATGCAATATGCTTCTTGCTTTCGATCATACGTTTCACGACTTGAGAGTAACATGAAGGACGATCCGAAGCAATTTTGGGCTTATTTGCGGAACAAAACATCCCCCCGTGGATTTCCTGAAAACGTGAACTACCGTGACAGGACCTCAACGACACCTGCGGAGTCAGCAAATCTATTCTCGTCTTTCTTTCAAAGTGTGCTAAGTAATAACCCACCACCTTTGTCTGAATCGTACCTGAGTAGTTTAACGACGTTCTCCTTGAATTTGCCTCTAACACCTTTCACCGAACGCGAAGTGTACACCAATCTACGTGATGTTGACGGTTCAAAGGGACCAGGATCGGACAGAATACAGTCATGTTTCGTCAAGCAATGCTCTTCATCGTTAGCTGTACCGTTATCCATGCTTTTCAATCGCTCTCTCGGTGAAAGTATTTTTCCCGCCAAGTGGAAGAAGGCTTTAATAACACCAATTCATAAAGCCGGTAATGTCCATGACGTCATAAATTACAGGGGAATTTCAATCCTGAGGTGCCTTCCAAAAGTTTTTGAAAGTTTGCTGTTAGATATTCTCTACCCTGCAGTAAAACACATCGGTCGACAATGACTGGGCAGTGCGTAAGCCTCTTGTACCTGAAGGCATAAAATAGACCCCACTTGCGGTCCTTAGCTTCCTGCCCAGTAACTCCTAGCCCTGGCCTCCTCGTGGCGTCGACTGGGATACGAGTAACCCCGGTGGGAACTTTGGTCGTATGCTGGCAGGGAAGGGGGGGTTACCCTTCTTCGGAAGGTGTACACCTGTCCTGGTGTCCAGGTGGGACCTTAAGCAGTCCTGGCACGACGGCCCACCGGCGAGACAGGTGGTTGGCGTAGGCCCTATAAACCGCCCCTTAAAAAACCCACATAACGAACAATACAGAAGAGAATACGACCCAGAACAATCGGCAACAACCCAGGTGACGAATAAAGGATCACGATTGGAAACTCGGAACATGGAACTGCAGATCGCTCGGCTTCGCAGGATGTGACAGGATAATCTACGACGAGCTACACCCCCGCAACTTCGATATCGTGGCGCTGCAGGAACTTTGCTGGACGGGACAGAAGATGTGGAAAAGCGGGCATCGAGGGCTACCTTCTACCAGAGCTGTGGTACAACCAACGAGCTGGGAACCGGCTTCATAGTGCTGGGCAAGATGCGCCAACGTGTGATCGGGTGGCAGCCGATCAACGCAAGGATGTGCAAGTTAAGGATCAAAGGCTGTTTCTTCAACTACAGCATCATCAACGTGCACTGCCCACACGAAGGGAGACCCAACGACGAGAAAGAAGCGTTCTACATGCAGCTCGAGCAGACATACGACGGTTGCCCTCTGCGAGACGTGAAAATTGTCATCGGCGACATGAACGCACAGGTAGGAAGGGAGGCAATGTACAGACCGGTGATCGGGCCTAACAGCCTGCATTCCGTATCAAATGACAACGGCCAACGATGTGTGAACTTCGCAGCCTCCCGTGGAATGGTAATCCGAAGCACCTTCTTCCCTCGCAAAGATATCCACAAAGTCACCTGGAGATCACCGGACCAAGTAACAAAAAATCAAATCGACCACGTTCTAATCGACGGCAGATTCTTCTCGGACATCACAAACGTCCGCACCTATCGCAGTGCGAATATAGATTCGGACCACCACCTGGTTGCAGTATGCTTGCGCTCAAAACTTTCGACAGTGCATAGCTCTCGTCGAAGCCGAACGCCGCGGCTAAACATCGAGCGGCTACAAGATGGCAGAGTGGCTCAAGAATACGCGCAGCAGTTGGAAGTGGCACTACCAACGGAAGAGCAGCTAGGCGCAGTTGCCCTTGAAGATGGCTGGAGAGATATCCGATCCGCCATAGGTAGCACCGCAGCCACTGCACTAGGTACGGTGGGCCCGGACCGAAGAAGCGACAGGTACGACGGCGAATGCGAGCAGTTAGTCGAAGAGAAGAATGCAGCATGGGCGAGAATGCTGCAACACCGCACGAGGGCGAACGAGGCGCGATATAAACAGGCACGGAACAGGCAGAACTCGGTTTTCCGGACCAAAAAGCGCCAGCAGGAAGACCGAGATCGCGAAGCGATGGAGCAGCTGTACCGCGCTAAAGACACACGGAAATTCTACGAGAAGTTGAACCGCTCGCGCAGGGGCTACGTACCACAGGCCGACATGTGCAGAGATACAAACGGGAATCTTCTCACGGACCAGTGTGAGGTGATCCAGAGGTGGCGGCAGCACTACGAAGAACACCTGAACGGCGATGCAGCAGACGACGAGGATGGCACGGTAACGCACCTGGGAGCACGCGCGGAAGACATTACACTACCGGCTCCGGATCTCCAAGAAATCCAGGAGGAGATTAGCCGGCTCAAAAATAATAAAGCCGCTGGGGTTGACCAAATACCAAGCGAGCTACTAAAACACGGTGGTGAGCCACTGGCTAAAGCGCTGCACTGGGTGATTACCAAGATTTGGGAGGAGGAGATTTTACCGGAGGAGTGGATGGAAGGTGTCGCGTGTCCTATCTACAAAAAAGGCGACAAGCTGGATTGCTGTAATTACCGAGCAATCACCCTGCTGAACGCCGCCTACAAGGTACTCTCCCAAATACTATGCCGTCGACTATCTCCAATTGCAAGAGAGTTCGTGGGGCAGTACCAGGCGGGTTTCATGAGCGAACGATCTACCACGGACCAGGTGTTCGCTCTTCGTCAAGTACTGCAGAAATGCCGCGAATGCCCACACATCATTTGTTCATCGACTTCAAAGCCGCATACGACACTATCGATCGAGATCAGCTATGGCAGATTATGCACGAGTACGGATTCCCGGACAAACTGACGCGATTAGTGAAGGCGACGATGGATCGGGTGATGTGCGTAGTACGTGTCTCAGGGACGCTCTCGAGTCCCTTCGAATCACGCAGAGAGTTACGGCAAGGTGATGGTCTCTCGTGTCTGTTATTCAACATCGCGCTGGAAGATGTAATAAGAAGAGCAGGGATCGACACGAGTGGTACGATTTTCACAAAGTCCGTTCAGCTACTTGGCGTCGCCGATGACGTTGATATTATTGCACGAAACTTTGAGAAGATGGAGGAAGCCTACATCAGACTGAAAAGAGAAGCCAAGCGCGTCGGACTTGCCATCAACACGTCGAAGACAAAGTACATGATAGGAAGAGGTTCACGAGAAGAGAATGAGAACCGCCCGCTTCGAGTTTGCATCGGTGGCGACGAAATCGAGGTGGTTGAAGAGTTCGTGTACTTGGGCTCACTGGTGACCGCCGACAATGATACCAGCAGAGAGATTCGTAGACGCATCGTGGCAGGAAATCGTGCTTACTTTGGCCTCCGCAAGACACTTCGGTCGAACAGAGTTCGCCGTCGTACGAAGTTGACCATCTACAAGACGCTGATTAGACCGGTAGTTCTCTACGGGCACGAGACCTGGACCATGCTCGTGGAGGACCAACGCGCACTTGGTGTCTTCGAACGGAAAGTGCTGCGTACCATCTACGGTGGAGTGCAGATGGAAGACGGCACATGGAGACGGCGAATGAACCATGAGTTGCATCAGCTGTTGGGGGAGCCGCCCATCTGTCATAACGCGAAAATCGGACGACTACGGTGGGCCGGGCACGTAGCCAGAATGTCGGACAATAGCCCGGTAAAAACGGTTCTCAATTGCAATCCGACCGGTACAAGAAGACGTGGCGCGCAGCGAGCACGATGGATCGACCAGGTGGAAGACGATTTCCGGACCCTTCGCAGACTGCGTGGCTGGCGACGCGCGGCCATGGACCGAGTGGAATGGAGGAATCTTTTGTATACGGCACAGGCCACTTCGGCCTTAATCTGTTAATAAAAAAAAGTAAAACACATCATCACTACAGATCAGCATGGGTTTGTTAGAAAGCGCTCAACAACGACGAACCTAATGAGCTATGTGTCAACGCTGATTGATAAATTAGAGAAACGACAACAAATTGATGTATGTAGATTTCTCCAAAGCCTTCGATCGCCTTCCTCATCAGCTAGCCGTTGAAAAGTTGAGGCGAATTGGTTTTCCGGACTGGCTGACCAATTAGATCTTCTCGTACCTTACAAACCGCAGTGCATCTGTGCGACTTGGAACTATACTTTCAGACCTATTCGACATCATATCGGGTGTACCTCAAGGGAGTCACCTTGGACCTCTTCTCTTCGTGCTCTTTGTGAATGACATTTGCAGCGAATTGACATCGTGTAATGTGATGTACGCAGATGATCTGAAAATATATCGCATCACTCTGGTAGATTGTTGTGTAATTCAGATGGACATAGATAGGATCGTGAGTTGGTGTGATAGAAACGGAATGACTATAAACATTCAGAAATGCTACATAATCACATTCACACGAATACTCTCGCCAATTACGTTTGAGTATGCAGTGAGCGCTGCCCCAGTAGAATGAGTTTCATCAATCAAGGGCCTTGGTGTTATACTTGACCGTAACCTACGTTTCATCGAACACTTCAATGCAGTAACTGCTAAAGCCTATGCAGTACTAGGACTCATCAAACGAAATACCCAAGATTTCAACGACGTCTACTGCTTGAAGGCATTGTTCATCAGTCTGGTACGCAGCATTCTAGAGTATGGAGTTATCGTTTGGGCCCCGTAATACACCGTACACATTAATCGCATAGAACGGGTGCAAAAGAGCTTCGTCCGGTATGCCCTACGACGGCTTCCCTGGCGAAATCGATTTGAACTACCACCGTATGAGCATCGTTGTGCTCTTATCAACCTGCCTACGCTACGAAACAGGAGTGTTTTTCTGCAGCGACTTTTTGTGTTCAATCTTCGCACTGACAACATTGACTGCCCTCTGCTTCTCGCTAAGCTGGACTTCAACGTTCCTGGTAGGTCTCTGCGGAGAATGGACTTCTTTCGGCGCTCTACTCATCGCACGCAGTACGGCCAGAATAACCCGGTAGATGTTTGCTGTCAGCTCTTCAATAGCGTTTTTTTTATCATTTTGACTTAATTTAAGTAGAGAAATGTTCAAATTGAAAATAGGTTTAAGTTAGTATAGTATTTCGGTCTGTACGAAAATTATTAATTCGAAGACAATATATATCAATAAAATGACTTGAGTGTGCAGAGAAGTCATAGTTATAATAGCCTTGCGGAGGGGCGAATGAATATGACGGAATTCTACCGCCAGGAAACGCTAGGGAGAATTAATTTTTTTCGATCTACTGTATCTAAAGTGTATGATTTTTCAGCAGATATGTGTGTTCGGCAATGTTGTTCTGGTGATCAAAATCTACGAAGTGGTATGCGAAATAGTTCGATATTCTGCCACTAAGTGGCGCTGGTGTCCATGCCATTTTTAGCCTACTGTATCTCGAATTCCAATTCCTATCCTCCGATATAGTTGCACAAGAGATAAAAACCTACGAAGTGATACACGGTATAGTTTAGGATTCTGCCACTGGGTAGCGCTAGTGAACATGCACATTCATGATTTCTGAATCTCAAAATTGCGACTATTTAGAAGTGCAGTGCCCTTGCCAGAGTTGTTGATTCAAGAATTTTGAAATTCTGGCACCATGCGAAACCTGTGACAGGACGTGCGATGTGGAAGAAGGAAATGTCGCCGTGAACCGAATCCTTCTTGACAATTTTCATTAACTACGTAGTCCTAGTATCCTAGCTACATCCAAAGCGTCTTATGAAAATATTTTGGATATTTTTTTTATATGTTAATTTCAATTCGATTAGATTGTTTTGTTTGCATTACATTTCTAATTTAGTATATTGGGTGTTCAGCCACAAGTGGTGACTTTTTATCCCTATTGTTCACATGATTCGGTAAATTATAATTAAAATTTAATATGTTTTCACAGTTAAGTGATTATTTCAGTAGGAAGTTTTTGTCTTGTGAATAAGCAGCTAAACAAATCTTATAAACTACCTTACAAACTATAAAGAGAGCTAATCGTTGCAATTGGTAATTGTAACGGTTGTATTCGAAAATTTCTTATAATACTGTTCGTCACAATTTCTAATGTTTCTATGTTTGCGAGTCTGTGCAACTCGTTTGTGCTAAACCAGGGAGGACGCTTCAAAGTCATTTTCAGAATTTTATTCTGAATCTTTTGAAGTGTTTTCTTCCTAGTAGCACAACAACTGCATATAGCATCATAAATCAATTTGATTATCAAACTTCCATTAAAGCAGGTGCAACCTATTTGATTCACTTCATCAACTTAACAGTACGCGCTTAAAGTTTGAATGGGGTACAAATGTACCCCACAAAACCGTTTACGTTAGTGTTTTGTCATGTGTACATAATTCGGAATATTTATTATATCTTCTTTTAAGGTTAGAGAGAGAATGGGCAAAAATCGAAAACGAAAAAAGCAGTTTTCTCCCACACCCTGTGTTAGATCTTCATAAAAATCAATCAGCTTATGCAGAATGTTGTTACAGTACTGCTGATTTTTATAAAGATCTATAAGATAATTATGCCTGGGAGTAGCGAAAGTGTTTATTGGCCCGAACGTAGATCGCGGAAGGAAAGAGAAGGGATGTTAGTCCGATACTTGCTTTTGCTAGAGGCCGTATAGATTACTCCACAAGTATCACGGGAGGAGGAATTTGTTAGTAAGTATAGAAGTTGGATTCTACTTCTTCTTTATCGATGCTAGGGGGGTGACTCTACTATCTAGACTAGATATCGATCCATCAACTCATGGACCGGGGACCAACGGCTTTACTTCGCTTCCGAAGGAAGACGTGACCACAGATTTTTTCACCTCAGTAAAATTTCGACGACCTCGGCTGGAATTGAACTCACGCCAACTGCAATGAGTGACGGTCAAGCTTACCACTCAACCACCAGTGCCGTCGCTATGTACCATCATCCTAGTTAGGATGATTTTTTCAAATAATTTAGATAAATAGAAGAGAGTAAACTAAGTGGTCGATAGCTAGATGCTTCTACCGGATTATTATCTGGCTTCAGAATAGGAATAACATTGGCATTCTTTCAGGAAAGTATGCTAATTCAAAACATTTGTTGAATATTTTGACCAAGTATGTCATGGTGATTTCAGGGAGGTCTTTAAGAAGAATGTCGAAATTTCCATCATAACCTGGAGCTCTCATATTTTTTAAACTTTTTCATGATGGATTTGTTCTCATTATAGTTGGTTTCAACAATCTCGTCTAGTGGAGTGGGCACAGCGTAGTTGGTTAATCGATTGCCTTGTACGCAGCGCACCTGTGTTCGATTCCCGTATAACCGAATGTTTGATTCTGCGATCAACCGATATTGCGATTCCTCCGCCGAATCCAAAAAATCGATCAAATCGATAAATATTAAAATTAGAGTTACTCTTCAGTTTAATATTTGGTTTTAAAAACTACAAGGGGCAGCCCTATTGGGTTGCACGAACTGTAGACGCAGGACTGTACTACTTAATGTAAAATATTTATTTTCTTAGTACATTTATAGCGGTAAGCTTGTAGCTAGTTGGTACCGCCGCACGGTACTATCTTTGATTTTAGGCCTGAGTTTAGTCCGGTCTAAGATGTTACTACCTATCATCGCAGAAATGGCTGCATCCTGAAGCCAAACGAAAACAGTGTAAAGGAGCGCCATATTCCTCTTGCATACATCTCAATAATTTGAATCAATTTTTCGACCTTTATGTGCAATATTATGGCCCATATTGCACACAAACCAAATGAGGGCAAGTAAGCAAGTTTTATCCCGTACGAAAAACAGGTACAATCGAATTTTAAATGTCATTTTTTGATATTCTTTTTCGTCCTTTCTATAAGGTGCTACACGCTCATTTGAAAACGCTATGTCGTAGAGTTATATTGCAGGTTAGCTGAAGTCGAGGTCATTTTGAATTTTGAAACAAACCGTAATACAAAATTTTATAATTGGATGCAGAGCTGCATTAAATAAAAATTGTTTTCGTTTGTTAGTTTACTTATGGCTATCAAAATGAGTGAAGCTGTGCAATTTACCCACAATTTTTTAGTTAGTTTAACAAGAGGAAAAGAAAAGAATATATAATCACAATTTACTGTATCGATTTTGTTGGCTATTTTCGGCAAATTTGAGACTAAGAGAAACGAAAGCAATGAAATTGAAAGACGGATAGGTATTCTAGAGCGAAACAGTTATAAACTTAGAACGGAAAACTAGAACTAGGCAGGCTCATATGGGCATGATCGAAAGGAAATGTGAAGAATTTTTTGCCTTCTGCAGAGTAGGAGTTGGGCGTTTCACCCAAGTCTACCGCATGGTCTATGGTAGAACATAACTCATAATCATGTTTTACCGCCTACGCCTATCCGTCTTTCAATTTCATTGCTTTCGTTTCTCTTAGTCTCAAATTTGCCGAAAATAGCCAACAAAATCGATACAGTAGAACCTTGCGGCAATTAAAACATAGTAACATAATCACAATTTGTACCCTTTTCTAGTTATATCTTCTCACAAAGAACACAATAAGCAAATGGATTTTTTTTTATATTTTTGCAGCTTTCGAAAGAATCCAAACTAAGATTAAATAAAAGATTGTAAATAAAGCCAGGCCGTACAACCTAAGTAACACTATGACGGCGAGCAATCTGCTACAAATATTCTCATTTTGATCGTTATTTAAATGATATAGAAGCATGAGTTTTGAAAGTTGAGACTGGACAGATGACTTGGCAAAATGACGCAAAAAGTTGAATTCGGAAAAATCGCCTAAATCGTGTCGGAACTTAGATGCCTGTAATCGCAAGTCATTCCCATGTAGATAGGGAATCCCATAGAACATGGGACTGACTTGCGATTATGGGCAGTTAAGGGGGGTTGTGTAAGCTGTTATGGACAAAAGGAAGATTCACTGTCTGCATCCAGTGCCAGGTTCAATTTGTAAAGTTATAATTGTCAATTCATTATCAGACATAAGTAATCATGTTGTCAAACTTCTCTTGCGCATATTTCGTTATTTTCAATACCCTCTTCGGATTTCTTCTGACTCTCTTTGCTCGCAATAAAGATGACAATAAATAAGCCAGTTTTATCAGGTAGTAAAGACAAGCACTGTCGAACTATATCTACCCGCATTTTCGAATTCCTCATTCTTTCTTTCTCTCTATACGCTTGATTCTAATTGCACATCAAATGGTTACAGTATAGCACGTTTGGATAAATTGAATCGATTCGAATCGCAATTCAGATCAAAGTTGTTTTTGCTTATTAAAAAACTGCAGTAAGAATTGATTTGATTCTTTTCTTTTTGCTTATCACTACGAAAATAAGTAGGGACCATTTAATTCGTTAATATAAATCAATAACATATTTTCACGAATTATTGCCCATATATCAACCGTATCTTACATCAAAGAAAGTAAATAACGGAAGAAAATTATTTCTTTAGGGGGGAGATCCAAATAAATAATAATTGGATATAGATCGTAAAATGCAATATTATATGATTTTTTTACACTCGTGGCTTACTAATTGAATCAGAATGCTAACAGCTTAGAAATTAGCCCCACAAATACCCTAAGCTAAGATTAAATAATTGATTTTAAATATGTGCATTGTTCCTATATAAATAAAAAAATCAAAAATATGAAATATAACACTAAAATGATCATTCTGTCGCAGTTTAATTTTTTGTTTGACCTTTGTTTACTTTTTATTCAAGCCTCGCAGACCTTTATTTATAGTTGATATTTATTCCAAACTTGTGAAAATTCGCTTGAAACGAATATAACTGTTCTCTCTCACGTCGATAGGTAGGGTGATGAGCCTATTATCGCCATATTTCTATTATCGCTCCTACCATTTGAAGCCGTTGGTTAGAGCAGTGTCTGCCATCTTTGTTCAACGCATTGAGTCAAATGATAGCGCAATAATAGGGGCACTCGATTCGAGTTTTCATTGCGCTCAAACGCGAAAATTACACTGTTTTCAGAGCATTGGTTCTTAACAACGAAGCAAGGCTGTTGATGTAATTTTTTACGCATTTCATTGATTGTAGGTCAAGAAATTAATGAATTAGTGAGGCATTCTGCTTAGTTTGGTGAAAATAGGCACTTCACCCTATTATGTTTAATTAGAATGACATTCACAGTTCATTTTGAATTCAAATTGAAATATTTTAACCAAAGTTTTAATCAAAGTTTGAAATTTCGACAAACATATGATTATAGCTTAAAAGTCAACTGTCAAAATTCTCTTTGAAAGGAAATTCTGGACAAACCGTTACTCTCCAATCACAGATGTTGGTAGAAAACAAAAGAGAAAATTTTTCTCTTTTATTAACTGCTATTAACTGTGTTTATTCAGTAACGGTTTGTCCGGAATTTTCTTTCAAAGAGAATTTTGACAGCTGGCTTTTAAGCCGTAATCATATGTTTGTCGAGAAATAACTATCATGGCACCAAATACAACCAATGGTTCAACAACCTCAAACTCGACGAGCGCGTAATAAAACTGAATGAAAACATGCATATGTACACCAATTTATTTTCTTTTGGGTATTGAAGATTATGTCATTACAAAATGCTGTACATCATTGGCCAACTATCAACCAAACAAGTTAAAGTTCTAAATTAAGAAATATATCGGCTTCAAGTTGACAAAATTGTTCTCACACGCTATTGAACGAGACATTTGACAAAGAAAATCTATTGTACTGCAAGAAAATATCGGAATGAAAAACAATTCACCGTGTTGTCCAAATTTACTCATTTACTTTAACTTGAATTTGTTGTGTCGTTTAACGAAGATCAGATAAATAAAATAAATGACAGCATCGTTTGATTAAAGCTTTCCAAATACTTTAGTTTTTAAAAATTGTAAAAACTTTTCGATTGTGTGTGGTAAAAAACTCGGCCCTGTGAAGAAAAATCAAATTATATATGTTCGGTTCAACTGTCAAAGGTTTTTCTTATACGCCAACGTCGATGCCGCCAATCACAAAGGATTCCAACGCTGCTGCCGATCCAAAATACATCGGCGCACATGTCTAGTAGGTACTACCGAGGGTACGTATTATCAAGGTACACCAGTACCCTTAGTAGAAGAAAGTGAGTCCAACTTCTGTAATCACAACGGAACGCCAGTTATACGAACTACTATTTTCAGAATCGATTCTTCTTTAAATTTGTTACCTAAAAGACACACTTCAACACGGAAATATGAACTCAAAGTGAAAGGTTAAATACTGATAATGTCTTCTATTCTCCGATCGGATAAGGCATTGAAAAAGTTTTGGATTACTAATTGATTTTATGCTATTTCAAATAATTGATCTACGCTCGTGCAGCGTCCAGTTTCAACCTCTTCGCTCCCACGTTGATATTTGTCAACAATAATAATGTTAACATTTATTAGCACTTTATTTTCAGCTATAGAGTGATCTTTCCGAGTTTTGTTGCTACCTTTATATATCTCGATAAACATGAACAAAAAACATATGACGACATGCACTTTCAAAATACATATTATTATTAAAGTGATTTTCTCACCCACGTACGTCATATATTTTGCAAACTCAATTCACGATAATATTAGTTCGATTATACCGTACCCCTTAGATTGAAGAACATTGTTGATTTTATAATTTGCAAAAGTCTTTTAACCATAGGTCATATATCCTTGAAGAATATTGTGCAATATTTTCTTCGGAAGTGGTGATATTAAAAGGTGACACAAACAGAGCCAGGTAGCTGAAATTTGCTCAGCTGGAAACCTCGCCTTGCCTCGCAAACGGAATGTTTTGATCGAATGGGTCACTCGGCATGTTTACAGTTTGCAAATTTAGGGCTACACAAAAATCAGCTCACAATTAGCACTTTATCAGGTGATGACTGGATCTTTATCCCATTGGGTTATTTAGTAACGGTTAGCGAGTATCTCGGCGCAGATACAAGATCGATCTCGCCGAGCGCACATTCTCCACAGTGCCATAATTCAAAATGCTGACTAATGCCAAAGATTTCGTGTTTCTGCTGTTGCTGTTGCTGCTGGCTGCTCAACGCGGTAAGTTTTCTTTACACCCGCAGATTAGATCGCGATTGCTAAAAAAATTGTATCTTACAGCGCGTTCACTGAACTGTTATCGCTGCAAGAGCACCTTCAGTTGGACCCACTGCGGCCAGAATGCGATCGTGGAGGTGTGCGCAAAGGAATATCCCTCCGAGGACCGCTACCAGTGTGTCAGTAATCGGATGAACCTGACAATGCCATTGCTGGAGCTTAACTTCTACGCCACCGGGTGTGGTTTGCTCGGCCAGGACGGAGCCCGGAAGCTGTTCGAAAGACTCAGTTGGAAACACTCGCACGCCAACGTCACCGTCGAAGAGTGGCCAAGCTGCGACCATGATCTCTGCAATTCGGTTGCCGATTTTGATGCCACCTTCGAACCACCAGCGAGGATCGTTTCAACAGTTGGAAGCGCGACCCGTTTTGAACCGAGATTGGTGCTGCTGGGAATTATTATGTTCGCTGTGCGTATGGTAATGGCATAATAAAAATTCATCAACGAATACTATTGTCTGTGCGTGTTTCTTTTGGTCCGCCGGAGGGGTCAAACATCCTCCCCAATAACTCGATCAGTCTGAGTTGTAGCACAACCTTGAAAAACTATTAGCAGGTATTGGTGACATCATTTATCTCAGCGGTCGGCAGAATTTACACCGCGCAAACAACGACAAAAAAGCAAATTTCGCCACCAGTCAGTCAGGTTTCAGCCAACGTCGCGAGTAGATCACTGTTGTTGTTTTCCGCCGTAGCCCCGTGAACGAGTCGTGTGTGAGCGTTGTGTGGAATAAAACAAAGAGGCAACGATGACCGGTTTTCTGAAGCTGACATGCCTGTTACTGGCAGCCACAATTCCCAACATTCCAGCCGCCCTAGGTAAGAACCTTTTTTTTTTCAAGCTCGACCGAATTGGGCCCGTATTAATGCCATCTCGGCACCGCTTTTAGGCCAGTACCAGGAGGACACGGAAGTCGAAAGAAACCCAAACTCGACCTATCTACCCTGTTGGAGTTGTGTTTCGAAGTACAAAACCTGGACCGATTGTCAAAATAGCAACGAGAAGGAAGATTGCGAGTTGATGCAAGGCGAATCGGAGGAATCGCTGGCTTGCATGAAAAGCACGGTCAACATCCGGATTAGAGATGGAGATTCGTACTTCTATCGGATTGCCGGGTGTGCTATGAATGAAAGTGCACTGCAGCAGGCCTATATGGACCAGTTCGAGGTTACCTTTAACCAGACGGGCGAAACTAATGTCACGCTGGTAGAGTACAGCACCTGCCTGGGATCGCTGTGCAACGTGATGGACGAGGTGGCTCTGCAGCGGGGACCGGTTCGGGTGGTGAAGTTGAACGTGATTGATGTGAATAGTGGCGTTTTGGGGAGTGTACCGCTGATCGGGCTGATCGTGGCGGTTTTTGGCATTTTGCTAGTTATGTAACGGTTTTGCGTCGAACGTGTATTAGTGTAAATATTTTAGCTTGCCATTAGTGATTGAGTTTTTCGAGATTCTTAGGTTGAAGGTTACTCGTATTTAGACGGTCTGTATTCAAAGCGCTCAATTAAATTCTCGTCAACCTAAAAAAAATGATTTCTATTCACGAACCGGAACGGATGAAACCTTCAAAACCGAGAAGGCCTATCTTGGCCGGAGGTAATTCGAAACGCACTACTATCTCATGATGACTAATCCAAATGAGTCTCGCTGTGAGAAGGCGAAAAAAACCCAAGGCAGAAACAGTCAGTCACAGTTGCAGCAGCCAGCGGCAACTTATACCGGTATGCGGCAGAATCAATATGCAGTAAGCGTTGTTGTTAGCTTCCTCAAGCCGTCATTCTCTCGGGTCCGGGCTGGCCAACGGCGGGGCGATTGTTTACCTATGGCACTCTTGATCGTTAGAATCTACGTCTCATCGTTTGTAACTATTACAAGCAAGGGGAGGGAAGGGTTGCGCATCAGCGGGTTTGCTCGACAGTTTTTGCCACGTTTGTTTTGTTCAGTTTGTTCAACTTTGCGCTCTCGCACGATCACTAAGTGAATCAACAAATCGGATATGGTCGTCACGTGGATTGATGTATGGAACACGGTTTCCCCTATCATCTCCTACAAATCATTCAATTTGCGATTTTATTATTTTTCTTATTCCACTTATTAGAAAGCTATCGCCTCATTAGAAGCTATTTATTCCCGGTTTATTTTATTTTTTGCGCAGGTGATGGGGAGTGAATAAGTTATTTTTTTGTCTTTGGTATTTGAGTTTTTATCAATTCGCTTGTCATGGCACGGGCGGCGCCTACACAGTATCATTGACACAGAAGTTTGTACGTAAACGAGGAATGCACAGTGAGACGCTGTCAGTTTCGGTCAAAATGGTCTCACTAAATTAACTATATCACTCTATCACAAATTCATGTTCTAGCTTCTCAATATAGAATTGACTTCCAGTTGTACTCCTCAATATTCACAACACAACACCTATTCTGTTCCAGCACAGACCTTATAAATGGATACTGTACACTTTACATGTGAATAAAAAAACCGAAGTTTCAAACAGTCGAAACCTTTTAGCTTCTTATGCGGATACATGCGCCCTATGGGTTGAAATTTGAACTCACCATTACATAGCAAATTATTGCAACTGGTTGGTTTGTTGTTCAACAAATTCAAATAACAAAACACTAGACCGAGCGAGCTCCAGCAAGCGCTTTTCGAAACAGTTTGAAGTAATGACTCAAAACTGCTCAAGACCGGAATTAAATTGAATGAAGCGGTTGGATGTTGATTAAGGTGCAATAACAGTTGACCTACTTGGCCCTAGTTGGGACTAGAGGGTAAGCTCGGGTCTCTGCAACTGATTTTTGGCATTTTGAAAGATACGGCGACTATTTCTTAAACGATAAATAATTGCAAATTTCGCGCTGCTTTATCAGATGGCTTCTTAGCTCTTAAAGGCGCAAATTATTGTTTTTCAAATTTGGCCAAAATTTTCTCAATAGGCTACAACGATAACTTTGAGATCTAAGGCCTATTTCATACGATGTGAATCTGATTTTTTTGGTAATTTTTATATGGAAAAAGAAAAAAAACATAAAAACTAACTTAATCCACCTAGCAGTGAGATGAGACATTTCTTACACACAGTTTACAGAACTCGTGTGAATTAGGCGCCCAACAGTTTCTAATCCTGCACGAATAAAACCTCGAATAAACTGGATCAATTATAGAAAATCAATAAATCGAGCAAAATAAACAAAAATAAAGAAAAATATAAAAAAAAGTAAAGTTTCATAAAATGAATAGAATGATTAATATACATCAAATTAATAAAAATCATAAATCAAATTAAATTGAAATGAAAAATTAGGCATTATTTAAAAATAGTTATAAAATTACACTAAGATTGTTACACGGATTTTTTTGCACGGTTTTTTTTTAACACGGTTTTTTGCCTTTCTCATATAGAAAGGTTATGCAATCACTCTGAAAACCGTCAGCCTAATCTCGGCCCGGAAGGCCGAGTGTCATATCCCATTCGACTCAGTTCGTCGAGATCGGAAAAAGTCTGTATATGTGTGTATGTATGTGCGTATGTGTCAAAAAATGTCACTCATTTTTCTCAACGACTTATAGTGAGTCAATCTTTTTCCTTTTTTTATTGTAACGACATATAATTAGCAAGGGACTGGAAGGTGAAGTATTTTTCAAATATTAAGAGCCATAGTACTCAAGGGAGAGCAAGGATTTGAAGTAAGAAAGTTTAGAAAAGCGTGGAGTAGGGTCAATGAACAAGCTTAGAGATTCCCGGTTACTTAGCTTTTTGTCTTCTGCAGCGCAGGAGTCAGGATCTTTTGGCATTAAATGCGAATCACCTGAGTCTGCGGCATGTCCGACAAGCGTATTAATACTGTAATAGGCATTTCCACAATCATGTTGAATATAACCAGCCACCGAGACATAGTTTAGAGAAATGAGACAGGCAAAATTGCACCGCTAGGTGGATTAAAACAGGTTTTTTACACGGTTTTCGCAATTAGCATGTTCGCAAAAATAGTTCTAATTTCTTTTAACCCTCCGGCACTCGTGCGAATGGCTCCTCAAATGAGCAGCCGCTGGTGCTGGAAGATGATTTCGCTAGAGTTTCGGAAGATGTTGCACAAAATACAACGGCGCGAGTGCCGGAGGGTTAACGGCAAAAGATTTAGTCGATTTCTCATTAATTTTTTTTTTTGCACGACTTTCGCAAAATGAGGACTTAGTACATTGAAGGCAGAAGACTAAGACAATTTTTGATCAAGTTTTTTTGCACGGATTTTTCAACTGGCACGGTTTTTCGCAAAAATATTCAAAGTCCTTTTATTCTATTCTATTCTTCTGTTCTAACCCTTACACACTCACAGTAAGTATTGAAAAGCATCCTGGAAAACACTGCAGATATTCTTTAGTGTTTTTCTTGTCAACATTAATATTTGAAACATATTATGTGTAATATGTCGCAAATATTAAAAAGGCCAGGCAGAGTTTGGTTTGAAGTTGTTTCAAAATTATACGGCAATTAAATTATTCATTTAATGAATAATCTAACTAACGAATCATTTTGAATCTTGAAGAAGGAAGAAACGAGGACAACCGTACCGACCGTTTCAGTGTAAAATGGATAAGTCGTTGGGAGTGACTAGGCTAAGAAGGTTAATGTCACTCATTTGGTCCTTTGAGATGCGACAGAGGTATTTACACTTTGCCTTGGCTAATGAGCCTAGGTTATAGCGCTTTTACTCGCTTTTATGGACAACTGCACCCAGTAAGGCAACAAACTTCATACGTTCTATAATACCTTACTGGGACCGCGCCTATAGTCTGCAATTGGGAAACACTCAGACTAATAGTGATACAACACCCTGATGTGGCATACAATAAAAAGGGTCTGCAATAGTAGATCAAAACACTAGTCGCAGTGGAATATGTACCCATCAGGAGCAAAAAAGCCATATCTGCTGTCAAAATGTATGGATTTAGTTAGGGTTAAAGGGACTCGGTGTTGGGTAGAAAAAACAGCATCAGAATACTAGGTGCAAGATATAAAATGCAAACAGAAAAATATTCCCTTATAAAACAGAAGTCTTAGGCTTGTTCAAGATGGCTTCACCTGCTATTCTTAATATCCTTCCAGATGACTATAGTCATGTTCAAATTTCAAGAAAACAGCCTCTTCCGTTGTAACCCTTGTTGAAGGGTATAGGCGAATGTTTCATCAGGAGCAACTTCCACAATTCTTCCGAATGATCACAAAACTTCGGATACTACAAATACCGTCTTGAACGTGGAATAAAGTTATCAGAATCAGAATCCACTTGGTGCATTACGTTTTTCGAAAAAAAATGACGCGTGAAAAGTTATACGTCTGCACTCAACTTTGATCACAAAAATATTTTAAGTCCTTTTAAAAGCAAAAGTCTTAGACGATTTCTCAAGTTTTTTTGCGGATTTCGCAGTTTACACGGTTTTTTGGCAAAAATATTTTAAGTCCTCTTGAAGACAAAAGACTTAGACGATTTTTGATCAAGTTTTCCATATCCATGTCTGAAGCGATTTGGAAAATCAAAATGGCGACTTCCGGTTCAGTGAAATTCTTTTAAACCCCGTCAATATGGGATTGATGTTTAAGGCCATTTTGAAAACCAAGATGGCGACTTCCGGTTCTGGTTTTCAAAATTGTCTCTGACATTGATCTCTAGCATGCGCTTATTAGGCCCGCTCTGAACATATGCATACTGATTGGGTTATAGAGAATTCCGTTAGATCGGAAGTTGCAATCTTGGTATTCCAAATGGCATCAGACGTGTGCATCAAATGGATCAAATGAGTCAAATGAATCAAATGAATCAAATGAATCAAAGGAGTTGAATGAGTTTAATAAATCCAGTGAATACAAGGAATCAAATGAATGAAATGGATAAAATAAATAGCATGATCGTAAGGCATGAAATGAGTAAAATTAATAAAATAAAAAACAAATGAATTGAATAAAACAAATAAATAAAACAAGCGAATCAAACAAAGAAAACAAAAAGAAACGATAAAATGAACAAAAAGAATAAGAAAATGAGTAGAACAAAATAAATTGATTAAAACGAAAATTAAACGATGTTAAAAAGTTATAAATCAATAGAAAAATAAATAAATTGTATCAAATAAATAATTTGAATAAAAAGAAAAACTGAAAAAATAGTCAGATTATAAAAAGTAAGAAACTAAGTAAAATGTATGAACAAGAAAAAAAACAAATAGAATATAGAGCATATAGAATGAAAGCAGTGAATAAAATAAACTAAATGATTGGTACGAATAAAATGAACGAAAAAACTAATCTGATCAGTGTCATTCCAAAGAATGAAACGAAACAGATAGATGAAATGAACCCAATTGCAGTCTCTTTTCTGTCATCCTTATAGCTTGCGTATCGTTTCGCTCGGAATTATCGTGGAAATGTGGATAAATGAGTCCTATAAAAACCAATGCTATGAAAAAGAAATGATAGAAAAACTATCAGGGTAGGTATTTAAATTGTTGGAAACGCCATTGAAAGTGTCACTGGACATAAAAACTGCTTTTGATGGATGCACATGCGTGAAATCACAAGTCATAATTTTCTACGAATAAATATGTTTCTCGTCACATTGGTCCCAAAAAGGGTACCTTCGGGTTAATTTGTTTCCCACACAGTAATGTGTGCGGCAAAAATGTAGTCATATCAACTATCTGTCCAATCACATTCGTTTTCGAGCGCTCTATCGAGATACAAGTGTTTGTTCCACTCCGTGAAGTGTAGCGACAAAGAATAGTGCTAATCCGCGTTCAAACCTCTTCGAGGTTTTGGACTTTTTTTCTTCTTTTGTGCGTGTGTTAATCGTTAGGCCGCATTCGTCAGCCTTTTGTTCGCACAGTGAGGATTGAACAATAGCAAGCTATATAAGCTGGACTAGTGCGTCGTGGAAAATAAATATACAGATAAGTGAAATCTATCTTTATTGACACATTTAGGGCGTTTTCCCGTCTGCGCGGGTGCTGACCCCGTGCGTTGACGGTGTCGGTGGCTTACTCCCCGGACGGCCAAATGGAGGTCGAATCGACTCCCCCGACCCAAACAATATCCAGAACTTTCGACCGGTCTTTTTGTGGTCTTCTTTCGGCCCAAAACAAAATCACTGAATCTATTACAGATTATGAAAGACCTGACCGAAAAGTTCTCGGCTGTGACCGAAATAAAAAAGGTCCGCTCAGAAAGGGTCAGGGTCGTGTTGACTAATTCAAAGCAGGCAAACGATATTGAACATACAAAAGCATTCTCCTAATCCGAAGTGGGACAAAGAGTGCTCAGACGTGTACGCGGAGAAGGCCGCCGCATATAAGACCTTTCGGGACGACGGGTTACTTGCTAGCTATCGGCAATACGCGACGTTAGAAACGCGAAAGAAGAGTTTAATGAAAGCCAAGAAACGTAGTTATTGGCGCCGATTCGTTGACGGACTAACGAGAGAAACATCGATGAGCACTCTTTGGGGCACGGCCCGGTGTTTGCGAAACCGAAATAGTACTAACGAGAGTGCAGAATATTCAAACCGTTGGCTATTCGATTTCGCCAAGAAGGTTTGTCCGGATTCCGCTCCGGCACAGAAGATCTACCGCGCCGCGTCCCCTCACAATAGCGCGAACGAAACATCTTTTTCGATGGTAGAGTTCACAGTTGATCTCTTGTCGTGTAACAATAAAGCTCCAGGGTCAGACAGAATCACATTCAATTTGTTGAAAGATCTGCCAGACTTTACCAAGAGACGCTTGTTGAACTTATTTTATAAGTTAGGCCAAGGATGCAAAATGCCTACCTTTTCTGCGGCTGTAATTTTTCTGCCTACATTCTCATTTCTCTTTTGACACTGCTGCCGTTCGCTACTGCAGGACGCCCAGCGCTGTACGGCAGTCTGTAAGCAAAGCAGTAACATGACAAAGAAATACTGCACCCAGTACAGCCACCAGACGCGAGCGGTACAGCTTCTCTTTCCTTATTTTACACTTTTTAATATTTTTAATCTATTCAATATTTTCAATAACGAACGACGGTAATAAATGCGGTTCGTTTACGCCACGACCGGCATCATCGCCTTCGTGTGCGGGCCTCTCCCTTTGACTACGCAGAGAAAATTGTACAAAGCGAGAGAACAAACAGTACTACGTCACACTCCCACCGAGCAGTCAGAGTACAGCAGCAAAACAAAATGTATTCTACTTCTCTACGGGAAAATGTACTCGGTTTGACTACCGTTCTGGCAAGAGCTGTAGTGATGTGTCGCTGTAGCGGGCTGTACGGCTTGTGCAAATGTAAATATACCGAAAAAATGTAGTTTACCAGTACCTTCGGCATCCCTGAGTAAGGCTAACATTGTCCCACACGATTGGAGAAAAGTCAAGGTCATCGCCATCCAAAAACCAGGAAACCTGTCCTGAATCCGAAAGTTGTTCAAGAAAATGACCTTGTTTCACCTGGACAATTGGGTTGAAGCAAATGGCTTACTCTCAGATACACATTCTGTCAGAGAAGCTGCACCAGCATGGTCTTCCACCGATTTTAAATAACTTTTTGCTAAACCTGTTGCTGGAAAAGCACTTGCACTTTTCGCTTGGAGATTTAACAACATCGCGATTTCATGGGTCTTCCACAGGTCTCATGTTTAAGTCCCCTACTCTACAATGTTTACGTGAATGACATTGACGACTGTCTTGCCAATTCATGCACGCTCAGGCAACTTGCCGACAACGGGGTGGTCTCTGCTACAGGGTCCAATGCTGACGATTTGCAAGGACCACTGCAAGATACTTTGGACAATTTGGTCCCTTCAGCTGGGTATCGAGTTCTCCACGGAGAAAACTGAGCTAGTCGCCTTTTCTAGGAAGCGTGAGCCGGCGCAACCCCAGCTCCAGCTATCAATCAGGTCTTCACATTTAAATTTCTTGGAGTTTGCTTTGATTCTAAAGGTACCAGATATCACATTAGATATCTGAAACAAAAATGCCAGCTAACGAAATATTCGTGCTATATTCCAAAATTTAGTCAAATTACGAAACATTTCGTTTCATGCATGACAAATAGTTTCGTTTTCGACGATGCATTAGCAATGCACGAAAATCCCCGGATGAACCTATTAGTAGTCTTGTCACTAAGTTAGTGTCATATTCTGATGAGACAAAGTCGAAACATAAATTCTATAAGTAATCTACACAGAAATTTTTTTTTTTTTTGTAATTTTAAATTCATTTTCATGCACAAATTTGCAGCATGAATCTAAATGTAAAATTAAGGGCCACCACAAATACATACAACCTCTAGTGCTTTCTTGAACGAATTTTATTGTAATTTTACACGTTGATTGAAAATTACAGTTTCATTAATCGGGATACCAATGCACTGCTGTATTTTTATTCCAATATTGCTGTAATATAAATGACATGTAATATCACACGAACAAACGCACAGTGGCGTAACTACTGCCAAAACCTGGCCAAAATAGCAAAAAATGAATTTTCGTGTTTTTGATAATTTTTGCCAACAAAATTGTTTTTCAAACCATACTCTAATAAATGACTTCAAGAAAATAGCTTTTTGGATTGATAATTTTTGTATGTAAGTATTTGAAAATGATGAATTTTTAACGGATTTTTTAACTTTGAATAACATTATTCCACAATTTCTCATATTGCCCAAAAACTAAGTATATAGAGACAATATCTGGTACAAAATCGTGATTTTCCCAACAAACACCAAGAACTTGGACCAAAGGAGATTGTGGCGGTTAAGCAAAAGCCCCCACGCAACCCGATCAATAATCATTTATACTCATCATCATTTAAGACCTTAGACGTGATCCATCTGATTACTACACAGAAAGCATGAGTCACAGTCAATATAAAATCAAGTCCCGATAAAGCAGTTAAATACTTTCAATATAAACAAAATCCAAATGACTCCATCTAGCTTACATCGTATGATTCTAGTCATACTTTGTAACACTTAGAAATTTCGATAGAACAATCAAAAGACTATTCCAACCAGCAAATAGGCAACGCGTTCACAGCGAGCCAGAATTCATAAATATCATACATAAACTTCCAATTTAATTACCACAGAAAATGCTTACAGCGCAACAGCGACCGAGCTGGCCAATGTAAATTAACTTTACAGCCCTACCCGGTGCGTCCACTGTGTGGTAAGATTTTTTCTAAATAACAAGCCTTCTCCAAACAATCAGTTTTTCCAAGCGTTCCAAACTGTTTCAAATTTCTCGAGAACAATCACACTCACACACATGTAATAGTTAAGTTTAACAAAACCGAAATTTGTCGAAATAAACATATAGTAAGACTCGAAAACCTCGCGCAAGCGACAGCACTCTAGAAAGAAAATTCCCGAACCTGCGACAAGATCTTTATTTGTTATGTTTTTTTCCTTTTTTGAGTTGGGGCCAAAATGCGCCAATTTTTTCAATATTTTTAAAAAAATCGGTGGTGGAAAAAGTACCTTGTCGGGCAGTTCCGTTTAAAGGACACGGTTTTTTGGGTTCTCTTCTTTCCGTTCCACGAAAAAAATATTCCCAATTAATCCCATTACCGCTTTTATAGCAGTTTGAAAATGGTATGATTTTGCTGAAATATAGGCTAAATAAGCAACAAAGCTTATGTTGAGGCTATACGAACCAATGAACAAGAGAAATTTGATTATATTGATTGAAGGTATACATTGATTAATTTATCGTCTTCGTAAGTATTTTCATTTCAATTTGTATGTGTCCACTTTATTTATTCGAGATAATTATGACATTATGACAATTATACTTATAACTGTATGCATGATCTGCTTTGAAGAATGTGAAATATAACTAACACTAATCTTACTGTATTAGTAGTCACACACACATGCACAAGTTGCCTTCTAAACGTAGGTGAGTCGTTCGTTCGGGTTGTATCTGTTGTGAATTTTAATACTGTAGTGGAACCGGGGGCTATTCGGACCTACATAAGCAAATCGCCCTTTTAGGTGGATAGATGTGACAAAAAATTACCGGTCTAGGGTCCTAATTGTTAGTTTGAAACCTCAGCTACATTTTAGAACAATAAAAGGTTCATTTGCACCACTCAATGGCAGCGCTAGGCGACGATTTGCAAACCTCTACGCTTTTCCATCCTTTTACAATGTAGGGGTAATTCGGATCTCCAAACGGGGCAATTCAAACAATCATTTTTTTATATTTTTTTTTACAATGGAATTTTGTTTAACTATGAAATATTTATAAGAGGCACTCCTTAAGAAGCAAAACCAAAATAAATTGCTTTACAAAAACTTAACCTGGTAGGTCACAGCTGTCGATTCGGCGGTCCATATATTTTCATTGCTGTGGCGTGTGCAATGGTATGCGCAGCCGCAACCCGCTGAACGGTGGTTGACGGAATAGGGGGTCCGAATAGCCCCGTACGCTCATTTCGTACAAAGGTGAGCACCAAACAAAAATCATTCCATAAAATAGGAGCCTCAAGCTTTCCAAAACAGTTACCATTTATTTTTTCACCTTTATTTGTTGATTTTATCACGGTTTTTTCATTATAATGATTTTTGTTTTGAAAATGGTGAAAAAAACGAAACACGTTGTATGTCCTTTCTACAAAGAACAACGAATCAAATTCAGCTCTTAAAATTAATGTTCCAGAATCGCGGTTCCACGATTATGTACAACAGTTAGAAACTTTCGCTATTTTATGAGAAATCGAGGGGGTTCGAATTACCCCCACTGTCTTAATAGCCCCGGGACCCCCTATATAATGCTTTGTGCGTAGTCTATTAATTAGAAAAAATATTCACATTTTTATGTAGATTACTCACACACATCCGACTAACGGTATTAGAAAATTTTGTTTACAATCGATAAAAAAAAGTTCATTACTGATATATTTAAAAAAATGTAAGTATAAGCATTCTATTTTTGAACCATCGACAAGAGGTTATTTTTATATACCGATAGAAGCATCAAAAGGCTCACAAGAAGATATAGTTTTCAAATTCTGGAACAATTTCCTTCTAAGTTTATTTAAGATAAAGAATTTAGAAAATGAGCTAGCGGAAGATCTTAATTGCACTAAAGAAAAACTAGCATAATTCGATTGAAAGTTAAGCAATTTTTAAAACAAAAAAAGCTTTAATTTGAGGTGTTACATTCATAAAATCAAAACCTTTAAGTGTGAAGCTTTCCAACTGACACCCGGCATCCCCAGTAACATCGTTAGATTTGAAGAAATCAAATGAGAAAAGTGTTTTTTTTTTATTTTTTACTTTGGCTGTGCATTACACTGCTAGGAGGATTAATACGATAATTATTTATTCATATATTGTCAAAAACTGCAAGAAAACACTTCTTACTACTCTTTGACTTATAATAAGGCTTAAAAACGTGCAAAATAGTTTTGGCCAGGAATTTGGTAGCTGTGAAACGTGTAAAATCATATACTTTTTGATACACCCATTTAGTGCATCGAATTCAACTTAATTTTCAATCAAATTTTTTATTCATTCTTTGTATGTTTACATTCGTATTGATTCACATGTCGTTTAAATTTCATTATTTTCTGGTGTGTATTCATGGCAGATTTACGAATAAATGCGTGCTGCGATATGAATTTTTTGCGCATATTTTTTTAGGGATTCTTCGGAAAAAATCGTGTATATATTGCGATAAGTGCGTGTAAATATTAGGAAGATTTTCGTACATTTGATCAAACAATTCATTTGATTAACAAAACAGATTCGAAATAAGTCTACGAAAGCCGTTTCGTAATAAAAATAAAAACGTTTCCAAGAACTACGAACAATTCATCATAAATGCGAAAACTTTGTATATTTCACGTTTTCTGAACGAAACCTGTTCGTAGCCGATTCACGAATATATTCTCTCAGTGCATGTAATCCCCATATAAACCTTCAATCGCTTTGAGGCACGTGTTAAAATGGTCCAATTTCGCTCAAATTTTGCCCACTTTTTGAATTCTTGATTTTTTGACTGGCGATAGACAAAATTCCAATATCGCAAAAATAACTGCCACCCTAATAGACATACTCACAATTCGTCCAGCTGAGCCTATAAAAGGTAAAAAGACCAGGCCCTTCGGGTCTCAAGCGTTTTGAAAGTTTGGGCCAATTCTTTTTTTTATTTTGATTACAGAGGTTTTAGCCTTAAGGTCATTCGCCTCTTCGTGTTAGAAAAATCTCTTTCTTAAAAATTTCTTACACTATGAGCGGGGTCGGGATTTGAACCCAGGTGCGCTGCGTACAAGGCAATCAATTTATCAACTACGCTACGGGACCATTCATAAATTACGTAACGCGTTGGGGGGGGGGGGGGGTACGAGAAGTTGTGACTTGTTGTGACATATGGGGGAGGGGGATAGGCTAGATCGTTACGTAACATGTTTTCACTGAACAAAAAAAATTTTTCGAAGAATTTGTTACGTAATAGGGAAGGGGGGGGATAGAAAAATTTGTTACAATTTGTTGTATCAAAACTCTTCAAACTGTCTCGGAAGTCTGTTATTTATTGTTACGGGACCCTATGGCAATTTGAAAAGTGAAATTGGAATGGAATGGCCACTCACGGCCCCACGGGAACCTGCTCCGGAATGTCCGTTCCGGGGTCAAATCACCAAATTGTTCCAAAACCGTGAGATACAGCCTACTGATGCAATTCCAAGAATTTTGATACCCATATTGCTAGTATTTCATTGAAATTCACAAACAGTGTCCCAACACCGGAACAAGCTTCCGGAAATCCGGATTCCCACCGAATCAAGTAACCATATTCATTTTCACCAAGTCTAAAAGTGGATGAGTTCTTGAATCCAAAACAGAGTATCAAAATCGGTTAAAAATTACCTTATTTATTGGCATTTCAGTTTTGTGGGAACCCGGGTACCCACGTCAGGCCGACGTATTTACGTAGTAAAAAATTCAGGAACCCCTCCTAACTCCCCCTCTTACTATATCAACAATATTTTTAACCGAAAAGCTTAACTTAGTGAAGTTCTAAGATGTCACAAAGTTTCAATTTCCAGCTATGGATAAAACACTAGAATTTCATTAATTGAAACCTAAAAAGGTAACCGCGTCGGACACATAACGGTTAACGTTGATGACTCTATAATTGACCGAACAACGCGGGTGTTCTGAACCATGAGAAAATTAAAAAATTACCGGTTGGCCTAAGACCGAAGGCCACCACTACGAAACATTCCATCTCACTGTTGTGGTGTTGTAAATCGTTCTTTTTTATATTCAATAGACGTGAATTTTTTCGCAACTAAAATCACACGCAGCGAACAATAATCCATATTTAGTCAGTAGGCTAGTCACACGTTAACACTTGCTCTCAGATGCGTTTTAACCCAGCAGTGGAAGGAAACTAATGCGGACCAGTAGCCACCTACTGACACTTCCATTCAACCATCCATTAGCACGCTGTACATTTTTATGCAGCGCAATTGGAGTCGGCTTTTATCCACAATGAATTCTCACCACAACCCGAAAAGGATTATACAGCTTCGTGCCGGTGCGATCGAGATCTTTTCTATTCAGTCTCGCAGTTGACATTAGAAATTCAAAGCACTTCCGCGCGAAGTACATTAGAGCTACCGTCGCATGGTGGGTGTGATGTCGCGAAATTGTGGTCAGTATTACCAATATTGTTAAAAAACAAGCCCTCACACCTTTCGAATTTGGTTGTCATTTACCTGTTCGGGATCGGATGAGATTTCAGCTTTCGGGAATAGGTTCGTCGCTTTCAGTGGCGGATTCACGGGGAGGGTCTTTGGGGTCCGGACCCCCTTCGAAATATTTTCACTTGATGGGAAATTTCAAAATAGTTTCAATTTTATATAAGTTTTTTCTCAAAATCATCCCAACCCAAATTTGTCCAACAAAACTGATATTCAGTAAATAAGGTTATTACGTATTACGAATTTCACAATTCGTAATTTTAAAATAAAAATTTCGGACCCCTCCCGAAATTTTTTTCTGGATACCGTACCTGGTCGTTTTGGAAGCTTAATGTCTCCAACTTTAAATTCTCGTGACGATTTGCGTACAATTATTGATGTTTACGAAACTTCCCCTACTATTTTCGAAAAATTGCATCCAACCTTCAACCAGCTCTAACTAGCAGTCGTCCCACTGTGTATCGCTGCCCTGTTAGGTCGTGTCATTTTCCCTACGGTAGTGGAGGATATTTTATCCTTTTACGGGTAGAGTACTTCCACTAGCGAGCACCGAATGTCATCGCTAATGCATATGGATATGGTCGCTGATGACGTTGGTTCTCGCTTGAATAATTTTCTATTCTAAAATGGAGTAGAAGAACGTGGCTTTGGGCAGCGCCTGGGTATTATCCGGAGGAAGAATAATTTTCTATGAAAAAATCGGATTTTTCATTGAAAGCTTTGTAATTGCTGCCAGAGCTAGGCTTTTAATCTTTTCAGTTATATTTTAGGGACTTTCAAAACATTGCATGCAAGATTTATATAGATAATAAAGCCACGGTCGTTTTCTATTAAACCAACTTGCTTACTGAAGAGTAAAAAACACTGAATCTTAATTTTAACAGCTCTTGCGGGAGCTATATCAGACAATTTAAGTAATTTTGTCATAAAATAATAAAAATAAAAATTGGTTCGTACTTTTACCGAATCTATCTAGTCGACTAAGTAGTATTATTGATCAATTTTTCGTTTCTTTTATTCGAATAAACACCAAGTTTGCATCTTTCGTAAACCATATCGTCGGTAACGATTCAATAAACGGAAAAAAGGCGCATTGGGAAAAAAGCAAGCTACCAAACGCAACCACATAACCTCATTATTCTTTTGTCGACTCCTCAGAAGCCCACCCGCCGCGATTCCATTCACTGCTAATATTCCACACGATAAAACCATATGAAATTCTCATTCATGTGGCATTTTCATGGTAAAAAGCGAATAAAATGATATATGAATTTCACTTGGAAAACCAATATAACGCATTTCATGTGGTGTTTGAAATTATATTTTGACTTCTTTCGCATGAATACGATATTATTAAACAAAGTGATATTCATGTATTTTTAGTCAATGGTATTTCTTATGAAGTTATCGTTTTCACTCTCAATTGGATATTGAAATAGCAACCGTTAACTGATTTACAAATGATGTGAATATATCTAGCTTTTTTTGTTCAGTGCACACCCATACGCTACTCACCATTTGCGCCACGCAGAAACAGTGCCGATAGTTGTGGAACGGGACGTCATTGTAGTGCTTGTACACCTCGTACAACCACTCGCGCAGCGTCTCCCGCGGGATCTGGAACTTTTCCAGCAGGTTCAGCTCCACGAACATGGTCTGCATCAGGTGGATCACGTCCCAGTACTCCCACTCGTACGAATCGAATGCCGGCAGCCGGAGGGCGGATTTCACCTCGTCCGACAGTGTCGTATCGGCGATCTCCAGGAAGCGCTTTTTCACGTCCGAATGCTTCGGCAGGCTGGTCTTCCGGTGGGGCGGACCGCGTGGTCGACTCGAAAGACCTGTTTTTCGGTAGGGTATGTGTATGTGTGGTAGAGAGAGAGAGGAAGAGAAAAAGCAGAAAAGGAACATCGATTAGAGCAAACTTTCCACCTCATGGTCGACGACGGACGGCGAAAAGTGCTATCTATTTCCCAGCAATCGTTTAATGGGTGCACTTGTAGCAGCTTACTGCTGCACCTTCTTTCCCGTCCGACCACGTCCGTGTTCTATAGGAAAGAAGAGGTAGTTTAATACCCGATGTTGCTTGATACAGTGCACTTTTTCACAATATGTATGTATTCGTAAACAAGTCTTTCATACAAAGTGTGGTATGAATAGAAGCTTCTGTTCTTGTTACCAACGAAAAGCCGATGTGTGTCCGCATAGAGGCAACAGGTGCATTTGGTAATGGTACTGTTGAATCAATTTTCTACCTAGTGTTCGAGAAATTCGAACGAAAGTCATTTAGTAGAAATTTATACTTCCGTAACAGGTTTAAGTAATATTTGAAAACTCTTTGACTGGTTTCTAAGCTACGTGGTTAGTTAAAGTTGTAGAATGATGAAAAATGCCATTTTCCGTTGGCCTCTAATACGCCAGGATCGGCTTTTAGAAGTTACAAGCTAATACCCATCACGCGTTGCTGCGACTTTCAGCGAAATAGGAAGAAAACACAATTTGTTTCGAAGCACCATCTGGCGGGCAGATAATCCCCAACCAATAGCACACAAACACGCTTCATAACGAATGCCTACTATGCATATTTTTTACGGCATTCGGTTAAGCCGTTTGGGAGTCCATAAATCACATACATACAAATATTGACTTTTATATATAAAGTTATAAATTATATAAACATTGGAAATCAGACAAAATAAAAAATGTGGCAGCGTACTATTTATGGTACACATTTGAGTGCTGAAGAGAAAGGCGTAATCAGACTTTGTATACAAGGTCGCGTTTACAAATTATACACATTTAAAGTCAAGAATATAGAAATAAAGGTTCAAAACAGTTTTTATATGGTCAAGTTTACATAATTTCTGAACTGTCAACTTTGAGGTTTTAGAGTCTTCGAAGAATTTTTATTGCATACCATAAAAAAAGTTGATTAATCTTCCTAAAAGTAATCATGTAGAACTAACTCTCAAAAAAATAGAGATTAGAAGTCTTCAGTGGAGTTGTTGAGAATGCTACATATTAGAAACAACTTTGTTGAAGACACGAACCCACCACATCCACCGCTGATGGACGGGGTTCTCATTGAGTTCGCCACAAAATCAGGATAAACATGTGATAAGGGCATAACGCAAATGAGAGCCTCTCTGTGTTTACTTTCTCTTTCGATTATTACGGTGTCATCATAACACTTTCCAACATTATTTCAATAAATATTGAAAGATTCTGGTATATTATGCTAAGAGTTAAAGAGCAAACGTAAAAGCGGCCTAGTTGTTGACGGAAGAGAAAGTAAACACAGAGAGGCTCTCATTTGCCTTATGTCCTTTTCACATTTTTATCCAGAAATGTGTTGCTGGTAGCTAGTGTTAATTGGCAATCCTCTACTAAATCTTAAGCTGGTGGTTTTGTGGGAAACTCGGTTCCCAACGTATAGGTTAAGCAGTTTCCCCGAAACGGAACTGCCGGAATTAACCGTAGAGACTCTTTATTTCGTTGTTTCGAATAAAATGATTCTCACTTGTTCCTCTCTCACAGCTATGAGATGCAGTGACGGCGTTACTAAAACTTCGCCCCCACTTTATTACAACTGACAGGTTTAAGGTTACGTATCCGATGTGTTTCTAGTAGTGTCCTGCTCTTCCAGTAGTTGATTATAAAGCCAGGGTGACGGAAGAAGCTTTGCTGATTGTAGTGAGTTGCTGGGGGGAAGCCCCTTCTACCCCGAATGGTAAGGTAGAGGACCCGTGTAAATCTGATCAAATTATATTTGGTCGTAGAGTATGAAGTCTTTGAGGAATGACAAAGCACCAGTGGCGTAGCCAGGGGGGGGTTTTGGGGGTTAAAACCCCCCCCAAACCAAAATTAATTGGATTGAAAAAAAATTGATGCTGACGAATTTAGTTTAATATTCCACAAAATATTTTTGGAAAAATATTATCTGATCACTACATTGAGAACTGTGTTTAAATCGTCATGAGAACTTTTGGAAAATTATGGGAAGGGGATCTTGTAACTTATCTCTTAACCAAAGTCCCATAGTTGTCAAATTACTTCAATGTAAAATAAAATAACTGTCTGAATTATTATGAGCTCATTTTTGGAAAGATGCTTCAAAATATGGATTAGAGACAATTTTTCGAATGGGAATCTAAATTTGAATAGGTTGATTGCATATAAAACATAAACTTGTTTACCGAAAACTTACATGCATTTCAACATTAGCTGAAAATGTATTTTTTTTAGATTGTGAAGAATTTAGGCAACAATTCAATATGGTTAACAACAAGAATAACATTTCAGAAACCAGTTGAAAGCTGATGTAATTTTGTCTCTAGCAGGTCAGGATCGGTTTTATGAGCATTGGATTTTTGTTGTATTATCAACTATATGAATAGCCTCTTAGCAGGATGTAATGAATGTGCTACGTACTAGTACTGCAAGTTGTGAGGTTGACTAATGAAGAAAAGTAAAATTAATGCTCGATAAATTTTTAACGGTCACGATCACATTCATTCGAAACTGCCAAATTTCGATGTTAAGTAACATTGAAGAATTTCAAAACGTAAAACTGTTCATCTGCTGATAGAACAATTTTGACGGTTAATCATCCTAGAAGTAATTATAGACAAGAATTACTCTTCAACTAAATTTGAGTCGAGACTTAATGTCTCCAGCAAAGTTTTCGAAAGTGCTATTTCAAACAACTTTGTCAAAGACATAAATATCCCACATATTCAGAGTATCGAAATATAGTAGTAGAAAACCTTTACAACAAGCTATTCTGAAATTACTGTATTTGATAAATCTCTTCTGCGGTAATTAAATAATAAATTCACATTGCGTTCAAGGTGCCTTTGAAGCTTACAAAAAATAAGGGAACTGGATATAAAACAAATAATTCCCAGATATTAAAAGAACTCAAAAACACAAAGAGTGATTCCATTTTCAGGAGCTAGCATCAATTCAGCGCAAGCTTAGTCCGCCCACCAAGTTAGTGTCGGATTCTGATGAGATGAAGTCGAAACGCAAGTTTCAGTTCCATCCATCCATAATTTAGTTATAGGTTTTGTGTTCTCAACTCGCAATGATTATTTCAAACAATTTTATCCGTAGCGCAGAAAAAAATAGTTTTCACCTAAATTTTTCTTCACTAAGAAGAAATATAGCAGGCCCAGTCCATTTAAATCCCTATATGTTGAATTCATGTAGCCTTCATATTTTCAACAAAATTGTTTGAAATGACATTATCAAAAACTTTGCTGAAGGCACCATGTCTCTTAATATTTTTGAAAAATTAATTCACCATAATTACCTCTATGAGAGTTAATCACTAAAATTTCTATATCAAAGCAGGCGCTGTTTTATGTTGATAACTTCCCGAAGTTGTCAAACCTTCAAAGTCAAGGATTATTATATTAGGTGATCTTGAACGTTGAAAATTTTTTAGATCATTTATCCTACTTTAAAAGATCGCAATTTTTGACTTCATTGACATATTATACAAGAAAATAATCTATAGAGGTTTGAAAACTGTTCCATGTTGATCCTTCTTTTTTGTAGACTGGAATGACATCTGTTAGACTACTTATGTTTTGGAGTTTTCAATAATTTATCAAACTCATATTAAATTTTAGCATTTTTTCAAAAAATTTGCGATTTTCATCAAAACCCCCTCCAAACCAAATTTCTGGCTACGCCACTGCAAAGCACTTTCGATAAACTCTTTGACAGAAAGGGGTGGTGAAATTTTCGCAAGTTCTGAATTTCAGGTAATTGACCAACATGAGTTTCACTGTAAGGCGGTTGTTGCCGGAGAGTTGTCATTACGGTTGACTATTCTGACAGCAGTGCAGCCAGTTGATCGGTCTTTGTGTCGATTTCTTCGACGTTGTAATGACCGGGGACCCAGCGCAGCTTCGAGCGTTCTTATAAATGACATTGCGTCACAGAAGAGATCAACTGGCACTTCGTCTGGTTTGCGGGAGATGTCGAGCATGACTAATGGAGTAGGAAGACAAAGTACGAGTCGATCTTGCTCATCCGACGTCCACTTCGTCATCCATGAAGATGCGGAAGTGGAACGCGTATCCATGGTTAACTAACTTTGTATAGTCCGAACTGTTGCTTTGGGCGTTCACACAAGTTGTTTAACTGTTTGGATGTAATGTCTAACTGGTGCTAGTATGTGTTTAGCGTCTAATTGGCTCCAAGTTGGCGCTATTTACTGACGAGTTGAATCCAAAACACCAAACCCTTGTTCTTAAGATTCAGTAAAAGCCCGCATTGATGCAGTTTATCCGAGAGAACTTCAATTTACACAGAATCCAAAACCCCCTTTATTATCCAAGAATACAGATGTCACTTGCTCTTTACGATACTTATTGGATTTCTAATGCAAGCAGTACAAGACAATCACTCATCTCCTTGTCGTTGCGAATGACAAATTGAGTATCTGATAGCAAACCGTTCATCTCAATTCAACAGCTTCCAACACTTTCCGGGTTTACAGGAAACAATTTTATTCGGCCGATACGAATTCTAGTCGGAGGCTGATTTTACTGGTTTATGAATAGCAACCACTATTGTTTGTCTCCAGCTACGTGAATAAATGTCATTCAATCAAATGTTATTTGATGAATTTCGTTTTGCCAAATGCTTTTTTGCCGAAGCAGTCATTATTCAATCAAATGTTCATATGCTCAAACACCGTACAGTCCCTAAATGGACCATGAATTTGATCCGTGTCGAATTTCAAAACCATTAAATAGTCCCAATTACCCATAAATACACTAACATCCCATCCCCTTTAAAACACTATCAAAGTAAGCTTGTAAGCTTTGGAACGTTTATATATTTTTCGGTACGCCTCGAATCATTTTTGTCGAAAATATTGTTTTCAATTTTAGAGTATGTATGACATTGATTAAGAGCCAACTTTTCAAAAGATGGCACCTCTTTGTTCGAGAGGTCGTTCTCCGGTTTCGATGAAAATTTCAGTGTTTGTTTGTGCATACATGTGCATCAAATATTAGAATTCTACTTTGAGGGGAAGTAAGGTAAAATGGGCATTGGAAAATGGTCCAACGAAATCAGTCGAAATTTTAACTTCTAACTCTGGTTTAACTCAATGATATCTAATTCTGCTTAGTTTTTCTGAAAGGGCTTTGGGAGGGATTGAAAATAGGCTATAGTTTTTGATTTGTAACACTCAAAAACTTTGGACTAGGTGACTAGCTCTTAGAAAATGTTTTGAAAAATCATTCGAAAAGGGCTCAGAAAAATTAAAAATTTCAGCCCATCTCTCGTTCAGAGCCATCAATATGGTGCACCAACTGAACATAAAAAGGATGAATAGTTTTAAATATAGTTCCGCTATAGATTTTGACTTCACTTTTAATACTTTCAAAGCGGAAGCGTTACGTACACTACCGATCGTTTCGTGCCGGTCTCCAGTTTCCTATCGGCCGAATCCACCGTCTGCTGAGATTTGAGAAAGAGCTACTACGTCGAGCGTGTCGGTGCGGGAGCATCCGTCTAGTTAGCGACCGTAATGGAATATCTCACTGCCGAAATATTGAGGCAAACGCAGCCTGTGGAAACCAAAAAAAAACAGGATTATCCTCCGTCAGCTGCAGCTGGCCAATGGAAATGACGAAGAGCTAAAAAATTACTCTCCGGCGTGACCATTACCCAGGATGGTGTGTTGCCTAACGTCCATGTCAATCTGCTGCCAAAGCAGACCGAAAAGAATTAAGTTTTTCTTTGTTGGCATGTGAAACGATGCCGAGAAAAACGAGGGGAAGGCAATGTCCAGGACATTACCGACAAATATTTTTTGTACAAATTTTCTGCCTAACGTTCAAAACTCTTGTCTAAAACATGCAACATTCGCTGATCATCCGCCAAATTTCATTTTCGAATTACTCGTTTATTTACCATTTTTTAACTTTTATCGCCGGAAGTTTCCCGAAAACTACACTGATAATATAAATTCGTAAATATAATGAAATCGATCATACAATACACGAAGTCATTCGTCGTTTTCTGCAACGAAGTGTTTTGGTGCATTCTAAATAGTAGGTTTCGTTCATTTCATGAACAAGAATGGCCGCTTGGTGAACGAAATATTTCGTTTTACACGTTTAATGTATACTGCACGAATGTTATCGTTGATATCGATATTATTTTTCGTGAATGAAACGAAAGGTTTTGTTTATTTTAATAAACGTGTGTGTATATTACGAACGATTTCGTTGGTCGCACAAATTAATTTCGTTTATCTTAGAAAAGTGATCGCATTTATTATCATCTTATTGTTTTCAGTCGAACTTTTGGGATCGATGTTTGACAATATAGATTTTTTGCCTTTCTCAATAGAAAGGTATTGCAATTGCTCTGAAAACCGACTTTTTAACGGAGGCCCGGAGGGCCGAGTGACATATACCATTCGATTCAGTTCGTCGAGTTCGACAAATGTCTGTGTGTGTATGTATGTGTGTGTGTATGTATGTGTGTGTGTATGTGCGTCTGTGTGTGTGTACGCGAACACAATCTCACTCACTTTTCTCAGAGATGGATGAACCGATTTTTACAAACTTAGTCCCAAATGAAAGGTGCAATGTTCCCATAGGCTGCTATTGAATTTCTAATGGATCCGACTTCCGGTTCCGGAATTACAGGGTGGTGAGTACGATCACGCAGAAAATGTCGATTTTAAGAAATTCTGCAATGAATGTATAATGGTGAAAATTTTTCCAAAATGTGACCACAACTGCTTCGATTTGTAGTACTAGGTCATTAACAGCAATTCAAAGTCTCTTTGGTCACATTGGCCTCCATCATCGGTTCCGGAAGCCCCGGCGGAAGTATCCAAATTCAGACTAACAGTCACATCGGTTTCTCGGAGATGGCTAGACCGAATTAACCAAACTTAGTATCAAATGAAAGATGTTGCGTCCCCGTAAATGGCTATTAAATTTTATCCCCAACCGACTTCCGGTTCCGGAGTTACGGGTTGTGGCGTGCGATCACATAGCAAATTGGGATTCAAATCGATACTCCGATGGAAGCAAAAAAGGTAAAAATTTCGCTAAAATGTCTCTCAAATAACTTAACTTTGCAGTTCTAGGTTACCGACAGCCAAACAAACTTTCGTTGACTACATTGACCACCATAGACGGTTCCGGAAGTGCCCGGGAAAAGCGGCCATCTTTCAAAATTTACGAACTCACATCAGTTTCCCTGAAATGATTGGGCCGATTTTCACAAACTTAGTCCCAAATGATAGCTATAATATCCCCATAGATGTCTATAAAATTTCGTACGGATCGCTTATATGGTTCCGGAAATATAGACTAAATCGTCCGGTCACATATGAAATTCCCATATAAACCAGAACTCAAAAAATTTTTCAAAGGGGGGACCCCATGAAATTTCAGAAATCGAATTCGTATTTTTGATGCAAAACATCTTTAAAATACATGAAACGTCGAGATTTTATGTTATCTCGAAAAAAATTTTTTTTATAAAAATCGACTTTTTGGGACTTTGCTGATTTCGCACCTTTTTTCAGTTCAATATTACCGTGGCTGTTTTTTCTTTTTCAAAATTTTAGAACTCGAATAATGATTTATTTTCCTGTATATAATTGTCATGTGATGTATAATAATAAAATGTAATATATGCATTTAAAAGTTTTTAATGAATATAAACAACGCACACATTCTCATGATTCATGATTGAGAAAGGCACAATTGCACCGCTAGGTGGATTAAAATAGGTTTTTTATTTAAAAAAATCGATGGAGCCAAATCGATTTTATTGTGGTACGAAGAAATGGCCGCTTGATGAACGAAAGTTTTCGTAAATTTTACTTATTTAGTTTACATTGCACGAATGTAATCGTTGATAACGACATTATTTTTCGTGAACGAAACGAAATGTTTCGTGTATTTTAATAAACGTTTATGTATATTACAAACGATTTCGTTTGTCGCATTCGATGTTTTAGGATCAATGTTTGACAGCACCGATTTTTTTTATAAATTAAAACGATCGATCTGGCAAATTCGATTCTATTTCAACCTGCTCATCATCATTGAGTACTAGAAAGATTGTGGTGTGAAGAAATGGACGCTTGATGAACAAAAGTTTTAATAACTTTTACTTATCTAGTGTACATGGCACGAATGTTATCGTTGATAAGGACATTATTTTTCGTGAATGAAATGAAATCATTCGTTTATTTCAATAAATGTTTGTGTATATTACGAACGACTTCGTTGGTCGCACGAATACATTTCGTTCATCTAAGAGAAGTTTTCGTATTATTAATAACATATTCTTTTGACATTGCTCCGGCAGAGAAAAACTCAAAATTTTTCATACAAAACCATCGAGCAGTTTGCGATGGGTCAACTGAATCCGTACTACTCCAGATTCTGGATCAACTAGAAGCGGAAGAGGTTTAGAAAATCTTCCTGAAACCGGCAGACACGGATACGGCTACTAAATAGTCAGACCGAGACCGTCGTGATCATCAACAATTATATGACGTATAGCAACAATGATTCCATATTGAAGCTCTGTTGATGTTGACGGTTCGACGAATGCTGCTCGTAAATATTATAAAAATATTCGTATATAGCAGCGAACAATTCGTTTGCCAAACGAAGCTGTTTCGTAATAAACCAACGAAAGCCGTTTCGTGGTTTTCACGAAAAACTCGTAATAAAAAATAAATGTGTTTCAATAGAACTACGAACGATTCATTATATGTACGAAAAATTCGTATATTTTATGAAAATTATCTGTACGAAACTAATGCATAGCGATTTACGAATATATTCTATCAGTGTATATACTCTTATTGACAGATGTTTATATATATTTTATGCGGAGAGCTCGGTTAAAAAATTATTTGACTGAATTAATTAGGTACCGAAAGGGATACTATTCAAATTCCCAGAAAATTTTTACTGAACCCGATGAATCAAACTTAATGCGTAAATTTAGCCGTTGGAAAGAGATGCAAGCAGAATTTCAATAATATGATACGCCAACGAATAGTACTACGTCAACAACGTGGTTATATCTCGGACATTACCCACCCATAGATTTTTTTCTAATATCATTCGTATTGTACTGTTTGAAGCGAACGCAGCATCTCCTCGGCTGGTGGATCGTGATCCCGTTTGTTTGTATCATTCCGTGCTACTAGTAGAGGACATTATTTTTGTTTCCGAAGGGTGGAAAGTGGCTTGCCTAAAAAACCGATTTCAAAATATCCAACCGTGACTGGTTCCCGCTAATTCTACACATCGAGCCGCAAATCTTGAACAGAGAGAATTGTGAAATCATTAGAGTGATGCTGTTAAAGCTTGTTAGATTCCTTCTTTTCAGGCGACTACATATCAACACCGGGGGAGAAGACGATTAATAGTATGCGGCCGTGTTAGCGGACTGACTGCTTTCTTTAGTTTATCCAGCTCCGTGCTAGTAGCGACGCCATTTGAATAAAATATGACCTTCCAATACCGAGTGAGAAGACGATTAGTAGGATGCGGCCGGTTTCGTGAACTGACTGCAGTATTTTGTTAGCTCAGCTCCGTGCTTGTAGCGGGGATCAATTGGTAAACACATCTCCTACTAGGAGATTTTTTTCTTTACCAATCAAAATTGTCCTTATCAGCGCTGACAAACCGGTCAGAAGAATTAAAATTTGAAAAGCTTTTCCTTCATCAAATATTATTTTTATATTTTCGATGGTTAGAATGTAACATACACAATAAAAAACAGATATTAACACATTTCACCGAAGCTCGTTCGTGATTGACTCTCGCTGATTTCATGCATAGAGCAGCAAATTTTGAACTGAATAAATTGTGAAATCAGTCTACTGGTGAGTCTGAGCATAGAGCGAAGAATTATTTATCAAAACCATCGCCAATATCAAAAGTTCTTATCAGAGCCACTATAATTATCATAAACAATGATTTAAAAATTTCACCCATTCAAACAATGATGAATATTATTAGATTTGAATTAACCAGCCGGAATGAAACCAAGAAACTCTGGTTATATCACAGACAATACCCATTTATCTTTTTGTCCCAAACTAATTTCTTATTTATTTTTGTATTTTTTTATGTTGTAACGAAATTGTGTTTACAATATTCGTAGTCCTTTGTCTGAACAATTCAATGATATTTTCCTTCTCTTTAACATGAGCTGGTTTTCTATACATTTATTTAGTCCTCAAAAATGTATGCAATATTATCCTTATTGTGCATAGAGAGAGCTCGATAGGTTTCAGTTTTTAGAGAGAGAGAGAGAGAGAGAGAGAGAGAGAGAGAGAGAGCGAATAGATGACATGTATACCTTTCGGGTTTATAAGCGTAACATTTAGAATAATTACTTAAATACTTCATTGTTATTTAATCATTTTTCATAGGCAAAAATACTTTTTGTAAACGAGATTGCTGACATCTTTAAATTTTACTTTTGAACACATAAGTTTGAAGTTTATTTGGCGGCTAGATTTCTGGAATGAGCTTGAAGTTGCCGTAAAATTGGGTGTCTTTGATCACCGGGGTAAGTTTTTATATTATTGAAATCAATTAACTTCAGCTGAACTTTTTAGAAACCGTAAATATTTTTGTCTAATAATTCAATTGCTAACTATTTACTTTTGACTATTTTCCCGAAGAATTTCTTTAGAAGTCAGCTGTATCCTTCTAGGCAATTTTGTTCTCTCTCGATACGTTATACAGTAATGTTTCGATTATATCACGCCTAGCTATATATATATATATATATATATATATATATATATATATATATATATATATATATATATATATATATATATATATATATATATATATATATATATATATATATATATATATATATATATATATATATATATATATATATATATATATATATATATATATATATATATATATATATATATATATATATATATATATATATATATATATATATATATATATATATATATATATATATATATATATATATATATATATATATATATATATATATATATATATATATATATATATATATATATATATATATATATATATATATAGCGATGGATGTATATATGTGTAAAACAATATATAAGTACAAGTATATACATTTACTTAAATATATACATACTGATTTACATATACATACTAAGGTACGTACATATACATATGTATATGCACAGATACATGCATACATATATGGATATATAAGCGTGAAATAATCGAAACATTACTGTAATATCGTACCATGAAATTTCCTGTAGATATGCAATTTACAGAACATTTGGAGCGTTACTTCTCATTTCTAGAGTCTGTGGTATTATAGAGTCCCGTACAGAGGAATGTGCAACACTGCCTAAAATGACGCCCTCTTTTTTGTTCTTGGGACCCACAGTTTTTGCTGTAACTTTGAGTGACTTCAACCGAGTTACACAGTAAATTAATATGGAGTGAATTGAAAACCTTCTGTTTCGTGGATTATAACACTATTCCATGTAATTTATTTTATATCGTTACCAAAAAGTATAATATGCTGAATGCAGTGTCTTGTTTAGTCGATTGAAATATTTCGCCATTATATTACTTTTGTCAACACTAATACTTTTCTTGCATGTTCTCCGAAAGAGCAATGTTTGTTTACTTTGCACGATAGGTAGCCATCTGACTGTTCGATAGGAAGATTTGGCTTCACTCTGTGCGAGCCTTTAACATAAACAACGCCTTTGCTCATTTCCATACACCTATTTTGCTGATCAAAGGTACAAGAAATAATTTTATTTTAGTTAAACGAAACAAAATCACAAATATCAAAAGAAGCTTAAAGAAGCTTGAACAATTCCACATTTTGTTTGTTTCTGTTTGCGCCAAATTCAATACATTTTACTAATATGGTTGGACACTAAAGATTGAAATGAAACAAAATTGTGGGAAAGCTTTAAATTGACGTATTTCTTAAAACTAGTAGAACCTTTCTAAATATACCTTGGAACAAATCAATAAACGACTGTTTGCAAAATCAATTAGATTCTTCAAATAGGATAAAGCTTCTGTTTGCCCCGCGAGCATTTTTTGGCATAATCAACAGGAGTGAAACTGCCCAAGTAACCATAAACATTAAGCCATGGCACAATATTGGCTATACATTTGCACTAATGTATGCATTGAATCAAGTTCTATATTAGCATTATAAATGCGTACAAGTACGGCCGAAATATAGGTTTATCGCTTACTGTCAGCTTTATATACGTATATAGTAGGGTGGGGCAAAATGATCGTTTTTTCAGCACAGCACTTTTTTGGTTCCATTTGGGGTCCCAAACAGCTGCACAAAATTTGGGGTCGATTGGATTTGACCCGGCGTAGCGCATTGCGTTTGAAATTTGTATGGAAATTAGTATGGGAAAGCCTACTTTTTTGTATTTTCAATTTTACAGACTACAATTCTTCCTGCAGTATACCAGCAATTAGATAAAAGTGTAGTCCTGGATATACTGAACAACTCTGCCGAAGGGTGCATGATGCTAGAATATCTCTACAACAAGTTATAGCTGTTCAAAGTTCGATAGATCGAATTAATTGCCAAAAATCTTTTTTTTTTGCCAACACTGCGGGTGCACCCCAAATGGAACCAAAAAAGTGCTGTGCTCGGTTGATTAGGTTATGATTACGTTTTTCCATATAACAATGCCCTACCCTAGTATATAGACTTATATAAAGCTGACATAACGAATACATGCATCAAGGATCTTTAAAGCGTAAGCTTTTCATGAGCATTTAGTGTTATTATATAGCGAATATAAAGCCGATATAATGTGATTGCAATGCTGTGGATTTATTCGGCATATTTCATTGCATTCGAACCTATGCAATAATAGCCTAAGTAGCAAAAGCTGCGCACCTGAAGGACGATGATGATGATCTTTATTTTTAGTTTTTGTCGATGGTTAAGATATTAAATTTTTAAATGACAAAGAATATTTCTTTATGTTTATGTTTATGTTTATGTTTATTACCTTCACCAACAAGCCCCTTGGCCCCAATGGTGGTTGCTTAAACTAATTACATTTTAAAATTGACAACATTTTCGCTTTTATAGCATTCCGCGTCCGGTTGAAGTCGAAGGCCGTCGCCACGCTGTTAAAAATTCGTTGGAGTCCGGTTACAGCGCTCTGGCAACCATAGTTGGTTCTCCTGAACGGAACTCGCAGAAGGGAGTTATTACGTAGAGCTCGAACGCGGGCTTGAAGATCCAGACGTCCGAGGATTGTAGGGCAATCCACTCTGGCAGAGAGTAAGTCCGAGACGAACAGGGCTCGAGAGCAGTCCCTCCGAATGCTGAGTGTATCGAGGTGTATAAGCTGGCAACGGTTTTCATAGCTCGGCAGCTGAAATCTGTTTCGCCATGGGAGATGACGAAGGGCGAAGCGTATGAACCTGCGTTGGACAGCCTCGATTCTGTCAATCCCGTTCTGGTAGTACGGATTCCAAACAGCTGAACAATATTCTAACGTTGAGCGGACCAACGCGCAGTAAAGCGATTTAAGACAATATACGTCCCTGAAGTTTTTCGCTATTCGGAAGATGAACCCAAGCTGTCGTGATGCCTTATCCACGATGTATGACGTATGTGGTTTGAATGTTAATGCCGAATCCATGATGACTCCGAGATCTTTGATGTGAGAGTGTCTTGGAATGCTCGAGCCGAAGAAATGGTAGTTAAACTGAGTCGGTTGGCGTTTCCGCGTGAACGTAACGATTGAGCATTTGCTCGGGTTTAAAACCATTCTGTTTTGATCACACCACGTGCTAAAGCTGTCCAGATCCCTCTGAAGAAGCTCGGCATCGGTTTTATCCCGTATTTGTTGAAAAATTTTCATGTCGTCGGCGAAAGAAAGGCGGGGTCCTTGTAATGTGAAATTGACGTCATTAAAGTAGAGGAGGAATATTACTGGACCGAGATGGCTTCCTTGTGGTATGCCGGATGTAGCGAAGAATGGTGCAGATAGACAGTCCTTAATGCTGATTTGGAGTTGCCTTCCATCGAGGTAGGAACGAAATCAGCGCAGAAGTTGTCCATGAATGCCGAGTTTGTCCAGCTTTGCTATTGCGATGTCATGGTTGATTTTGTCGAAGGCCGCAGATAGATCCATATAAATAGCATCGGTTTGCAATCCGTCAGCGAATCCATCCATTACATATGTTGTGAACGAGAGCAGGTTTGTCGTTGTCGATCGTTTAGGCATGAAACCGTGTTGGTCATCTGCAATGTAGTGTTTGCAGTGAAAGAAAATAGGATCTAACACAACCAGCTCGAACAGTTTTGATACAGCACTTAAACACGAGATTCCCCGATAATTTTCAATGTTCGATTTGTTTCCTTTTTTATGAACTGGAAACATGTGCGCTGCTTTCCAGCAGGAAGGGAATGTACCAGTAGTGAGTGATAGCTCGAAGACTCGCCGAAGTGGTTCAAGAAGCCCGCTGATGCAGTTTTTGACAAAAATCGAGGGAACACCATCTGGACCTGGGGAACAAGATGCTTTCAGTTTGGCATTTGCTGCAAGAATGGCAGCATTATCGACACAAATTCGGTTGATGGTTCGTCCTAGAGAAGGAGTTAAATTAGCGGCGGCAGCGACTTGTTGTGGTGGCAAGCGCTCGTTGGAAAAACGCTTGAAAATTTGTCGGAGAACAGTTGGCAAATTTCCTTAGTGTCGGTGCCTAAAACGCCATTAAACGACATACAAGATGGCAAACCGGAATCCTTTCGCTGCTCGTTAACATACTTCCAGAACGACTTGGGCTTGGATTTCAGTTGACGCTCGACGTTTCGCTGGTGTCTAAAAAAGGCGCGTCTGCTTTGTTGTTTGTATTCGTGGTTGAGTTGAAAGTAGTGATTTCGTAATGCAAGTGTCTTATGCTTCGAGAATTTTTTAAATGCAGCTCGTTTGGCAGATTTTAAACGTCTTAGGACGGTTGATTTCCAGGGAGGGTGTTCATCGGTACTAATTGTTCGTTTTGGTACATGGCGGTCGATAAGGTAGTTAAGAATACTAGAAAACGTCATCGCTGCTTCGTTCGCGTCGTCATTGTTAATATTTTCGTCCCAGTTTATATCCAACAGCGTGCTAACGATGCTGTCGTAGTCAGCGTTTTTAAAATCGTAGACGATAGAGCTTGAGACGTCTTCAAAATTCACTCCTAAGTTACCAGCGAATACAAGATGTAGTGGGGGATGATGACGCACCTGCTTGACTAAAGGAGTCGGTGCAGTGCAGCAGTACGGAGCGCAGTCCCGGGCACTTACAAAGCAGAGGTCCAATGTACGTCCATTCTCGTTGGTGACATTATTAATTTGCCGAAGAGTTGCGCTGCTGTAGTTGTCCAAAATACAACTGGCATTGTTAATAAGCGCAGATTTTTCGATATCCAATCGTAGAAAACCATTACTTGCTTGGCACCACGTCAACCCAGGTAAGTTGAAGTCGCCCAGTATAACGATATCATCAGACGGGGCGGCGATCGAGGCGATAAAAGAAACGGAGGAAAGATGTACATCGATCAGGCTGGAATCACGAATTCTGTCAGGTGGAAAATACACAACACACAGGAACAGATTGCGATCGGCAAGTTTCACTGATATCCACACTTGCTCGGAGCTCGCCCACCGGTCATCGTTGATCACTCGGGCTTTTATACCACGCCGAACGGCGATAAGCACACCACCGCCTGATGTCTTGTTGCTGTTGAGGGCATTACGGTCACAGCGGTAGACATCGAATGTTGAACCAAAGACCTGGCGAGACAGAGTACGGTTGTCGAGCCACGTCTCGGTCAAGGCGATAACGTCGTAACAGCAGCCCGTGGTCTCGAGCAAATAGCTGTCCGTTGATGAATTTAAGCCACCAACATTCTGGTAGTAAATCTCGATGTTGTTGGTGGACGAATCAGGTACAGCAGAGAGCAAAGCGTTGGCGTGTAAGAAGATCCTTTCGTCAATCCCACGAACAGTATCGGAACGGCTCACGGTTGCCTGGTCAACTGTGGTGAGGGATTCGAGGCATCCCGAATCAACTGCGTCGCGCCCCAAAATACGACTATCGTCGTCGTCGAGAGAAATGGTTGGCATCTGATAACAAGATGTCGGAGCAAAAGGCAAAAAACTGGAAGCGAAGAATACATCAGCGCTTGAAGTGTTCGGAACAGATGTATACTTGCCATTTGCGGCAGGTTGGAAGACCCTTTCACCCATCCCACACACAGGACCGGGACGACTGATGATCGCTGGCTGCAAATGCTCGACTGTGGCGGGGGGATCGAGGGCTTCCATAGTGCCAACTGCGGTGCGTCCCAGTATGCGTTGGAACCCGATGGCGGAATGCGGAGAGCAGGAACGGGGTGGTAGCAGCTTGCGGCGAGATTCGTACGATGAGCTAGAAGCGTGAATCGGTTCAACCGTTGTATCGTTACAATTTTTATTATACTTGCCGAGAAAGGCGGCTTGGAAGACCCTTTCCCCACCCACACATACAGGACCGGGACGACTGATGAACGCTGGCGGCAAGGGCTCGACTGTAGCGGGGGGATCGAGGGCTTCCATAGTACCAACTGCGTTGCATCCCAGTATGCGATCGGCATCGATACTTTACATCTTTAATACTAAGCTATTTGGAATTAATATTGAGATTATTAGACTAATTTGTCTTGAATATGATGGACCACCTTGGTGGAATAGTTTTGTTTGGAAGCAAAATTGGAAAAGAAACTACTTAAAACTACTACATACACCTTAAATCTACTATATACAACTTAACCCACTATTTACACTTAACCTACTATGTACAAATTGCTTATTAAAGCATATTCTGATGTGCGGCATTTGTTCATGAATTTTGTTCTGATATCCTCGATGTTTGAGTCGATTTTTGGAATATTAGCCTCCTCGTGTAGGTCTACTATTCCAGTATCGAATGGTCGATTCAGTATCATCCTCAATATTCTATTTTGTGCTACCTGTATCTTGTTCCTGTGAGTTTGAGCACATGATCCCCACACCGGTGTTGCGTAGAAGATCGCGGGTGTTATTATTTGTTTGTAGACGGCCAGTTTGTTCACCCCTGAGAGGCGGGATCAGCGGCAAATCAGCGGATACAAACACCTAACCAAAGTGGAAACCTTCGGCGCTATTCTGCGCGGCGTGTGACGTGAGACGACTGATCTCACCTCACTCTAAGTGACTTTTCTCACCCAATTCAGAAGAGTCACTTCGAGTGATGTGAGACGCCCATTTAACCACAATGGGGAATCTCACCTCACCCGAGTCGACTCTCAGAATCGAGTGAGAAAAGTCACGTAAAGTGAGGTGAGATTAGTCGTCTCACGTCACACGCCGCGCAGAATAGGGCCCCTTAACTAGGGTTCTCTGAACACGTGAAAGACGAGTCAAAGTACATCTATTCGAGGAGACTTGCCGAAAGGGAATTATAAGAAAGCGATGCAAAACCATTGTGGAAAGTAACAGCCAATTGAAGCATTTTAACATCATGAGTAGTGCCGATAGTAGGCTTTCAAATGTGACACTTCTTCATTGGTGCTATATAATGGCACTAGCAATGCAAAAAACAAGATGTCAATCTCTGCACAGTAATAGGGTTTCTGTGCCCTAATTCATCTTAACTCCTGTATTCAACCCACCCATTTAAATACATTAGTTAGAGCAGTGTCTGCTGTCTCTATTCAACGCATTAGGTCAAATGGTAGGATGAATATAGGTGCGTTGTACTCGAGTTTTTGTTCCGCTCAAACGCGAGTATTTTACATTTTTCAAACCAGATTTTTTATGTTGCTGCTTCTTAGAAACGAAGGAAGCCTGCAGATACCTATTTTAGTACAATCCAATCACTGTAAACTGAGTTACAATCAAAATAGTGTGACATCCTTCCTAATGAGATTAATAAGGGCTTGTCTACCCTAGCACAATATTTTGACTTTTTGGCATATTATCAGTATTACATCAGGGCCTAACGGCTCTTTAAGACTGCCCTATATGCAGATCTAAAGCATATATTAGGCTACGCTATAATGCTTAGTAGTTGCTTGAGCACCAATAGCTTTATCGAAAAATGTGAAACAATTGTTAACAATTACATATACGTAAGCAACGTTCATGCTCATCTAGAATCCGTTAAAATGGTAGACTCTAATTTGGCTCCCGAGAACTGTTTGCATATTACTCTGAGTGGTTTTTATTATAAAACGTGCAACTCTGGATACTGCATAAATTGACCACTACAACAACACTTCGTCTGATTTGTCTAGGATGTTTCCCTGGCAGTAGTCCGACCGATGCCGAACTGCACTTGAAGCTATGACCTTTTTCATCAACCTCCCGACAAAAGCAAGCAACCCACAACCAGAACCGTGAAGCTGGTCGGCCACAGCAAAAATTGATTTTCACCTACCCTTACATACGATGTGCATGTGCCCCACCGCAGGCAAGAAACCCGACACTCTCGTTCGTTCGAATTCACTTCATCGCTTTTCGCAGAACGCGATCGAAATAGAACGTCGAGAGAAGGAGCTTGTCACTACAACATGATACTTACCCGATAAGGTTTCGTATCAGGAGAAAAATAAAGGAAAATGTAATGCAGCCTGCAGCATAAAGAAAGCGTGAGCAAAACAACAAGGATCTGTACCGTAGGTGTGGTGGTTGTGAAATCACAGACAAAACAGACGTAGCATTTTAAAGGCCCATTTTCCAGCTGTCCGATATAAACCCAAGTGTTATCTGTTTCGGTTCTGAGACAACTTGCTGGCCTCACGTCATTACATACGATTTTAATTGACCAATATGTAAGCAAGGTTCAGTGAGAATGGGATTGTTTGTGGTTGTGGTGAAATGATAAAAGAAAGTTCAAAACAAACAAATTTGAACAACTTATCTACAAGATAATTTTCCAGCTTTGATGAAGTCTCAGCACAGAACATTTTTCTCATCACCCATCTGAAAACGAATTGATTTATCTACAGTGCTTAGCAGCACCTGTTCACCAGTGGACCCCACGCCAAAGCTCAACGAAATCCGATAATTTATTTTCCTTGGGATAATAAAACACCACATCAGCTGTCCGGATTACGTTCAGTTTTCCAACAGTGCCAGACGAGGAAAAAGCCAGGCGATGTACATCATGACATCCATTATTAGCTTCCGTCGGGCTCTTTCGCACAACAAGTTGCAGCTAGACTGACCCACGCTGCACCGGACTGGTTTATCCCGGTGGCCGTTGGTGCATTGTGCAGTGCAGCATCTCACACCCGGATGGCGTTGGTGGGAGGAACATCCCGGCGCAAAAAAACAATGGATTTCGCTTCACAAAGAGATACGGTCGGGGGATGTGTTGTGATCAATCTTTTCGTTGTTGGCGACGTGCAACAACGCTACAGAAGGCAATCAAACGGCAGACACTGACGCAGAAATTTCACTCGTTCTCAGTCCGCTACCGTCAACGGCTGAATCAGGCAGGCAGTGGATGGTCTTTCATGCTGGTTCGTTATTTTCTGTGCGCTGCCTGGGTGCGTTATAGTGAAGCTGGATTTTTGGTTGCAGGCTGACGCAAGGATATAATTTGCACACAGTCATTCGAATACAGTTTATTGAACAAACGTTGCTAGGAGGAAGATTAAGCCATCTAGATTCTGAGGCGATAATACATATAGTCCGAGTTTATCGCTGTCAGTAAAATTTTAGAGTTTGATTCCATTGATTCTGAGAAATGCAACGTTTCAAACAGACACTGATTTTGCCGGATCTGTCATCTTGCTGCTATACTGGAACAATATAAAAAATGTTGTTTCTGTATTAGAAAAGAAACATTTCACAGCTTCTTCCGATTCGGATATTGTGAGCCTTCAGGCATTCCAAATATTACGATGTTTGGAATGCGTGAAGGCTCACAATATTTGAAAGCGTCAAAACTAATAAAAGGAAGTGTGGGGAAGAAGTGTTCCTATACCCTCCAATATCCGATGAGAGGGGTCAAGGCAAAGGTGCGAGTGTTTGTATTGGAACATAAGGTACACTAAACGCTTTTTTGCGAGACCCTTCGTCATCAGGAAGTTGCCTTAGTGTGCTGGAAAGACATTGGTCAATGTCATCCTCGAAGGAATCGTAAATCTTGATGTTGTCGAAATGTTATGTGATAAATGTTCCAATGTTGTTGAAAAACCATGCCGGTGCAAGTTCTATGAAAGAACTTTGATAGAGACTGAGTCAAAAGAAGCGCTAATGTCAAAGAAAATTGGTACCACTTTGCTAGCACAGATCAGTTGGATTTTAGTTGAGAGTAACAGAAGACAATCGTTCGTCCCTTCGCCTTTGCGGGAAGCCAAATTAAATATCGGGCAGCTTCTTGGCGATTTTTGAGGAGAAATACTATCATTTCCTCGAATATCTTACAGGTATAGAAGAGTATAGCAATCGGCCGATATGTGATGTAATCGGAGGCTGGTTTTCCTGGTCTTACATCTCACAAACATCTCACTTGCTATCAATTGCGTGGGACAATATTCTACAAAGTCAGACAAATTCCTCAACGAGTTGAAATTGATTCTGTCCAACTCCGGAATATTATTATTGCATGACAAGAGAGTATGTGAGAACTTCAAAGACGAAATCTTCTTGGAAATTTCGCAATAGTACTGCTTTTTAAGCACAGATCGAGCCGTGTTCCAAAAAATGCTCATCGATGCAACAGCGTTTCATTCTATATCAAACTTTTGAATTTTAATTTAAACAGAACATACTAACTGAATGTATCGAGCGTTCTAACCTTCAGAAAGTTTTTATCCGAGGAGACCTTCTCTGAGTACACGTCCGAGCCCGCTTTGTCCCACCAAGGGGTATGAGGTATTCAGCGGGTTTTCGCGTCGGGTACTCATTTAGTCGGAGATAAAGCCAACCAAAAACTCTGGAGGTAGCTCTCATCGGAATTGGATTTTTTCGAATATCGCAGTCAACTTCGAAGTATGTATGGATTTTATAACAATTTTTTTTATAAATTCTCTGTAAGTCTTTTGAAAATGACGCAGCATATCGTAATTTCCCAGCCTCGTCTTTTACACTTTGCGCCGGGCTTTAGGCTCATCCCCATGCTGCTGAAAAGACCCAGCTGATGGTAAAAGGGATGCCGAACAAGATTCGTCATCGAAAACTCCGGCTCTTCGTTTTAAAATCATACACATTGAACTGGGTCGGACCATATCTGATCTTCTTTCATTTAAAAGATAATTCACGAGGAATTCTAAAGATTTCGAAAGAACTAACGTAGAAATAATGTAACTAGTCAACCGAACCGCCACCCGCTGTTAAGTTAGTTGTTTAGGCGCCGTTCACCAGATGAAACTTTGTCCGACCTGAGACCTAACACGTGAAGATACTTTTTATCCTTAACACGGGAAAAATACAAGCTAGTTGACTCAAAACGTGTCTGAAATACTCAAAATGACCGTACCATAAACCTGATATCCGTACATCCAAATTCGAAGTGCGTTGTCACGGGTTAATTCAACACTGACTGTTAAAGTCTACAAATCCCACCACCGAATGATACAAATAAAAGGAGCGCGATTTATTCCGGATGATTTCGCAGTTAACTTTTGCAGTGCATGGTCAACTACAAAATAAAATGAAGCGAAAACCGACGATAAGAAAAAAAACGGCATGATAAACTAAGACGGGACTACTTCATATTAGGCCAATCTAGTGCATTTGGATGCATCTTTTGCTGGGAACTCATTCGCCTTCTTGATTACGTCGTATTTCATATAGGCCGGCCCGTGCGCACAGGGGGGGGGGGTGGTTTGGGGGTTCAACCCCCCCCCCCCTTCCTCCCCCATGATCGTTTTGAATTACTTTTAAAAATTTATTATCTTCCTGTCCAAGAAATATATTTATTCTGCAAACCGTTTGGACACTTAAAATGTCATTTGAGTTCGGTCACCAAGTCAATGAAGAAACTAAAGGCGAAACTTTGCGAAGGTGGCTGGAAAGGGATGTATGTCAAGTTGGACGGCTTCTCTGAATGATCGGTTAACGTATCGACAAACTTCGATATTAGCAAAAGTAGTGAGTAGACAGCAGATGTCGGTCAGCGGGCTAGCAACGGCAGTTAAGGAGGAAAAACACGTAGTTGGAGAGAATCGGGATATCGTTGTCTAGAAAAATTTTAACGCCGATGATTATTCCGTTAGAGTGGCAGCGAAATGCATCGCGAAAATTGGCATCGGCATAGGGTGAAATACTGCCGCCAAGAAGTTCTCAGCACCAGTTAGCAGATAAATAGGAACGACTAGCACCAAGAAGGATAAGAAACCCGCCGAAGGTGGTTGTAAACAGATGTAAATCCTTATGGTCGACACCCCCAGACCGGTTCATGTCTCAACAGGGTACGATATTTGTAGCAGACCTGAGCAGGTGAGATGTATCGCGAAAGTTTGACAGCAAGTAGGGAAAAGTAGCTGTGGATAAAAACATGACGATTCACACAAAACAAAATAAGCAAGAACACAATCCTTACTAAAGCAGTACATAACGGTTGTCCCGGATGGATGAAGATTACGAGATACAAGGTTTAAATTTAGTCGGTTGGCTTAACGACTACTACAAACCAATCCGAATCCACCACGAGCCAGCATTCAACGCACAGTGGTCGGAAATGCCAAAAACGTCACTAGAGGCCAAATTATTGAATAGGGTATCTTTGGAGGAGGTGTTCGTAAGAATATTCCTTACAACCTGATAAAAATTAAATTGAGGCATGGCTTAATATGATTGAAATAGAAAAATTAACTTTTTTTAGTAACGAGGTAGAAAGTTGGTGTCTTCGACAAAGTTTTAAGAATGCTCATAATGAAATTTTTTGTTGAACAGCTTGAGCTTGTAGGACTTAATGTTATCGATTTTTAAAGCGTTTTCTATGGCAAAACCATTAAATTTAGTTATTTCATATAGCTTTTTTCGCTGTGACTTTTGATGCAAACGATGTTCTAGACAAATGTTGAGGTATTAACACCACTTAATATTGTTGAAGACTGCATGTAAAAATTAAATTATTGTTGAAGACTGCATGTAAAAATATTGTTGAATACTGCATATAAAAATTTTACCTGAAATCGGCGGCGCCGCGCTCACCTCTTGTAAAAATACTCATTCGTTTTAGAGTTATTGAAGAATTTTAAATTTTTTATTACATTTCTTACAAAAGAAATGTATAGGATTCGCTCAAACTTTGACAACTTTTTCCGAGGCCCGGAGGGCCGAGTCTCATATACCAATCGACTCAGCTCGACAAATTGAGACAATGTCTGTATGTGTGTGTGTGTGTGTGTATGTGTGTATGTATGTATGTACAAAATGTTATGTAATTATCTCAGCAATGGCTGAACCGATCTTAATGAAATTAGTTTCAAATGAAAGGCCTAACTTTGCCATTTGACACTATTATTTTTGATTTTCGATATGTTGTTTACTTTCTGAGATATGGGCGATTTTGTCAAAACACAGCAGGTTTTTTGCAAATAACTTTCGAACAATGCGATATTGTCCCACAAACTGCACATAAATAGAAAGCTTGTAAAAATACCTTTCTAACAAGCTATAGATTGTCTAAATCCGTTCAAGAGCGGCGGAGATTTTAGACATTTTGTATTTTTAGTCCTCGCTTACCAATTTCCACTAGCTAAAAATGAGATTGTTTCATACAGAGTATTGCTTTACTGGTGTTTTAGGGGTAAAACTAAACCGATTTTGAATATCGGGGTATGAAAACACATCTACGTGATTCAAGGAATTCGATGTTGAGAACGTTTTGTGAATTACCTTTATAATAAATGAACTATTTCTCAAAAATCAATATATAAGTTCACTTCAAAGACAAAATAATGCGTTGATAAAGAACCAGTGAGTTCTAGTATTTATTCCTTGGATTAGGCATTGCGTTCAATCATGAGGTAAATGTTGGATGGCATATCAATACACAGATCAACAAGTAATTCACCTAGTAGTGAGATAAAAGATTTCTAATATAATTATACTTGTGGCGTCACCGAAAGCAACTGTATGTTTGAAGCCCAAAAATCTAGCGAAAATTTAGCTCTTTTGCAAGATTTAGGTTATACTGGTTATGGAGCAAAAATTACTACTTACATTATTTATGATAAGAATGTAAGAATCAATATATCATAATAATATACCTATAAAAATAATGTCACTGCATTAACCATCATTTGCCATTCCTCACACGCCCCCCCCCCCCCATCTCCCTCTCACTCTCTCTCTCTCTCTCTCTCTCTCTCTCTCTCTCTCTCTCTCTCTCTCTCTCTCTCTCTCTCTCTCTCTCTCTTCTCTCTCTCTCTCTCTCTCTCTCTCTCTCTCTCTCTTTCTTTCTCTGTCTCTCTTGTATCGAATCTATCTAGCTATTTCTGTATGCATTTCTAAGTTGTGTGATAAGATCTTTTGCCAATCTGAAATATTTATTAATTGTAATTGCGAAGGTTTGAGAAAACAAAACTATTTTTTGTCTGCTGCTACATCAACTCAACTTTAATTCAATTGTATTCAAAGCCTGTATCTACACTATAATTAAGGAAATTCATGGCTATATAAGAAAAATATTTGGCTTAACTGGGTAATATGAAAGTTTGACGATGGAAATTTTCAAAAGAGACATTCCACGTGCGATTTTTAAACTATTCGTATCTCTATTGAATTTTGAATGAAACATATGCTCAAAGACGGAAAGCTGAAGCCAGCAGGATTGGACTTGCCATCAACGTTTCGAAGACAAAATACATGAGAGGAAGAGGTTCTAGAGACGACAATGTGAACCTCCCACTCGAGTTCGGATTGACGGTGACGAAATCGAGATGGTCGACGAATTCATGTATTTGGGCTCACTGGTAACCGACGACAATGATAACAGCAGAGAAATTCAGAGACGGATCATAGCGGGAAATCGTACCTACTTTGGACTCCAGAGGACGCTCCGGTCGAACAAAATTCGCCGCCGCACGAAGTTGATTATCTTCAAGACGCTAATTAGATCGGTGGTCCTCTACGGCCACGAGACCTGGACTATGCTCGTGGAGGACCAACGCGCCCTTGGAGTTTTCGAACGAAAAGTGTTGCGTACCATTTATGGTGGCGTGCAGATGGAAGACGGAACGTTGCGCAGGCGAATGAACCATGAGTTGTATCCGCTGCACATTCGTTGTATTGGTACGAACTTTCATGAAAAATAACGGATCAAAGACCAAAAATATCCACAAATTAGATCTTGGAAAAGAAGTCCCCAAAGTACCCACTCTCGATGGGGGATGCAACTACAATGTGTCTTCTAACTTATCGTCGTCCATATTTGGATATACTGAGTAGTTTGAACCATTTCTTTTTCACAATATTGGTCTGTATAGGACTTATTTATCCATATTTCCTGCACGAGAATTCCGAACGAAACAATACAAACACGGCTTTTATGCAATCGACATAGCCTAGACATTTCACACTATTTACTTCAATGCAAATAAAAACTTTGAAATATCTACCTGTTTCATTCACGAATCGCATTCTCCCTCTGTCGTTCTCTGTTCAAGGGGCTTGAAAGCACATGTGACCTTGTCTCACTTTACTATATTCAATTGCGCGTTAAAATACTGGACCAGTAAATTCTGTTCTGCACATAAATCTTTTTTCGGGAATATGTGACCAAAAAGTAAACTTTGAATTCGTCAAGTAAAGAAGCATGAAAACAAAAAGAATAAAACTAAAAAAAGATGGAAGCCCTAGAAAGTCCATTGCATATTTATTAACATTTTCTCAGAAGATGGGATTTTCAAAAACATTTCAAAACTTTCTGATGCAATGGTTTTCAAATTCGTACAATCCGGTTTATTCATTTTCTTTATTCAAAAATGTGTTTGGCTTCAAATATATGACCATTTCATTTTAATTAATTATTTCATTCCGCATCTTTTTATTCGTTTTGTTCATCTGCGTTCATTTTACTTATTTTATTCGTTTCATTCTTTGGATTCACTCTGATCACTTTATTCTTTTTGTGCATTTTACTCATATCATTCATTGTTTTCATTGTATGTATTTTATTAATTTTTTCCAGTTTATTCATTTTGTTCAGTTTCTTCATTTTAATAATCTGACTACTTTTTCAGTTTTAATCATTTCATCCAAAAAATTTATTTGATTCAATTTATTTCTTTATATTAATTTATAACCTTTTACTGTTGTTCAATTTTTCATTTTAATCAATGCATTTAATTCTGCTCATTTTCTTCTTTTTATTCATTTTATCACTTCAGCTCATTTTGTTTATTTGATTCGTTTGTTTTATTTATGCATTTCATTTATTTTTTACTTTATTCATTTTGTTCATCCATTCTTTTTATTCATTTGATCCATTTAATTAGTTTGATTCATTGTATTCACTGGATGAATTAAATCAATTTGATTCATTTAATTCATTTGATTCATGTGATTCATATGATTCATTTGATTCATACGATTCATTTGATTCATACGATTTATTTGATTTATTTGATTCATTTGATTCATTTGATTCTTTTGATTCATTTGATTCATTTGATTCATTTGATTCATTTGATTCATTTGATTCGTATGATTCATTTGATTCATATGATTCATTTGATTCATTTGATTCATTTGATTCATTTGATTCATATGATTCATTTGATTCATTTGATTCATTTGATTCATTTGATTCATTTGATTCATATGATTCATTTGATTCATTTGATTCATTTGATTCATTTGATTCATTTGATTCATTTGATTCATTTGATTCATTTGATTCATTTGATTCATTTGATTTATCTGATTCATTTTATTCATATCTTTAATTTTATGCATTTCATGTTCAGTCATTCGTTTTATTTCATTCAATTTGTTAGTATGAGTCAATTTATTCTATTGATCTTATAACTATTTCTAAATATAATCTTAATTTTTATGTAATAACCTAATCTAATTTGATTCGTGTGTTTGGATCAAAATTATTATGATTTCCATTAATTTTTCTACTCATTTTATGAATTTAAAAACCTATTGTTTCATTTTTTGCTTAACTTTTTTATTTCGGTCGTTTTGTTGATTTCTATAATTTATTCAGTTTATTCGAGATTTTATTCGTGCAAGACTAGAAACTGTTTTCATCCCACCTCTAATTGGGTGCCTACTTCTCGTGAGTTCTGTAAACTAATCCAATAGTGAAATGTGTAAGAAATGTCTCATCTCACTGCTAGGTGGATTAAATCGGTTTTTTACACCAACTTCAACTGCGTATAAGAGAGAAAGGTGCAAACCAAAATGGACCAGAAGGCACTATTTTCAATGTTCGTACTACGCATAATAAAGGTAAGAAGGTTTTAAGCTCATTTTGTAATGTGTTTACTTGGGTACTTTTACTTACAGTCTTCAACAATATTATGTGGTTTTAATGCCTCCATATTTGTCTAGAGCACGGTTTGCACGAAAAGTCACAGTGGAAAAAGTTATATTAAAAAAAACGAAATATGAGGGTGTTGCCATAGAAAACGCTTTACAAATCGATAACATTAAATCCTACAAGTTCAACTAGTTCAACAAAATTCTTTATTACGAGCATTTATAAAACTTCGTCGAAGACACCAACTTTCTACCTCGTCAGCATAAAAAGTTAATTGTTTTTAATTTGATCGTAGTAAGCCATGCCTAATTTTAATTTTCATCAGGTTGTGGGGAATATTCTTACGAACAATTCGTCCAAAGATACCCTGTGAAGATATTCGATGGTTTGGCATCTAGTGAATTAAGTTCGCGTTTTTGGAGTTTCCGACCACTATGCAGCGGTGTCTTTCAATGACTTCTTCTCGATAACAAACATTTACCCAATTTGTTGAGCAGAGTCGTTTGGTTCATAAGACTAGGTCCAGACCTCTGAAAAAATCTTCAAAGTTTGAGGGTTTCTGTACGTTTCATTTAAAATAAACTTCAAAGTTTGAGGGTTTATGTACGTTTCTTTTAAAAAAACGTTAAAAAATCAACCCCCCCCCCCCTTGAGAATTTTCTGCGCACGGGCCTGCATATAGGAGTCTGATTTGCGGTAAATCTGATTCAAGATTTGTATCGAATTATTACTCGACAAAACCATTGAAGCAATTTCGAATTGAAATATTTAATATTTACTATTAATTTATCATGCACTTTATAACATAAATAACAAACTAAACATAAAAAATCTATACTAATGCGAACCAATATTGCAATAAAACCTATCGGTATACATGAACTCGTTAAATTATTTAGATCACGTCTACACGTTCGCTCACATAGTTGAGATCGACGGCGTAGTAACCGTATCGAGTTTGTCATGTATGGATCTACTGACGGGGTTGGCTGGTTCAAGTATCCCTTGCTTCAGTCTTTATTTTTAATGGTAATCGCATAGGACGGTACAAAATTGGGTGTCGCTTCAAACTCATATCGCGTGACTTTTGACGGAGCTGCATTGCATTTATCAAGCAAGGATCTCTCTCAGTATGGAACCAAGCGAATAAAAATATTCATCTCGCTCTCTATTTTTGTCATTATACATCACAAATAACTTGCCAACCGTTGGTGAACCCGTTCAGTAGGCACAGAAATAACATTTTAGGCGGCAAACGTTCTGTGAGAGCTCTCGCTCAGAAATCGCATTGCATCTGTTTGGTGTCTCTCCAAGATTCGAATGTTTTGGGAACCATAGAAGAATTAAACGTTATTTAACAACAAAAGAAAAATCATGAAACTTCTTACACTAACGAGAATCGCATTACACATACGTGCACACGTTTGTTGGAATGAGAAAGGCTATGTTTCATCCAGGGAGAGATAGTTGTATCTGGAAGTCTCGAGCGAGAGAAGTACGTGGAGGGTACATTATTGGGAAAAACACTTACCGAAATATGCATAATTTGCATATTTTCGTTGGATCTACCTAATCTTACCCATAAGAAAACGTTAATAGAATATTCAAAAATGATAGTATGAATTCCAACCGTTTATATTCGGCTACAATAGAGTCTTCGTCTTTAGCTTGCGCCATTCGAACTTGTTTTGATATTCTGGTATATAGTTCTTTTTTAATTTGTTCATTTTAGCCATGCCGTGGAAGTACCGTTGATATCGATCGCTTTAGTGAGCTTAATCAGTCTCGCCAAAGAAAAGAATATGGGACGTGATCGCCCCAGCGAGGAAGTTGATGGCGCGAAGAAGAAGCGTCGCAAGCAGCCAGACACATCATCAAACGAGGCGGGGAAGAGAGCAACCAGTACGCGGTGCTACCAGAGAAGAGTGGTAGTGGTGAAATCGTAGCACGAAAAAGCGGCTCTCCCCTCTCTATATTCTTATGAAAGACATCGCCAAATTCAGAATTCGACAAGCAGGTTTGCCTCCTTTTCCTTGTCTGTAGGTACGCATTTCGACCCGCAACATAAAATCTTTACGAGACTCACTTGGCTTTCTGACAATGATACAGTAGCTCCATCTTCTGTTTCCGACACTTCCATGAGGCGTTGCTTATTCAGGAAAAGCCGATTCTCTGTGTTTGTTGCTGTCGATACGGCTCCACGTTCTGACGGGTAGCTTGCCACAGTATTATTGCATATACTGCATTCTTCTCCTACAGTATCTCTTGAAAGTCGCTAACGAACCAATCGTTCCGGCAACTCCTATACACGTATCCCAGAACGTTCTCCGCAGCGTTGCTTATGGCTGCTTTTGTGCTGCTCCAGCAGCCCTGGAACAGTTCTACAGCGAGCTCCTCATCTCCTAGCAGCGCTAGGTTGATATACTGCGCGTGGGCTGTCGCGACGTCGGTCTCCCTTAGTCGGTCTAGGTTATACCGTAGTGGCCGCCGGTATTTTCCGTAGTTCACCATGGATAGTTTTAGACGTAGCTTAACAACATTCCCAGATAGTCGATGTTAGCGTTTCGATGCGTTTTTGCGTCGATTATGTACGAAAAGTGCCGTCCATTAATAGGAAGAACATCGATTTCAGTATCTTTTTGCTGCGGTTAACTCCAGATGTATAAATGCAGGAGGTGATGTAGGAAGAAGATTCTATTTCCTGGAGGTGGCGCCGTTCTCGTTCGTTCGCTGGTGGGCACTTCCGATAACCGATCTGAATCCCTCCTTCTGGCCAACCAGAGCATTAAAGCTGCCAATGACGTCGTCTTGACATCATGGTTTGGGCAGCGATCGTATTCACGCTCCGGTTTCTCATGAAATTATTCCCCATCGTAACCGCTACTTCCGGGCTGGGTACTATGTACATTTATTATGCTGATGTTGAACAACCGGGCCTTGATCCTCAATCGATACATTCTGTCACTGACAGGCTGCCATTCGATCCTACGCTTTTGCATTTCCCCCGTCACCATGAAAACTGTTCCCAGCTCGTGTTTCTTACTGCCTTGGTACATGGTGTGATTTCCCTTAAAGACACCTCCTGAAGCACTACCATGTCGAACTTGCAGTTTCTCACTACAACATACAGTATGCGGCTACTACCGATGAATTTGAGAGACTTCCAGTTCCATGTACCGAATTACCAATTCATAGTCCGTTTTCGTCACAACGGCGGTGGTCAGTAGAGCACTCTAGTTAGAGTGTGGCCACGAGGAAGAAGAAGACACATGACGTATCCAACCGAGCATGAAATTTGACATATACACAAAAGAAATACTTCAAATTTCATGCTCGTTTGGATACGTCATGTGTCGGCATTGTAAGGGAATACGAATCGGCCGGTGGATGCCAATCGACCTGACATTTCTTCAGACTGAGCAAACTTATATATTTGTTTGTTTAGTGTTTATTTGAACAACTAGGAAAGGAATGCACTGGGTTTTAATACGCGTGGAGAATACGCATGGTCTTGTCTGAGTGAATGATGACTTTTGAATTATGTATAAGGGTTGAGAATAAAGAACAATTCAAAACCAATTACCAATTTGTGGCAATCATTTAAAGTGTTTAATCATCATATTTAATAGTTTACATTTAGTCCATGAAATAATCAGTCAATTATACAGAGCTATGAATCAGAACGTACTATTTGGAGACAGGGTGTGTTTGATTCGGGAATGATATCAATATTGTTCACGACGCAGCATCGTTTTTTTTTCTGTTTCGTGTCTTCATTGTAATATCGCAATGTTTACTCGAACGAGGTAGAAAATTTCAAGTTGTCAGATCTCAATATGCTTGTGATAATACCTATAAAGTACCATTTATAAATTCAGCCCCGCTATTAGGGGAAAGAGCTATGACAGGTGTCATAAATGGGATGCATCGCTTGCTTGAGGCGAATCCTGACTAACAACCTACCCACTACCCAATCCGTGTACTTATGGGAGTGTCACTGAGTCGGGGCCTTCCGTTAAGTAAGTTCCACATCAACACTTCCTCTCTCGTATCCCAAGTTACGATAAAGATGGTCGTGGCCCGCAAAGGTAGTTCTCAGGCGAAATTTTCGCTTGGACTGGATCAATTGTTATTCCCAAACAATTGTCCTCAAGTAGTCTGCGTGGAAATGAGAGTCTTCAGTCTGCAATCTACGAAGTATATCGTGCTTACGCAATGCAATGCATAGACCATTTTCGTCAAAACAATTATCATCCAGTCCCGTACATCAGTTATACTCATCTGGCCGCCATGTAAGTTTTAAGGAAGACCTCAAGAGTACCATAAAACCTTAATTGTTACTAGAGAACGGAATTCGAATGATGTATATAGGTTCAACCCGCCCTAGTAGATCATACTCCGTTCAATGACAAGTCACTCATCCTTAAACAACGCTATGTAATTATGAAGGTTTACACTTGTATTTTACAAACTGCGGGTTAGATTAGGTGGATGTAGTTACGATAAACGCAACACAAAGATAGCTAAAGATAAATATTTTGGTATCTTTTCAACATGCTTCTAGAAATTAGTCACCTGGATATGATGCTCCATGATTTTAGCTGGATATGCTCGCTTTAACACCTTTAAATCTTTACACTTGTTTAATTATAGAGGCCCCTTAGTTCAATAGTGCCAAGGGCCTCGCAGCGACCACGTGATGTTTTCGTTAAAAAAACAAAGCATTTGTGGCGTGAAACACTTACTGTAGGTGAAAGTGGAGCTTAGGCTTTCGAAAGTCACCTTTATTCATGTCTGGCAATGTCAGTGCTAATAACTTTTTGCAAATGGGCCAAAACTAAATGATCGATGCAGCAAAACACTTTAAAAAATATGGTTGTGTGTCACAACGATGAAATCAAGAACCGTGGGGAAGTCGAGGTTCGACTGCATGATCTGGCACCACATAATTGCAAAATGGCCATTAAAAGAATCATATCATATTTCGGAGAAGTGAAATTCATTATATAGAACACACGGCGATACTATTTCCCCGGTATTTCAATTGATGGTCTTGTGCCGAGAGCACAGATCAACCGACCCATTTCTCCTACCTGATCCTGCAGTTAAAAACACAATGCTATATTACCAATAGTACCTTTACAAAGAGAAATCTTTGTACATAAAAAGAGCAGTATAATAAGTGCTACTTCTGTGAACAAACAACCCTATTCGTAAACCGAGAAGGAAGCTCATCTACGTAAACAAATTCCAACACACAGTTTGCAATAGCTGAACATTTAACGGTTGCCACATTTGAGACTACACTTCAAGCAACAATTACCATTTCAAAATCTGCGTCAAGTACCTCAAAATTAACAACCAGCACATTTAGTGTATAATGGTCCAGAATGCAAATTTTGCAGGAATTTTGAGTACTTACTAAAACTAAACAACTGTGCCTAAAAGCGTGTCTCGCGTCAGATTGCATCACGAAAAAAACGCTGTGAAGAATAACCCATTGGGTATTTTTCAAAAATTTTGGTAGAAGTAGTTTGGAGTGAATCGTTTACTGTATTTTTATCGCATTCAGTTTTTCGAAAATATGAAAAAATGGCGTCACTCGAAAGCAATGGATATTCTATAAGTAATCAGAATCACAAGCGTCCGGATGCTGACGAAACCACAGTGTCTCATAATGGATGAAGTGACTTATGTCAAGGAGGACTTCTGTCAGCTTCCGAGGCTACTGTTCCTCACCGCCCAGCACAAGTTTGATGTTCCGGTTGAAGTAAAAAAGCAGAAAGAAAGTTTGCCAGTAAATACATGATTTGGCAAGCGATCTGCTCATGTGGCAAACGAAGTGCGCCGTTCGTGACTACCGGGACTGTAAACGGGGAGATGTACCTCAAGGTGTATCAACAAAAGCGTCTGCTTCCTCTGTTGAAGCAACACGAAGGCCCTACGAACTTATGGCCGGTTCTAGCTTCGTGCCACTATTCAAATGTTGTCCTGGAGTGGTACGAAGCCAATGGGATCACTTCAAGGATATGATATAACGCACCGGAACTAAGGCCCATCAAGAAATAGTAGGCAATTATGAAGCAGGCATTACGGAAGCTTCCTAAGGAAGTCAAATCTGCGGAAGAGATGAAGAAGTAGTGAGTTTCCGTACAGAAGAAGCTGCAGCAAGATATTGTACGGATCCTAATTAGTGGAGTTAATCGTAAGGTGCGAGCGTATGGTTATGGTATTGAAGTTGAATGTAATAAATATACCAAAAGCTCACTAATGGGTTATATTTTATTGTCTGAAAGTTTGAAAAGGATCGGTCCACTAGGTAATTTTCTACAGTATTTTTTCCGTGGTTCAATTTGATGTGGGATACTCTTTAAGATTTTTAAAGAATTTATGACCGTAACATGTTTGGAAATAGTGAAAGGCTTTTTCGAAAAGATAGATTTCCGTAGATCTCTACACAATTTCGTAGGATTAGCATCATTGCCCAAGTAGCACGCTTTGTTACTGTATAGTATTTGTAACTCTCTTGGTAACAACTATGTTATGGGAAAAGCGCACTTTGTTTGTATGTTGTGCAACATGTTTCAAATTTCAGCAAAATAATGAAAACAATAGCTGTGCCATTTATCGAGCACTGGGTAGTTGGACACTTCTGTTTTAGGGTGGAATGGCAAACAAAGAGGCATTTCCAACTTGTAAGACTGTTTGTGCAAGTTAGCAAAGTTTCTGATTAGTTTCACAACTGTTACTGATGTTTGCATACTTAACACTATTGGCCAGCTCTATAGTTACATAGTTGCACAATCAGTTCAAAAACCCGTGGAAATTCTTTTCAAATATATCCAACAATAAAAAATATTGTGTAGCAGTTGTGCAACATTTAAAACTTTCAACAAGTTGCAATTGCTACTTGGGTGGTAACCCTCGACGGAGACTCGTCAAACCAATTATAGTCAAACTATTTTCCAACAAAAAACAATAATACTCACACAACCAATTCATCCGCTCGGCAAACTCAATCTTCCGCTTGAGCTCCCGAATCAGCGCCCGCAGTTCGGCATCGTTGATCGAGTCGATATTATCGCACGTCTGCTGGAACTGTTTGGCCGTTGCAAAATTGTTCGCCAGCTCCGAGATTCGCTTTCTCAGCCTACATCGCTCCAAATCGCCACTGCCGTCGTCATCAACGTCACCATCATCCGCATCTTCAGCGTCGTCCGGATCGGTACTGTCACCATTCCCATCGATGATACCGCAGCGCGCTCTCGAGTGGAAATTGATCGCCTCGGGAGACACTGCCGAGATCCGTTTCTGTTCCACGCTGTCCGCATCTACGTTGACTACGGTTCGCTGACTGCTAGTCGTAGTCGCGGTCGTCCCAGTTCCCGTCGTAGCGACCGTCGTATCTTCATCGTCCTCCTCTTCATTCGCGTTTTCCTCGGCTTGATCTTTGGTACTACTATCCGCTTTGCTTTGGACGGACTTCTGGGGAGTCGTTGCGGGGCTGTTGTTACTGCTACTGCCACTACTGCCACTAGCAGCCCCAGCTGAGGATGATGCCAGGGGTTCATCCCCTTGCTTCTGTTTGGCATCACTTTGATTGTCGGTGCTGATCTGTTTTTGATGTTGTTGTTGGGTTTGTTGCTGTTGTTGGCACTCATTGGTCGCTAATTCCGCTGTTGGTGGTTTGGCTTGTTCTTGCTGTTCAATTGCTACGTGAGGATCTCCGGTCTCCCGATCCTGGTTCATAGTACGATCGACCTGCGATGTATTCAATGATTGTTCTTGTTGAGTGATGTCCGCTTGTTGTGACTTTGGTTCTTCGGTGGTAGTTGTGTCGGTGGTGGCACACTGGCTATCACACTTATTCCGAGGGTTCGTTTCGCTCAAACTCGATGATGACGGTAATGATAGCGAGATGGATGTGGGCGCGATTCGTTTCTTCGATTTTTTACACTTTTGGCTGGATCGACGTACGTCGGCGTAACTACGGTAGAACGAGATGAGAAAGTCTTCTAATTGAACTAATTTGGCGCGAGTTTCGTCGTCGTCGTCGTCACATGAATGTTGTTGTGGTGGTTGTTGCTGTTGCTGAGCTTGTATTCGTAGTTGCCTCTTGGCAGCTTCAACTTTCTGCGCCGCTTCCGCGGCTTGCTCGACTTCCCGCTGCAGCTGAGAGTGCCCGTGAAGCTCCGATTGCACCGGTCGCAGCTGCTGATTCCGGATCGCACACACCACATTCACTGGAGGATCATCGATGCTCAGTACGATCCGTTTGTGGAGATCCTTCAACTCGGCCAGCTCCCAGCGGTACTCTAGACTACGCAGTCGATCGGCGATGTATCCAATATCGGCCAACAATTTCACATCTACTCCGCGCTGCTGGTGGTGCTGGTGATGCTGCTGTTGGCCAGTTGATGCTTTGTGGTACATTCGAACTGGTCCTGATGCGCCTGAAGGCAACCAAGGTTCGGCGGGGGTGCCCACGCTGGGAGGGTCTGCGAGTCGAGTGCCTGACTAGCCAGCGCTGCTGTTCCGGTCGGTGTGGGAGACGGAAGTAATTTTCGAAGATGGTGGTTCGTGGTTCTCATTCAGCGTGAGCAGATGAAAAATAAAACGATTTCAATCTGAAAGGAGAAAGAAAGGAAAACACGTCATTAAACCCATTGTGTATTGATTTAGTCAATCTCGGAATAGTTTAAATTTTCGACTGGCTTCCCAACGTGTTTGCAATAAGTGTTGTGACCTCTACCCAAGTAGGTTGAACCCCCTCAAAAGCAGTCTCTGTAACGTCTGTGTGTTTCATCGCACTACAAACGCTAACGCCTGCTAACAGCGGGAGGTAATCCCTCGGTAAACATTTATAATTGAAATGGATTTATCACGCAGTAATGTTCCCAGCTCCTTCCTACTTTTCCCCAGTCAGAGCACGACAATCCTCTTACACAGTGAGGCGTTTTGGTATATCCAGCGTCAGCAGGAAAGGCACAGAATGACCGAAAGTGAATTTAAAGGATCACCCACCGCGAAGCTGGACGACGTGGCTGGGGTATTATTTTTATTAATTGCAATTTGTGGTTGGACGGATTAGTGTGTACACGAAGGCAGCCGCTTTTATACGAGCTTTGCCAATGTTTTGTGCTGTTACAAAACGCGGACGGATTACGGTGTAGCTGATTGTCGTGCACACACCACAAATCCATGGAAATTGATCGCAGATTTTCTAAGATTTGAAATTTCAAATCGGTAGGATTCAAAGTATACAAACAAAAACAACTTATATGTCCCTAGGTTCCATTTTAAAAAAAAACTTTATCGCTAGCAAATAACGCAATTCAGAGATGGGTTCCTCAAATTAGCACAACTCTCGCAGCTCACGGAAGGAGACAATGGTAACCATGATGGTGGCGGTAGGCAATGAGACAAATGGCAAAATAAACTAATTACGAGCTGCATGTCAGCAGCTGTATCTATACAGTCCAATCTCTGCTGGGCCGAACATCCCTCTGAAGCAACTAGAATATATGTTGAGTAAACCCCCAAATTGTGCTAATTTCCTGGGAAACGCGTATATCACTTGCTTTGTTGTATGGTGGTCTTTGATATTTACCATGGCGATTGTAGTTGACGGTTGGTGGCTTGTGGCCAACATATTTATTTGGTTCGATTGTAAACAAATCATATCCATTGAACGTTCTCGCTTCAAACACTTGCTTTATCTTGGTTTCACTATCAATCTTACACATATAGAATGTCCTTCTCGCCTCATTGCTCCAACGCAAACTATTCATCATTCCGTCTTTCAATAAAATAATATATAAAGCGATACAACGTAAAAGGGCTTTAGAAACCGCCCCCCTCCATTCATATCTTAGTTCCATTTCGCCTCAATAAAAACATCAAAGGCAAAATCTTGCCTAACTCGATTTCCTCTAGAGTTTGTCACTGGATCAAAGGAATGAATGAAGGTGAATAGGAAACCACCTCTCAAGCACACCTTCGTCAGGGATGGGTGAATGGAATCCGCTGTCAGGGGGGAAGAGTGAAAGTGAATGTCAGGGTCAAACGGGAAAATATTCACCTTCAGGTCAGATCGGGTAGAGGGACAGCGCAGCTGGTTTTTTTACGTTTAATCGTATCCGAATCGGTAGGTGGGGAGTTGAGAAATGTCATTCAGCTTTACACTTTCTACACTGTTTAGTTGTCCCAGTACTGTTATGTGTGTAGGAGAAGAGAATTACTATTCATACCGAGTCGCAATGTTAATGAATAATTGATTGTTTTATAGAGATTTGAAAGGGAGCAAAATAAGTGCAAATGACAAGATGAAGAAATTGATAATAAAGAGATTGGGACTCTGAGATACTCCAGGCGCACACATTCTTAAACCATCCTTGGCTTATAAAATTAATACAATCAAAGTAAAATGCGAGTGTAAGATTAATTCAACTGAAGAGATAAATGCTACTAACGTAACAGACACTGAGTAGGCTAATGTGATAAATGCAAGTATTGATACCGAAGACACTAAAGATGGCTAAAGAGAATCAAAGAAACAAAGAAACCTTAGACTGAGGAGTCCAATGTCTTAGGAGTAGAAAGAAAATGAAAATAAAGAAAAAAAATAAAGAGACTAGAAAGTTGAAAAAACGAAAGAAATAAAACAGCCTGCGAACTAGAAAAGAAAAAATCAATAAAGAGCGCGAAGATAGCAAAGCACCTGAAAAAATTAAAGAGACTTTAAGGGTTAAAGACAACAACAAGACTAAAGTGATCAAAGAAAAGAATTAAGACTATAAAGATAACGAATACGCAGCAAAGTTCATAAAATCATCAAGTTAACGAGACTAGAAAAACTAATGAGACTAAAATCACTAAAAAGACTAAAGCGACAATAAAGACTAAAAACTACTTAAGACACAAATGAGACAAATGAGTCCTTTGCGACATAAGCTAAATATTAGAGGTTATAAACAAAAATTATAATGAATTAACTAACTAAAAGATTGAAGAGACGAAATACACAAAAAATTAAAAGCATCAAAGTTACAGAGAAGCATTAAGAAAAAAGAAACATAAAAATGAAAAGTAGCAAAGTAATTACAGATACTAAAAAGTCTTGAGCGACTAAGGAGACTAAAAGGACAGAAGAGCCGAAAGAGATCAAACAGTTTTAAGAAATTAAAGAGACTAAGGATACTCAAAGACTAACGACAAAAGGCATTTAATGGTATACAATGATTAAGGAGAGCAACCAACTAAAGACACTAAACTAAATAGACAAATGAACAAAATAGACCAAATAGCATAGTTTATAAATCAATTACTTTGTACGCAATTCATCTGGTTTAATTTCCCAACCCAGCACACAGGATTAGCGATTTTTCTAAAGGAGACTTTTCTAATCCAAATATATGCAAATGAGTCTAAGGTGGAAACTTTTATAAAAAGGATGAAAAAATTAAAAAAATTACCAACAGAAAAAAATGGAAAAAGGAATAAACTAATAAAGGAATAAAAATAAAACAATAAGTGAAGAGGAAGACATGTAAGAAGGTAAAAAGGTAAAAGAGCATAAAGGGGAACAAGGCAAAAAGAAAAAAAAACTAAAAAATAGGTAAAAAATAAAATATTCTTAAAATGCAAAAAACGAAAGAAATAAAAATAGTGAAAAGGGAAATATAAAAGAAAATAAAAATGACAAAAAGGGAAAAAGGAAAAGGAAAAAAAGCGCAACGGAATTAAAGAAAAAAACGGATAAAACAAAACGCATCAGGAAATCATGAAAATGTAAAAGAAGAATGTTTGGCAGAACGAAGTGAAGGAAATGAAAAAAAGGAAATAAGAACAAAACGGGCAGAGGAACAATGAGCATGAGGAAAAAAGGGTAAAACGGGAGAAAGAAGAAAGGGATAAAGGAAAAAAAGGAAAAAGAGACAAAAAGAGAGAAGTAAAAGTGAGCAAATGAAAAAAGGAAACTAGGATAAATAAAGGAAAAAAGGAAAGCAGTGAAAAAAAATTGAAATGGAAATAAGCAAAAACGGTAAAAGATAGAGGTTAATGAAAAAACACGAGATGGTCAAAGGAGAAGTAGACGAAAAGGATAAAAGAGATACCAGAAAAAAAGGAAAGAAAAGAAAGGAGAAGTAGACGAAAAGGATAAAAGAGATACCAGAAAAAAAGGAAAGAAAAGATTAAAAGAGGAACAAAGAGGAAGTACTAAAATAAAAAAAACGATAAATGCTAAACGAAAAGGAAAAGAAGAATCAGCAAAAAAAGATAAAAAGAAAAAAAACGAAACAAAATAAAAATCGGTTGCAATAAAACAGGAAAAAATCGAAAAGAAAAAAACAAGCATAAATAAAAATAAAAAAGGAAAAAAGGGAGAAGGAAAAATCAGAAGAAAAAAGAAAAAGAAAAAAAAGAACGAGAGAAAGGGAAAAATAATGAGAGGAACAAAAAAAAAATTAAGTAGAAGCATAAATAGGATAAAATAAAAAAATATTGAAAAACAAAGGAACGAAGGGAAAAAAGAAAGAAAAAGGAGAAAAATAAAAGAATAATATAGAAGAAAAAGCAAAAGGAAAGATTAAAAACGAAAACAAAAAAGAGGACAGAAAAAAGAAAATAGAAAAACAATGAACAGGAAAAAACGTAAATCGGAAATCAGAAAAAATAAAAGGAAAAAAGACTAACAGGAACAAGGCCAACATTAAAAAAAGAATGAGTAAGAAAAAATAATATGTAAAAAATACAGTAAATGAAAAAACGAAAACATATAAATGTACGAAAGAAGACAACGAAAAGAGGAAAAAAGAAACAGAAGGATAAAAGAAAAAAGACTGCAAGTAAAGAAGAAGAAAAAAAACTATTTTAATCCACCTAGCGGTGCAATTGTGCCTTTCTCAATCATGAATCACGAGAATGTGTGCGTTGTTTATATTCATTAAAAGCTTTTAAATGCATATATTACATTTTATTATTGTACATCACATGACAACTATATACAGGAAAATAAATCATTATTCGAGTTCTAAAATTTTGAAAAAGAAAAAACAGACACGGTAATATTGAACTGAAAAAAAGGTGCGAAATCGGCAAAGTCCCAAAAAGTCGAGACAACATAAAATCTCGACGTTTCATACATTTTAAAGATGTTTGGCATCAAAAATACGAATTCGATTTCTGAAATTTCATGAAAAAAAAAATTGAGTTCCGGCTTATATGGGAATTTCATATGTGACCGGACGATTTAGTCTATATTTCCGGCCCCATATAAGCGATCCGTACGAAATTTTATAAACATCTGTGGGGATATTATAGCTATTATTTGGGACTAAGTTTGTGAAAATCGACCCAACCATTTTCGGGAAACTGATGTGAGTTAGTAAATTTTGAAAGATGGCCGCTTTTCCCGGGCACTTCCGGAACCGTCTATGGTGGTCAATGTAGTGAACGAAAGTTTGGTTGGCCGTCGGTGACCTAGAACAGCAAATTTAAGTTGTTTGAGAGACATTTTAGCGAAATTTTTACCTTTTTTGCTTTCATCGGAGTATCGGTTTGAATCACAATTTGCTATGTGATCGCACGCCACAACCTGTAACTCCGGAATCGGAAGTCGGATCGGGATGAAATTAAGTAGCCATTTACGTGGACGCAAAATCTTTCATTTGAGACTAAGTTTGGTGGATTCGGTCTAGCTATCTCCGAGAAACCGATGTGACTGTTATTCTGAAATTGGATGCCTCCGCCGGGGCTTCCGGAATCGATGATGGTGACCAATGTGACGAAAGAGGCTTTGAATGGCTGTTAGTGACCTAGGAAAAATTTTCACCATTACACATTCATTGCTGAATTTATTACAATCGACATTTTCTACGTGATCGTACTCATCACCCTGTAATTCCGGAACCGGAAGTTGGATCCATTAGAAATTCCATAGCAGTCTATGGGAACGTTGCACCTTTCATTTGGGCCTAAGTTTTTGAAAATCGGTTCAGCCATCTTTGAGAAAAGTGAGTGAGATTGTGCTCGCGTACACACACAGACGCACATACACACACATACATACACACACAGACATTTGCCGAACTCGACGAGCTAAATCGAATGGTATATGTCACTCGGCCCTCCGGGCCTCCGTTACAAAGTCGGTTTTCAGAGCAATTGCAATACCTTTCTATTGAGAAAGGCAAAAAAACTAACGACCATAAAGATAGCGAAGACGCAGTAGTCCATTAAAGTATCAAGCTAACGTGACTAGAAAAGCTAATGACGCAAAAGATACTAATGATACTCTAATCATTAAAGCTACAAAAAAAACATAAACTCAAAAGAGACAACCGATTCTTAAGCGACCTATGCAACAACACATACTAAAAAGATGATGATCAACTAATCAATTAAGAACTAAAAAATTTAACAGACAAAAGAATACTACAAAATCAAAGAACTGAAAATATAAAAGAATATAAAAAAAGGAGATTGAAACTACTAATTAAAAAGAAAAAAAGTAATTGGACGGAAGGAAAAGGCTTAAGAGGCTGAGTAGACAAAAGGGACAACTAAAAAGACCAAACAGATTGAAGAGACTAAGAATGCTCAAAGACTATGGACAAGATACACCCGATATTCTAGAAAAAAGGGAAAAGATAATAAAGTAGTAAAAAAGATGAAAAAGGAAAAAAGAAAACTAGAAACGAAGAAAAACAGAGCAAAGGAATGTAAGAAAAAATGGAACAACCGGTGCAGGAAACCAAGAAAAGGTGAACAGGGCACAGGAACAATAAGCATGGAGAAAAAAACAGAATAGAAAAAGGCAAAAAAGGAGAAAGGAAAAAAGTAGAAAAACAGAAGGAGGAAAAGAAAAGGGGAATAAAAGAAAAAGAGAAAATGGGATACAAAAGGAACGGATAAAAGGCAAGCAATAAAAAGGAAAAAAATGAAAAAACGAATGAGAAAAAAGGTAAAAATAAAAGAAGTTCAAAATGAACTGCAGAAAACCTAAAATGGGGAAAAGAAATAGAAGGGAGAAGAGGAACAGAAAAATCGAAAAATAATGTAAAAAAGAAAAGTAAGTACTAAAATAAATAGAAAAAAAAGGGAAGAGGAAAACAAGAAAGCAGCAAAAGTGAAAAAAAGAAACAACAAAACTGAAGAAAAAATGGGCATTAATAGAACAGTACAAAAGAGAAAAGAAAGAAAGAGTAAAGGAAAAAAAGAAAAGAAAAAAATAAATAAGGAAAAATAGCAAAAGGGAAGAAGAGAGGGAGGGGAAAAAAGAATAAAAGGAAAATAGCAAAAAAATAAATTAAAAAAAGAGGAGATAAAAAGACGAAAAAACGTTAAAAGAAAGGACACAAAGGAAAATAGAAAAAAAGGGGTAAATAAAAAGGAGGAATTGAAAAAAGGAAACATTGAACCGAAAATAAAGAAAGAGACAAATAAAAGAAAAATAAAAAAATAACTGGAAGAGAAATGGAACAAAGTCCAAAGGCAAAGTAAGGAGTCTGTGTATAGAAGAAAGGAAAAGAGCAAAGAAAAATAGAAAAAAACAAAAATAGGCAAAAAGAAAGAAAGGATGAGGAAGAAAAGAAAAAGTGAAAAAAGAAAATAAAAACAAAAAATAGGGAAAAGTAGTCCTTGTTTGGACGTGAGTCTTTGTTTTTTCCTTTTTCAAGGATTTTTATGAACGTGTCCACTGGAAAACAGGCAGAGAAAGAATAACCGGAAGGGTGAGAATGAAGAAACGGTGAAAATTCATCTTTGTTGGAAACACTGAGAAAAGAAATGTCCTCAAGCAAGAATCGAACCTGCGATCTCCTTCCAGTCTCTAGTTGGGTGCGTTAACCACTCCGCCATCGAGAAACTGTAATGATCCCATCACATATTCCCAACAGTATCGTGATCACCACCGCAGCCTTCTAATTGACCCATCGACCCCCAATGTCTCCTATAAGCAGATCGTCCTCCCTCTCTTCGATCGGGCCAAATCTCTCTTGTTATTTATTTTGAGGTCCAGTGGACTGCGCTCAGGCTTGAGATATTTATTATCACTGTTTTCCCCCTTAACTAACTCAGTCGCCGCCAGACTTTGGCAGTGAATAGAGCTATGGAAAAGTATAAAAATACAAAAAATGGAAAAAGGTAAATTCAGAAAAAAATGAAAAAAGAAAAAAAACAAAAACGAGAAAAAGAAAAGAGAGAAAAAGAGGAATGAAATCGAGCAAAAGAAGAAAAATAAAAAAAGGACATAAGCACAAATAATTCAAAAATAGGAAAAGAAAGCAATGACTGGGAAAGTGGAACAAAGGAGAGGAACAAGGACGAAAGAGAGAAAGAAAAAAAGACAGAACAGAAAGAAGAGGAAAGGAAAAAAAGGGTGAAAGAAAAAGGCTAAGGAAAGATACGGGAAATCAAGATAAGAGAAAGAAAAAATGAGAGGAAGAAAAGGCGAAAAAGAGAAGCACGAAAGATAGGAACAAACATATTGAGAAAACCAGAAAAAGATAAAAAGAAAAATGAGAATGAAAAAGGAAAGCATACAAGATAAACAAGAATACAAGTGAAATGGGAACAAGGAGGAAACAAAAATAAAAAGAAAGAAAATAAGGAATGAAGAATAAACGAGAAAGAGGAAAAAGGAAAAAAAGAAAATGGAGAATAGTGAAAAAGATCAATGATCAAAGATCAAAGATCAAAGATCAAAGATCAAAGATCAAAAATCAAAAATCAAAAATCAAAGATCAAAGATCAAAGATCAAAGATCAAAGATCAAAGATCAAAGATCAAAGATCAAAGATCAAAGATCAAAGATCAAAGATCAAAGATCAAAGATCAAAGATCAAAGATCAAAGATCAAAGATCAAAGATCAAAGATCAAAGATCAAAGATCAAAGATCAAAGATCAAAGATCAAAGATCAAAGATCAAAGATCAAAGATCAAAGATCAAAGATCAAAGATCAAAGATCAAAGATCAAAGATCAAAGATCAAAGATCAAAGATCAAAGATCAAAGATCAAAGATCAAAGATCAAAGATCAAAGATCAAAGATCAAAGATCAAAGATCAAAGATCAAAGATCAAAGATCAAAGATCAAAGATCAAAGATCAAAGATCAAAGATCAAAGATCAAAGATCAAAGATCAAAGATCAAAGATCAAAGATCAAAGATCAAAGATCAAAGATCAAAGATCAAAGATCAAAGATCAAAGATCAAAGATCAAAGATCAAAGATCAAAGATCAAAGATCAAAGATCAAAGATCAAAGATCAAAGATCAAAGATCAAAGATCAAAGATCAAAGATCAAAGATCAAAGATCAAAGATCAAAGATCAAAGATCAAAGATCAAAGATCAAAGATCAAAGATCAAAGATCAAAGATCAAAGATCAAAGATCAAAGATCAAAGATCAAAGATCAAAGATCAAAGATCAAAGATCAAAGATCAAAGATCAAAGATCAAAGATCAAAGATCAAAGATCAAAGATCAAAGATCAAAGATCAAAGATCAAAGATCAAAGATCAAAGATCAAAGATCAAAGATCAAAGATCAAAGATCAAAGATCAAAGATCAAAGATCAAAGATCAAAGATCAAAGATCAAAGATCAAAGATCAAAGATCAAAGATCAAAGATCAAAGATCAAAGATCAAAGATCAAAGATCAAAGATCAAAGATCAAAGATCAAAGATCAAAGATCAAAGATCAAAGATCAAAGATCAAAGATCAAAGATCAAAGATCAAAGATCAAAGATCAAAGATCAAAGATCAAAGATCAAAGATCAAAGATCAAAGATCAAAGATCAAAGATCAAAGATCAAAGATCAAAGATCAAAGATCAAAGATCAAAGATCAAAGATCAAAGATCAAAGATCAAAGATCAAAGATCAAAGATCAAAGATCAAAGATCAAAGATCAAAGATCAAAGATCAAAGATCAAAGATCAAAGATCAAAGATCAAAGATCAAAGATCAAAGATCAAAGATCAAAGATCAAAGATCAAAGATCAAAGATCAAAGATCAAAGATCGAAGAGCAAAGAGCAAAGATCAAAGAGATAGAAAAAAGAAAAGCAATAAAAGAATGAAAAGAAAAAAGGCAAAATGAAAAAAAATTAAAAAGGATAGAAATGGACATGCAAAAAGAGTAGAAGAAAGAAGGCAGGATAAAAGTAAAACAGGAAAATTGATGAAAAGGTATGGCAGAAAACAGACAAAACAAAAAAACGGAAAAAGTAGTGATAAATAAAGGGGAAAAAAGAAAATAGAGAAAGCAAAAAATAAAATGGAAAGAAAAAGAAAAAAATGAAAAAGGCATAAAAAATGGAAAAATGAGAACGAGCAAAAGATAGCTCAGAAAAAAAATAAAAGAAAAGAAAAAAGTGACAAAGATAAAGAGATAAAGAAGGAAAAAACGGCTAAGAGGAAATCAGGAAAAAGGAAAAACTGTGTGAAGTAAATACAAGAAAAATAGGAGAAAAGGGTAATAGTAAAAGGGCATAAGCAAAAAATGAACAAAAGAAGGAAAGTTATAAAAGGAACAAGAAAGAGAAAAAAAAGTGAAAAAGGAATAATGCAAAAAAGAAAAATGGAAAAAGGGAAGGTAGATTTTCGAACAAGGAAAAAGCAATATGTTAAAACAAGAAAATGGGAAAAAAAAGAATGAAGATGGACCAGAAAATAAGGGGAAATTGGAAAATCTGTCAAAATGGAAAAGAGATAAAAGATGAAAAAGAAAAAGGACTGAAAATAAAAAGAGAAAACAGAAAAAAAGAAAAAAAATAAAGGACGTATGGCAAAAAAGGAAAACACGAAAAATAGAATCAAAAGTAAAAGGGGGACACAAAGCAAAGAAAAAAAAAATGAAAGTAAGATGAAGAAAATGGGAACAAAATAATGGAAAACAGAAAAAAAGAATAAAACTACAAAAAAAGAAATAAAGAGAAAAAAAAAGAGGGAAAAAACAAAAAGAAAAACAAAATGAGAAACAGAAAAGGAAAAGTGGAAAAAAATTAAGAATTTAAGTAAAAATAAAAAAAGGAAACAAAAAACGGAAAAACAATTAAAAATAAAGACTGAACATGGAAAATGGAATTCAAAAAGGATTAAACGAAAAATGGGAAAAAAGATGTATGGAAAAAATGAAAAAACCCAAACTAGGCAAAAAGGAAAAGGATAAAAAAGGTTGAAAAGAAAAAAAATTCAACAGATAGAAAGGAAACAAAAAAGAGTAAAAGAGAATGAAAACGAAGAAAATGAAGAAAAAGGCAATATAAGAAAACAAAAATATGACAAAAAGAAAAAAACAAGACGCGTTACGAGTAAAAGTAAAAACGAATGAAAAAAGAAACAAAATAAAATAGGAGAAAAGTGAAAAGAAAAAATAAATTGAAAAGTAAAAAAAAGGAAAAAAGAAACAAGGAAAAAATGAAAAGGAAAGGAAAAAAAGGAAAAAAATGCAAAAGGAGAAAAAAGAAGGAAAAAGGGAGTAAACAATAAATAAGAAACGAAAAAATTGCACCGGAATTGAAGAAAAACGGTAAAAAGGAACCCAGGAAAAATAGATAGAACGGTTGAAATGGAAACATTGGAAATAATCTATACAAGAGAAATAAAGCAAAACCTGAATTTAAAAAATGGATAAGAACGAGGAGGAACATCAACAATATTAACGAAAAAGGAGGTTAAGAAAAAAGGAAAAAAGAAAAGGTAAAAGTCAAAAAGAAAAAGGCAACTGGCAAATGGGAAATGGCAAATGGCAAATGGCAAATGGCAAATTGCAAATGGCAAATGGCAAATGGCAAATGGCAAATGGCAAATGGAAAATGGCAAATGGCAAATGGACAATGGCAAAAGGCTAAATGAAAAAGGAAAGAAGGAAAAAGGAAAGAAGAAAAAGGAGACTAAAAAGGTGAAAGAGAAACGGAAAATGGGCAAAAAATCAGCAAAATTAGAACAGAAAAGAGAAACTTTAAAAAGGAAAGAGGGGAAAAAGAAGAAAAAGGAAGATTGGAAATAAGTTGAACAATTAAATAAGGATTTAAAAACCGTCAAAATCGCGAAAAGGAAAATAATGCAAATGAGATGAATTATGAAGGTTAAAAATGGAAAAAGAAATAACTATGGAAAAAATAGAAAAAAGAGGAAAAGAGAAAGAATAAAAAATAAAAAAAGTACAGAAAAGGGAAAAAGCAAAATAAAAAACCTGAAAACCAAAAAAATTCAACAAAAGAATGAGTTAAATGCATACATTTATAAAACCTAAAATCCAGAATAATCGGATAATTCTGAGAATACTAAAAGGATGAGAGACGAATGACAAAAATCGAAAGACGGAAAGAAGGAAAGACGGAATGACGAAAAGACGAAAACCTGAAAGCTAATCTAATACATTTCTTTTGAAACGCCCAAATGCCCTAGTTAAAAACAACAATAAACATTCCACCGGAAGGCCGCTCTCACTAGCATCCTTTTCGTGTCTCGTTTCATCAAACACTTTCACACGATCGGAAATTTAATTAATGGGCTGCTAAAGTTACGTTCCCTGTTCGTTTGAAATCGAAACCAGTTTTTTCGCTTCCAACGGAAAACAAATTAAAAATTCCGCAATCAATTTTTCCTCTGTCCTTGGAAAGGTTTCCACCTGATTGTTTCACTTTATTTTTTTTGTTGCTGAATGCGTTCCGGCACTTCCCGAGAGCGACAATTTTTCAACTGACAACATAATCAAATTGCCATGGTCGAGCTGAATCCATTTATGTATATCGCTCCCGGATGAAGTTATGACATTTTTGCTCCAGTTCGTCCCACTGGTCTTCCGGTGAATTACCGTAGCGGGGTTGGGGAGGTGGTCAATAGATCGAGAAAAAAACGGATAATTGATGTGTGGAAATGAAATTTCAGTTCGCGGAATCTTTTAGGAAATAATTAACCAGCTGTTCGGCATGTTTAATTTTAGTGCTGTTGCTGATGTTTAATGCAAATGCGATTCGCTGAATGGTGCTGTGATCCCCTGCGGTTTGAACCATGTGAAATATGCATGGATTAATTGGATTTTCCCGTGCTTAAATCAGATTGAATATTAGCATTTTTTAATAGCTGCAAATTTCGTTTGTACCGATTTGTATTGGACGTTTCCTTTCGGAAAATAACCGCTAACAGAAAATATAAAAATCGAGGACGAATACATGTTTCAAATTTTGTTGTACCATAAAAGGTGAACATTTGTTTAGGCAGACAAATTAACACTGAACCCGCTACCGATTAACGAACGGCCCACACACACACACTACGAGACTAATTGCGGTCCAGTAGGCTACCAAACATCTCATTACGGGAGGATTATTTGTGACCGAACTACTTGCGATGACAGGCTGATGATGATGATGATGGTGTTCGTTGTGGAACAGACACTAGCACATCCACTGCAGATGCAGGTTGTGCAAATTATTAATATGTTGTGCATCGCTGGGCGTCATATTGGCTTTCCACGGTCGATATTATATATCTAGTTCGAATGGAATTAATGGCTTGATGCAATGAAAATCATATTAACTTGATGATGCCAAGATGATTGCAATTAGATTGGAACGCTCTCCACCGATTTGCCACTCGAATGGAGTGCAGCGAGTCGTAGCCAATCGTTCGCGTTTAATTGCAACTTCGATATGTGGCCCTTATTTGATTTCGAACCAATACAGAAATGTGTTTGTTCTATGTATGCTGTACAAACCGCCATGCGTTTCCACTTTCCCATTTACGGTTACTGTGGACGCATTGTTAACTAGCGGAACATTTCCTGCCAGGGTAATTAAAGTCCAGAAACTAATGAGGGGGCAGCACAAACAAAAATAGTGGGAAAATAGCAAACAAATTAACATGCATGCAAAAGTTAGCTGGAGTTAACTGGCAGTCTGTTTTTCCAACAGCATCCTCGTCGATTGATCCAAAAGCAGATTATGTTGAAGCAACAACCACCCACAGAAGCCGTTGGTTTTGAATGGATGGAAACTGTTTGTGGTTTTTGTTTGAACGTGGAAAACAGTTGAGGAGAATACAACCCATGATTAATTTATTAGCTCCTGCAGCGCTGCAATGGAGTTTTTTTTTGTTTGGGTCGAACATTTGCGGCAACAAAAACCGATACAGTGCGGTATACGTATGAAATTCTATGCACGGAAACAAGCAATTGACTATATGTAGCTCTTTTATTGAATTAGGTAACTACTTTAAAATTTAACTGAATTGCAAATTGAGGCAATGCACTAATATGCAGTTTTTGTCACAAAAACTTTCGTCATATGTTTTGTAAATTGACGCGCACGCACAAATTTGTGAGCCGATCAGTAAACTAAACGAAAATGGAAATGTAGAGAAAATATTCCGTTAACTATTCACGGAAAGATGCGTACGTGATGTGACCCTAATGTATACTGAGCTATATTGCCGTCGATTGGCAATAGTAGACCTCACACGTTTCATTGAGGAGAATAGAAAAAAGGCGAGTAGAACACAAACAAATAATATGAAAAATGTGCCACGAATAGCACTAATTGTACACATTTTAAAAAATGAGAATAAAAATTAGCAAACTTAGTAGAAATCGCAAAAATAATCAGTGGACCACACACTTTGTTTTATTCATAAATTTCGCGAATGAGAAGTGTTTTCAATGGCTCCCCATTGAATCCCCTTTAAGCACTTTTAATCCATTTTTACGAGCAGGTGTGGGTGATGAAATTTCACTAATTTAATGCGACCCGGTAGACGCCCTAGAGTAATTTAAAACTAACGCCATTTTAAGTCCCAAGAATTCGTGTTTCCAAGTGCAACGAAAAAAGTTAAATCGTCATCAATATGGGTGCCACTGGGAAGGGGATCTTAGGTATAGACAATGTGGTAAATTAAATTTCGAAAGCTGTTTCATTTGTTTCTTTAATCAAGCGGATAAACGAGTTCGAATATTACCCCACATTAAATTCTCTCAAAATTCTTCCATTTACTTATTTAATAGAATTCTGACAGAGAGTCCCCCATATCTTATTAAACAAGCCCTAGAAAAAATTGGAATCGAGACGAATCAATAAGTTGACCCACAGAAACATAAAAATTGTCATTTTACAAAAAAATGAATAACATTCGCAATTTTCATCGGATTCAAACTAACAAGTGCTTATTTTCATTGGTTATTCGCAGCTTAAGTTCCCCCTGAAAATATAATTTTTAAGATTTCTTTATTTTGCCGAAAATATTGACCAAACGCTCATTTTTCTTCAAAAAATTACGAAAAATTAAGAAAAAGTTCAATAGATTCGTAAATAACGTCAGAACCAGTGGTCGCACTAAAACAAATTGTTCTAACGATCGAAAGTGCATTCAATTACCTTTAATTCAACATAATAATATTTTATATCGATGCTGTACAACCGAAGATATTTGGATTTTACTGAGCGTACTTTTAATTTTAAAGGCAAAATTCATTTTTTCACTGTAACTCGAAAACTGTTCTACTGTAAATTTTTTGGACCTCATTTTCGTGTTCAGCACTCGATTTTACATGGAAAAAGACCACTATCTTATTTAGTTCAGAAATGCTGTAAACTAGTGTTATCATTTAAATATTCCACTTTACTAGCAGAAGACCGAACCTTGCAATCCTTTAAATCAATAGATATTCTGTTGATCCCTATGTGATTAATTTGTTTGTTTTCCTCGCCTTCTTTATTGTAAGGATTTCAGCGTGAAAAAAAAACAATTTATTTTAGATTTTTTTTCGGAAATTTGGGTGAAGCGAATTGATCATAACTTTTGTAAATTATAATGTGTCATTTCAATAACGGTCTGTAATGTTTTCATGTAAAAATTTCGACATGCGACTCGATGATGAAGCTTTTGTAGAACAACATGATTAGCGGTGTTAACTGCCATTAAAAAATGCTTAACCGATTTATTTCAAACTTTGCATACACATTCTATGTAAAAATTACAACCCGTTGTTGAGTTTTCGAGATTCTTTTGTACACAATAAGAGATAGAAAAAATATATGTAGGATCGAATGGGGCCCAATGACGTTTCATTATCTTTGCTATGTTATTGCAAAGATCCCTCATGTTGCGTGAATTAGATACACGGTAGAGAACATCATGGACGACTGTCAATTTGGCTATTACCGTGGATCGCGTGTTGTTCTGCGAAAACTGATTGTCTTTCGTCCTTAGTACAGTACATATAATCAATGTAAAAAAAGTCAAATAAGTAACACGAGTTTTGCGTTGATTTTTCGATATTTTTATTTTTGAAAAGAATACGGACAACAACATGAAACGTATGCTTGGGGACACGATAGGTCACTACTATAATGTAAATTTGAATTATTTTGACAGAAAAATTGTGCGTAATTTCGTGCGAAAAACGCTAAAACGAAGTGAAGAGTACACAAAGAACGCAATTGCATCTGTTCAAGATGGCGCCAATGTTCGTTCAGCCTCTAAACAGTTAAAGATTCTGTTCGATACATTGCGTACTATTGTGAAAGGAAAGTGCTCGTCATCAATGGAAGCGCGTCAGATATTTTGCGTGCGTTAACTATATAATAATTCAAGGTGTTATTGAAGTAGATAATCGGAAAAGAAAACATGATCGAAAAAGAGACGGAAAAGGAATAAAAAATGCTCCAAAGCGCAAACGTGATCGCCGCACAGCTAAGCAACCACGTGAGTCGGAATGCACAACTTCAATTCCACACTCTGGCGATGCACTGATAGAATATATTCGTAAATCGCCAGAAATTTGTTTCGTACAGACAATTTTCATAAAATATACGAATTTTTTCGTACATATGATGAATCGTTCGCAGTTCTATTGAAACATTTTTATTTTTTATTACGAATTTTTCATGAATACCACGAAACGACTTTCGTTGGATTATTACGAAACAGCTTCATTCGGCAAACAAATTGTTCGCTGCTATATACGAACATCTTTGTAATATTTACGAGTACTATTCGTCAAACCGTCAACGTTAAAAAAGCTTCAATAGAGGTAGAATACGTCAACAATTCATCACGACGGTCTCAGTCTGACTATTTAGTAGCCGCATCCGTGCCCGCCGGTTTCAGGAAGATTTCCTGAACCTCTTTCGTTTCCAGTTGATCCAGAATCCGGAGCTGTACGGATTCAGCTGAGCCATCGCGAGCTGCACGTTGGTTTTGTATGAATAAGATTGAGTTTTTCTCTGCCGGAGCAATATCAAAATAATATGCCATTTTTTCCTGCTCATTATTTTATTGAACAATTTATAAAAAGAACAAGTTAACGCGCATCACTATCTTTAACCTTTTAAATATACGATCAAACATATTCCTCACCGCACCTATCCACCGCCTTCTAACCATCCTTCTCCCGGCGGCTCAAACAATCTAGTGGCTTTCACCCTTCTTCCCAGCCACCCGCTGGAAGTCCTCCATCCAGTTTGGTATTTATAAATATAAACTTGCTCACCGAAAGATTGCATACAATTCAATATTTGCCAAAAATGTATTTTTCGAGAGTTGAGATAAAAACTCCTTGTGATTAACAACGACAATAATATTTTGTACAGTAGAAGGAAAATAATAAATGTTTTTTTTGTATTATCAGTTATATAAATAGCCTCTAAGCAGGATTGGATATAATACAAATTTCAAAATATTTCAAGTCAATGACTGAGTGTTGAATTGAATGGTGTAATAAATTTTTGTATACGATGACTTGTTCTGAAGTTGTAAGCTTTAATATTGAAGAAATGTAAATTTAATGCTCGAAAGCAATTTTTACGGTCACGATCACATTATTTAGAAATTGTCAACTTTGGATGTTTAGTATCTTTGAAGAATATTACAACGTGAAGCAGCACCTCATATAATAATATAATTTTGGCAGTCAATCCTCCGAGACGGAATTATAACAAATTTACTTTTCAAACAAATTTAGTTCAAGATTTAATGTCTTCAGTAAAGTTTGCGAAACTGCTATTTCGAACAATTTTATAGAGTGAAACGGGCATAGAGTAGTTGTCCAGTCGATTGCATTGTTTGCAGCTCACCTGGGTTCGATTCCCAACCCCGTACGTCAGGTTAGAAATTTTTCTAACCTGAAAAAAGAGCCGAAAAACCCTAAGGTTAAAGCTTCTATAATCAATATAAAAAACTTTGTTGAAGACATTCTATTACTAATTTTGTTGAAGACATGAATACCCGGCCGTTTTACGCACGATTGCGCCATGTATATAGGAAATGCCATAGAACATGAACACATTTGCGAGTAGCGGCATTAATGTGCTACTACAAAATGAAGGAAAAACTAAAATCATTTGATTCGTATTAGACCAAGGGAAAAAATAACGTGGTAATATGATAGAGGGTTAGTTAGTGTTGGGTAATCTTTGCGTGACATAATTTATGAATGTTCCACAATACCACTTTTAAACTCATTGTTTAAGGTCCATTTTACATTGTCGACAACACTCCCGACAGCCGGTTGTCCGGAATTCAAGTTGTTTGCGATGAAACAATCTCGATAAACGATTACCCAGAGTTTAAACGCCTAGAGCATATACGTATGCTACAGTCAATAAACTATTCAAACATCTTATGCACGAAAGTATATTCTCCGTCGCATCGCTTGCTTGAAGCGAATCCTGACTAACAACCCACCCATTACCCAATCTGTGGTACTTATGGGAGTGTCACTGAGTCGGGGCCTTCCGCTAAGTAAGTACCACATCAACACTTCCTTTCTCATCCTAAATTACGGTAATGATGGTCGTGGCCCGCAATGGTGGCTAAAAGGCGAAAATCTCACTTGGACTGGATCAATTGTTATTCCCAAACAATGCTCCTCAAGTAGTCTGGCTGGAAATGAGAGTCATCAGTCTGCAATCTACGAAGTATACCATGCTTACGAAATGCAATATTATAATATAAACTATGAATGACATCTGTTAGACTAATTTTGTTTCTGAATTTTCAATAAATTATCAAACTTACATGAAATTTAAGTATTTTCGAAAATCTACGCCCCCAAACCAAATTTCTGGCTACGCCACTGTGTAGACATACCTTCGTTGGGTGGAAGAGCATATTTCGGTGTGGTTTTTGCCTTTCTCATAAAGGATATGCAAGAAAGGATATGCAATCACTCTGAAAACCGACTTTTCAATCGAGGCCCGGAGGGCCGAGTCTCATATACCATTCGACTCAGTTCGTCGAAATTGACAAATGTCTGTATGTGTGTATGTGTGTGTTTTCAAATCTCACTTTTCTCAGAGATGGCTGAACCGAATCGCTCAAACTTGATTTCAAATGAAAGATATAACGCTCCCATAAGCTGCTATTGAATTTTCTGTCGATCAGACTTCTGGTTCCGGAGTTACGGGTTGAAGAGTGAAGCCACCCAGAAAATTCCCATATAAAATAGTAACACCATGATGTCCAAATGGTGTAATACATATCAAAAGGGGTGCAAAATAACTCGGATTTGCGGGTCTAGATCTCTAATGATCATTCTGAGCAGCTTTGACCACATTGGCCACCTATGACGGTTATTGATGCCACCAGGTACTTTCCAAGTTCGTAAGTTAATCTCACACCTTTTTCTCAGGGAATTCTTGACCGACTTTTTGGTTCCAAATGAAAGATACAATACTCCCATGGACTGTTATTGAATTTCATTCGTATCTGACATTTGGTTCCGGAGTTACAGGTTGTTTATTGCAACAACATAAGAATTTCTCATATAAACCGGTACAATCGTAATACTTCAAAGGTTAAAAATCCATTTCTATTTGCAAGTCTAGATAACATCATTTCTATTTACAAGACTAGATCACTGATGGCTAATCAAAGATTCTTTGGATATAATGTCCACTATCGACAGTTCCGGAATTTTCGGGTTCTGGACGTATTCCAGAATTAGTCACATCGATTACTCGGTGATGACTGAACCGATTTTCATAAACCAAATCTCAAATGGTGGGTTGAGAGAATCTATCGACATTCTTACTATGATTTTCAGCTATCAACTCGGTACCGTTTGTTGATTTTAATCGACGATTTTATTAATTGTGTGTTTGAGCTGTTATGTCTACCCACATATGTACATATAATTCAAATCTACACCTGTTTGTATACTTATACTTTGAATATGTAACAGAACGTAACGCCACTAGCGAACGAGAACTAACAGAATAAAAAATCGTTCACTTCTGTCACCACTTCTATGGAACCTTGTCGCCGATAGCTTGTTGAGAAAACTAAATGAGCATGGGTTTCCGACGTATGGTTTCGCCGATGATTATCATATAATGATCACCGGTATTTGCATTAACACACTTTTTGATTTGATGCAACAAGCCTTATGTGTTGCTGAGCGGTGGTGTCTTCATGTTGGACTATCAGTTAATCCAAATAAAACCTCAATGGTGCTTTTCACGCAACGAAGGATTACAACCGGAGCTCGTCCATTGCAGTTTTTTGACTCTGAAATTATTGTCGAAGATCAAGTTAAGTACGTTGGGGTAATTCTCGACTCAAAACTTAATTGGACAGCTCACATCGATTTCAGGATCAAGAAAACTTGCATGGCCTTTGGCCAATGTAGACGGGCTTTCGGCAAATCTTGGGGACTCAAACCCAAGTACATTCAGTGGATCTACACAACAATTGTTAGACCAATACTGGCATACGGGTGCCTTGTTTGGTGGCAGAAGGGAGAAGTCATGACAATCCAATCAAAGTTAAACCATCTTCAGAGGATGGTCTTGATGGCGATGACTGGTGCGTTCTCGATAACACCTACTGCTGCTCTCGAGGCACTCTTGAACATAAAACCACTACATGTGTTTCTGAAACAAGAAGCACTTTCTTGTGCATACCGTCTTAAGGTTACTGGGCTCTGAAACAGTAACCCAATAGATCGTGTAACTAGCCACACAAGACTGTGGCCCCAAATGGTTACTTGGGATGAATATACACTTGCTCCCAGTGATCTTACACTCACATGTAGTTTTCCACTTAAAACTTTCATTGTGAGAATTCCTCTTCGCGAGGAATGGCTGTCTGGCTGGATGGAGCGACAACTTGAAGAATACGTAGTTTGTTATACGGACGGTTCTTTGTTAGAGGGCCGAGCCGGTGCTGGTGTCTATTGTCATGAGATGAGATTAAACCAATCTCATTCGCTTGGTAGATACTGTACCGTATTCCAAGCAGAAATCTTTGCGATTCTGTGTGGCGTACAATCCGCACTTCAACAGGGAATTTGTGGTAAAAGAATCTATTTTTGCTCTGACAGTCAGGCTGCCCTGAAAGCACTTAGTTCGGCAGATTCGAGATCGAAATTAGTAATCGCATGTCGAACTCAAATCGAAGAACTTAGCATTTCAAATGCTATCTACCTTCTATGGGTACCCGGTCATTCCGGTATTACTGGAAATGACGAATTGGCTAGAGCTGGCGCTGAGACTGATTTCGTTGGTCCAGAACCAGTTCTAGCACTGTCAATAAGTTGGATAAAGCACAAGATTCGCTCTTGGGCTGCATTCGAACATGCCAAACATTGGCGTAGCTTGCAAACTTGCGTTCAAACAAAGGCTTTTCTGCCGGATGTGAGTCCGAAAATGTCAAGAAATTTGTTGCATTTTTCCAAGCACAACTGCAGTATTCTGGTCAGGGCACTGACTGGACATTGCAAACTCAATTATCACATGGCTACTATTCAGCGCGCTGAGTATTATTCATGTGATCTTTGTGAATCAGATTACGGAACATCATATCATTTGAAATGCAATTGCCCTGTATTAATGCAATTGCGCATCCGGATTTTTGGTTCTCCATACATAGATGAACCTACAGAGAGCTGAAATTTAAGGATATGATATTTGTTCCTAACCCAGTGTGGTGAAGAGCTATAGCTATAGCTATAGCTTTTAGCCGTATTTGAATGACAATATTTCTTCGGGGGTGTTGTCGTTCTGTTATCTCAATATCCCCTAGGGGGTGTTGATATATCCGCTCACTGTTTGAGTAGAGGTTCTAAATCCCTCCGGGGGTTGGAAGTTTTATTCCTGCTGTTGTAGCACCTGCAGATCGTTCAGCATCACTCCGGGGGTGCAGAATGCTCTGTTTTAATTGTTCTGTGTCATTGTTTTCCTTACCCCTAACCTTACCACTTCCCCAATCCTTCCCATCAGGAAAATGATGAAAAGACGATTCTTGGCAAGGCACAAATCTCCGATCAACATGGGGAACGTGCCATTTGAGCCAGACGCTACTGATTCCTGATTCCGGTACCGTTTGTTGGTTTTAATCGACGATTTTATTAATTGTATGTTTGGGCTGTTATGTCTACCCACATATGTACATATAATTCAAATCTACACCTGTGTGTATACTTATACTTTGAATATGTAACAGAATGTTACGCCACTAGCGAACGAGAACTAACAGAATAAAAAATCGTTCACTTCTAGTTACCTACGAACCAGTCAGTATGCTTCTTCTCCGCCAGCTCCGAAAATCCTTTCTATTACATAGGCTAGCCTCAATTCGGTTGATTTCTTAGCTGTATTTTCGATTTAGGTATAACACTTTTTTACATTTTAACGACATTTAATTAGCTAGAGATTACTGGGTAGGGAAAGTTGTGAAAATTTAGAGCCCTAGTACTCCTGACGCCCTTCTACTACTTATGAGCAAATTAATAAGTATTGATGCCTTGTTACCTTAGTGTCGACTATCAGAGATAGTACTTCATCAGCCTTTAACTTCGCAAATTCTGTAGCATACGCACTAAGTTAACTAGCAGAATTTTCACAATAACTTACATCAACTTTAGACAATTCTAATACAGTGAAGATCCGTTTTTAACAGCCCTTTGATGAGTTTTAGGCTGTTAAAACGGGGATACACACTCAATTCGACTCGGCAATATCCCAACATCTGTGTAATCAGCAAAATTAGAAACTAATATCTCAGTAAAGTGAGATTTGTTAGCTGATTTTCGGTGGAATATTTTCCGAGTATCAGCTATGAAACGTCACTTTTACTGCGATCTCAGCCAAAAACTGGTTTACTGAGATCTCAGCTGTAGAGTTTTCGGCGAAAGAAGCGAAAAAAGCTGAGATTCGGCAGAAAAAATTAAGTGTGTATGGACAAAATCGGGACATGTATTTTTCTTTCTTTTTAACAAACCGAAGCTCCTAAAATATTCTTCTTTAGTCCCTAGATATAGCTTCATAACCCTTAAAGAATATTTAGTATAAATTTCGCTTAATAGAGTCAGACAGCGCAAAATTTAAAATAAAATTAAAATTTGGATTTTTTCATATTAAGGATCTCTAACATAAGAAAAATATGCTCAAGGAAAAATTTACTCGACTTGGTTCGTCTGCTAGAGCTCATCAAACTATCAATTTTCATATGAGGCTGACAAAATCGTGGGCTGATAAAAGCGGGTCTTCACTATAATCCATCAATCGTACAGTGTAATGGTACAACAACATGACAACAATGTTCCATAAATACCTTCTCGTCTCATTGCGACTGTACTCTCCGCAAAATAGATCTTTGTCACACACGTCCATAGCGAACTAGTACATTGTCACATTGTTCTTTCAAATTGATGTTCTTTGGGTGTTTCAAACAACTCGAATAATTAAAAATCATATTCGATTTTGTTCTGTTTGCTTTCGTCCATCTCTAGACAGCCAGTTTATAAAAGGAGCAAATGAGTTATTTTAACTCTTCAATCGTTTCCTAATACACTAGTTATAACATTATTTACTACTTGTATGGAATTGTCAGCTTTCAGATTCGTCCAAATCTGAAAAAATCAGATTTCGAAACATATGTGTTAGTTAATTGTCAGCTAATATTTTTTGCTGAATTAATACTATCAATGTTAGAAGTATTATTCGAACAGCATTATCTTGAATATAACCAAACATGACCTAAACTAAAATGATGAGCAGTCAACCGTTTGGCGAAGCTACAACCTGAACAAAGATTTCACGAACAGTACTACTTTCATTAGTTGATACCTTAAATCAATCGACCTATCAAATAAGTCATTACGAAACAAATCTACTCTGCAATACAGATATGAAATTAGTTTAGTTTGGAAATATAAATGATTTTTGGCTTTCTTATACCATGTTCACACTACAGAGTTAAAACATGTTATAATAATTAGCAACAAGAAAAACATCATCAAGATAGCGTTAAAACATTTCCATAAGAGACTTTTCTAATCCGAAGAGGCGAATGACCTTAAGGTTTAAACCTCTATAATCGAAATAAAAAAAAGTTTTTTATCAATTATCAATTGCGAAATTAATTGTTTTATTCCATATTTTAAATTTTACTGTAAGTAATAGGGGGACCCGGGGCTATTAATACAGTGCAGATAATTCGAACCCCCTCGATTTCTCAAAAAATAGCAAGACAATTCTGACTATCACACATATTCGTGGAACCACTATTCGGAAACATTAACTTTGTGAGCTGAATTTGATTCTTTGTTTTTTTTTTGTAGAAAGGAGATACTACGTGCTTCATTTTTTTGCCATCCTCAAAACACAAGTTATTATAATAGTAAAACCGTGATTAAAGCAATAAATAAAAGTAAAAAAATAAATAGTAAGTGTTTTGGAAAGCTTGAGGCTTCTATTTAATGGAATGATTTTTGTTTGGGTGAATACACAGATATTTTCGAGACGCTTACCACTTTTGTGCGAAATGAGCATACGGGGCTATTCGGACCCCCTATTTCGTCAACCACCGTTCAGCGGCTTGCGGCTGAGCACACCATTGCACACGCCACAGCAAAGAAAATACATGGGCCGCCAATCGACAGCTGTGACTTACCAGATAAAGTTTGTGTAAAGCAATTTTTTTGCTTTTTAAGGAGTGTCTCTTATAAATGTTTCTTAGATGAACATAATTCCATTATAAAAAAAAATTAAAGAAAAATGAAGGTCTGAATTGCCCCGTAGAGAGGTCCGAATTACCCCTGCATTGTAAAAGAAAGGAAAAACGTAGCGGTTTGCAGATCGTCGCCTAGCGATGCCATTGAGTAGTGCAAGTGAACCTTTTATGGCACCAAAAGGTAGCTGAGGTTTCAAACTAACAATTAGGACCTTTGACGGGTAAAGGTGCGGCGGTTATCGAATTATCCGATTCGGATTCAATTTGTGTTGATTAGATTCGAAAATAGTGAAACCGGACGCGAGAAATCGGTGCAATGAGTTCCGGGTCCGATGCATTGGCGGCGGCTGCTCCCAATTTTTGTGCCTCCGGTAGTTTGTGCTGGTGCAGCGTTTTGCTCGAACACGCTCAAAACGTTCCGCGATTTGAGTTCTAATTTTCAATTGACGTCAACTAGGCGTTGAACTGTTCGTTTTTGGAACAATCATTTCAATTAGGTTTTCTGAGGGGGCGAGGTTGGGTTTAGAGTAACTTTTGCTGCTCAATCGGTTTCAGCTGATATTATGTAGTAGATAGTTTGGATCACTAAAGTATTGATAGTAGGGAAATGGCCACTCAAGGTTTTGAAACAAATTTTAATAGCCTAGTGTAACTATTTTATGTACAAAAATTTAACTGTATCTACCTAAGATAGATATTATGTCAACACGAATTTGGATTGATTCAAATTATCTCATTAGGATTTACCTTTGCATAGTACCAGGCGTTTAGCTCGCAAGCCAAACTCATAATTTCGATTCTGCTTTTTCATCATCAAACCAGCACTTCTGTTTTTTTTTCTTTTTACTATGAAAATGAGGCGAAGCAACCGATATTTGAAGAAAGTAGTTTTATTTCAACTGAAAAATAGTGTTTACCGATTGTTTTAAGGAAATGTACAACTAAAACATCTATGCTTGCTTCTCGCGACGTCCCTCGGGACCAGCCAGTTGTTTAGCTGTTTGTGCGGCTTTTGTGGTTATTAACCTTCATTGTACTAAATGGAATTACACAAGTTAAGTTTGGTTGTTGTGTTTCGAATTCATCTCGTCAGTAACTAGCACCGTCTGGGTATCTGTATTTAATCTAGTACTCAAATTATTAAGATTATTAAGCAGCTCTAAATTTTAGCATTCTTCAACCTGGGGTCCGCTAGGGGACAGCGAAAAGGTTTCTGGTGGTACGCTAAAATGAATATCTATTCTGGTTGGGCATTAAAATTTAAATCTTTTTCGAAACAAACAGAAAACAATATATAGATAGCAAACGAAATGAATCTTCTAAAAAGTATTATATCGTCGCCTTCGGATACTGAAATGAACCAGCCACAGAAAGTATCTGTAAAGCGGGAAAATATAATTTCGATTGACTTTGAACAAAATCCTCTTTGACCTACAGTACATGACGTTGAACTCTTATTAAAAGTGATAACAGATTTTAATCTGAAGGAAATGACATACATACGATTACTCCAACTGAGAAACTGTGTATAGACTCCGTTTAACAGTTCAGCCGGCAGAAAACTTCCTTGCGAAGAACAACATGCAACATGGCGTCGAATATGACAACGTTAAAGCCAAGATCGTGGATATATGGATGACGATAAAATTGAAGTGCGCCTACACGACCTAGCGCCGCGCATTAGACCAGAACGCATTAACGATTAATGTCAAAATACTGAGAAGTAGAATTCGTTGCCCAAGTTACTTGAGGAAAAAAATTCAGTAGCATTCATAACGGCGTTCATGCCGTTAAAATGCGGTCGGCAATAAAGCTGTGCACTTAGTCTGTTTAGACTACGGGCCAGTTTTGTAAGCAGACGTCAAATTATAGAAAACAATGCTTCGCCAAGAAAAATCACCCAACTACGACCAATTCCAAAAAATTGTTTTCGGCAGATGTAGGTAAAACACAACCAACTAACTGATGCGCTTTGTATATCGAAACTAACTTCCTCTACTAACAACGAAATAACAACTATTGGTCTAGTCATCTAGTGTCTCCAAACCAACAACCAGCACAATTGATGCCGTAAAAGAGGGGTTTACAACAGCGACCCGTAAGAGCAAGAAACTAATAAGAACTTCCGACTTAAAACATCACGAATGTGGTACCAATCACGACATGAGCATGAGCTTGCTCCCAAATTGTGGTAAACAACACAGCTAATGCATCACTGCCTAGAAGAAGACTCTTAACACGCAGCAGCAAACTTCACAATAACTGTGTTATTCTTTTATTTTTACATCATGCTGTCCTTGGGGAGGAGAATTGTAGTACCACTGGTGATTGAATTCGGTAATAAGCGTGGTTCGCGTAACGTCCTGTTGAAAGTGTAGCCATCGTGGGATGTACAACGGTCAGCTTCATGTACCAAAAGTCGTCATCTCGTCAATATCTAACCTGCTTATTCCTTCTCGCGCCTTAGCCGCGGTTGCCCTTTGCGATATTGTACAGGGTCTCCTAAATAGTGACCTAAAGCTAGTAATATCGCCGATATCAGGTAAACCTTCGCTTGAGGCTTCTCATGGCCGATTTGGTTTTCCCTCAGCTGGTGAGCTCCCAGCACGCGAAGCTCAGTAGGTGCAAAGATCCCGGCCACATCATGACGACATCATTTCTCCGATCTTTTGTCGTCTCTGTACGTCAATAGCCGATAGCCTTTCATTAGTGGCACGTTTGTTTGCCTCTACGTGTAAGTCGGTATCCTAAACATCTTACGGATATCAGTGCACCACAGAATACTATTAGCTGCAGATCTTCCAGGTTCTGCACAAATTCCAGGTGCATCGGAAGAACGTTAACATTCAACGTTAACAGGTCAACTTAAAAAAATACTGCAGCTTCGGGATCCTGGGGCGCGATGTTGGGTCCATGCCGCGATACTGCGCAATCGCTTCGTCGATATTGCAGACCAAATCTCGTAATAGCTCCTGATCAAGGGGTGGGTCTTCTGGCAATGATTCTCTTTCTTTTCCTTTTTATTAACGACTAAGAGTGAGTCAATTTTTTGTTGTAACAAGTGAAACGATGAAGAAATAATGTTTTGAAAAGCGTAGAATGGGGTAATATGAGCAAGATTAGAGTTTACTAAAGACTTAACCCTTTTTCTTCTACTACAGGAGTCTGCAAGATTGGTATAGAATATTAACCAATTTTTGCGCTAAAAAAAGAATCAGATGTTTCTTATTCGGACTTGTGGGTAATGAAGTTTTAGTGAATTTTTCAATACCTTAGAAATCGTGAAATATAGGATCCGTATAGGCCATCGTTGATTAACGTTAAATACAAGATGGCGACTTCCGGTTACCACAAAATGGTGAGGACATCCTCTTTTAAATGATATCAATGTGGATGTCATTTAAAAGAGGTGGTCATTTGAAAGGGTTTTTTTATCCTAAGGTTATTTAAATAACCTTAGGATAATTTTTTTTGATTTTTTCACATCTATCCACCTCTAAGGGCGATTTTCTTAAGTAGGTCTGAATAGCCCCGGGTTGTGTATCATGAAGGTAACGCAATCGAGGTGCGACGCAAGTTCTGTGCCCTAACACGCACGATAACACTAGTCGTAAGTTCATGTCAAGAAGTACTCTCTTTTAGAGATGATAAATGGAGAAACATCTTCTCATGCCCGAAACACGGTGTGTGAGTGGTGATAATGCAGCTGACGCACATCTTTTCTTTCTTCGTGAAACAGTCAGATTTCAACGCATTACTAATGCAAATAAGCTTCGCACTTCGGAAAACTGTTGTTGTTTGTTTATTAAGGTTTTAAACCCAACGGTCATTTGCCTTTTTGAGTTCGTATACAATTCAAAGATAATTACAATTCATAAAATAATAGTAAAAAAAAAACAATCAAATATTATTGCTGCCTTTCTGGGCGCACTGCTTCCCGCTTCTCGTGTTTATCTTCTTTCTTGGTGGTGAGCAATGGTCAGGTTTACCTACTGTCGCTTGCTGCTCAGTCCGTCTGCCCTCTCCCTCGCTCGTGTTTACGTCCATGTCTTCATCGTTGGAGCTTTGTTCGTCGTTGTTAGATTATTGGTGCTCTTTGTGTTTTCGTGTGACGCTGATATAGCTGTCTTCCTTCTTGTTTATTTCATCCTTCCGTGGAATATTGTTTGTCCGGCATGCATTTTTTGACCGGCTGTCTGGGGTGTACAGTAGATGTCCAATGCTGTTTGGTGGTGTGGGTTGTAGTAGATGAATTTTCTTTAGTTGTTTTGGCACATGGCTTTCCGTAGTGTGCCGTATTGTTACAAAACTGGCACGTGGGCGTCTGTCCAGGGTATGTGCAAAGGGTTCTTTGTATGTAGTTAACACCTTGCGATGATCTGGCCTCGAAAGTTAAATAAGACTGTATAGGTTGGTTCAGTCGCATTCGCACAACCCGAACACCGTTGGGTATGCCAAGGAAAAAGTTTCTCCATGTGTCGTTAGAGACTGATTCCACTTCTCCATACTTCGACATGAATCTTTTAATATATTCCGTGCCAGTACGAGGTGCCAGATCATGGAGTTTTATTTCAGTTAGATCGAGATCCATATACACGGGGATCTTGGTTATGACGTTTTCATATTCGACGTCATGTTGCATGTTGTTCTTTGCTACGAAGCTTTCTGCCTCGGCTAAGGAGTTGAACGTTATTAGTACTACATTCCTGGTGTGGTGAAGCTGGACGTGTGAAACCTCTGTAAGATCAAGTTCCATTTTCACCTTGACCAACTGTTCCACCTCGCGCACTGAAGGTCTAAGACGGGCTTCTGATATGTACGAGATGAGGAAGCAGACTGACTTCGGAAAACTTTGTGCAGGTTTAACTAACTACAAACACCTATAACAATGAAAACAAATACAAAAACCCCATCATCTTAAATTAATCCACAAACTGTCGCGAAACCACCAGTGAATGAAAAATCATCTACGACTCCGTCCAGTATGTTTGAAGTTATGAAATAGCACCTCCAACAACAAGACTGGTAATGATGATTTAATCCGCAAGGAATCAATCAAAGAAATCTACAATCTTCAAGACAGCAGCAGTGATAACAGTCTGAACAGAAGCATCAAACCAGGAAGCGAACCAAATGACTCCCAGCCGTTAGTAGGCCAAGTTCATGTTCAAAACGGTCCACCGCCACGGAAAATAACCTTCGTAACCTTCGTACGTGCCGTGTGTTAAGTAATCGATGGACACACATAAAATGCATTTTTTAAATTTACTTCTTGTTTAATAAACTCCTTTAAGCCCGCCCATAGACCTTTCTTAAAACAAAGAATTACGAACGCCAGATCATAAGATATAATGAATCATAAATCAGTTCAAATTGCATAGTCGATCTGCAAACAATGTACCTAAATCTATGAACAAAATCATAAATCAACATTGGATGTATGAATAATGATAATAAATTTGGCAATAAGTTCACGGATAGAAAAAACAGCTGGAAATAACATAGCTGAAATCAGCTGAAATCGTTTCGCAGGTGCTACGGAAGAAACATTACACTGATAATATAAATTCGTAAATATTATGAAATTGATCATGAAATACACGAATTCATTCGTCGTTTTCTGCAACGAAGTATTTTCGTGCATTGTAAATAGTAGGTTTCGTTCATTTCATGAACTAGAACGGCCGCTTGGTGAACGAAAGCTTTCGTAAATTTTACATATTTAGTATACACTACACGAATGTTATTATTGATATCGACATTATTTTTCGTGAATGAAACAAAATGTTTTGATTATTTTAATAAACGTTTGTGTATATTACGAAAGATTTCGTTGGTTTCACGAATTCATTTCGTTCATCATAGAAAAGTTTTCGTATTTATTAGCATATTATTTTTTTCATTCGATCTTTTGGGATCGATATTTGACAACACCGATTTTTTTTATTTAAAAAGCCGATCTGGCAAAATCGATTTTATTGTGGTACGAAGAAATGGCCACTTGATGAACGAAAGTTTTCGTATTATTTACTTATTTAGTGTACATTGCACGATTGTTGTCGTTGATAACGACATCATTTTGGTAAATGAAACGAAATGATTCGTTTATTTTAAAAAATGTTTGCGTATAATACGGACGTTTTTGTTGGTTGCACGAATTCATTTCGTTTATCTTAGAAAAGTTTTCACATTTATTAACATATTTGTTTCAATCATTCTTTTAGGATCACAATAATGATCCATGACAACAACGATTTTTTTTTTATTTTTTTAACTGGCGAAATCGATTTTATTTCAACCTGCTAGAAAGATTGTGGTGTGAAGTAATGGCCGCTTGATGTACGAAAGTTTTCGTAAATTTTACATATTTAGTATACATTGCACGAATGTTATTGTTGAAAGCAGCAATATTTTTCCGGAATGAAACGAAATGTTTCGTTTACTTTAATAAACGGTTGTGTATATTACGAACGATTTTGTTGGTCGCACGAATTCATTTCGTTCATCTTAGAAGAGTTTTCGTATTTAATAGCATATTATTTTTACATTGCTCCAGCAGAGAAAAACTCAATCTTCTTCATACAAAACCAACGAGCAGTTCGCGATGGCTCAATTGAATCCGTACTGCGCCGGATTATGGATCAACTGAAAGCGAAAGGAAATCTTCCTGAAAACGGAGGTCACGGATACGGTTACTAAATAGTCAGACCGAGATCATCGTGATGATCAACAATTATGACCCATATTCTACCTCTCTTTTGACGTTGACCGTTTGACGAATGATGCTCGTAAATATTGCGAAGGCTTTCGCATATAGCAGTGAACAATTCGTTTGGCTAACGAAGCCGTTTCGTAATAAGCCAACGAAAGTCGTTTCGTGGTTTTCACGAAAAACTCGTAAGAAAAAATATAAGAGATTCAATTGAACTACGAATGATTCATAATATGTACGAAAAATTCGTATATTTTATGAAAATTGTCTGTACGAATCTAATTCGCAGCGATTTACCAATATAATCTATCAGTGTAAACACAGCAACAAAACACATGCTTTTTGTGGTTTTTCGTTACTTTATCCAGTCCCAGCCTGGACCGTAGCACTAGCCCAGTCATTGTCCTGAACACTTAGAATCGACTACGAAGTCTTTCGAAACAGAAGGTCAAATATTGCCACGGAATGTAGAGACAAGGATGTAAAAACGTGACTGTTCCTGAATTCGTAACAATCTTCTCACAAATTTGAAAACATGTTTTTCCCGTGTATAAAAATGACATTCCGTTGAGAAAAATTTTCTGAAACGATCTTTTTTCTGACCTTAGAATAATGAAATTCTGATCACTTTATTTCTCCATACGCGAAGTAATTTTATTGTATATATCAACAATCAATGTCACTCCATTCTAGCGTTCCTTGCTTCACATTTCATCTAGTTGACCGACTAGGTAAACTGAACCGGTCTACGAAACCCCATCGTTACTAAACTTGACTTTTCCTATAAATAGTTATATTTTCGTTTCGATCATCTCTGAATAGCACTTGGTCACTTTTTTACACAATCCGTCACCAATCAAATTAATCGTGTAATTTTCCGGACGGCTTCACTTCACTATTTATTAATCATTTTTCGTTCTCGATTTTACATTTTTTACCACTTTCCCGCACTCGCGATTATAGCAACCACCTCGTGTCGGAGTCAATTCGAAACTGATCGAACGTTTTTTTTTTCTCACTTTCCTCAGTTCCGACCGGACAACCCGAAAATGGCCGGACATGTTCCAAAAATTTACAGCTCAGAGCTTATCGTTCATTTCACGGGTGGTCCCGAAGTCATCTAATTGTTTTTCCTCTTTATTGAGTTTGAGTAGTAGCAGAAGCAGCAGCAGCAGCAGCAGGAGCACCTGGCGATTTCGGCGATTCACGACCGTCCCCTTTATGGCAAAGGACGCGACGGAATTGACTTCCAACTCGCGCGGACAATGGTTCGGGCATGGCGCAGCAGACCGGGCGTTTGGGTGGGTATGGACTGGGTGATAATTAATTTTGAAACAATAACTGAACTGCTGCAAGGTGGCTGTCCCATTTTGGCTACTGAACACATTATGCTACAACAGGGTGCGGGTTTGGTAAGGATGGAGTGGATTACGCGACCATTCAAGATTGAAAATGGATTTTACACACGTTTGCACGCGTAATTATAGATAATTCAAAGGAATCGAATAGGGAAACAAAAGGTGCATCAAACTACGGGAACGCGACTGGTTCTGGCAGCATCCAGTGAAAGCATTTCAAACTGTTATTGTTGTTCTACTACTAGTAACAAGTGACTTGATTGAAGCCCTGTTTAATGTAGAAATTTAGTTAGTTATGGTATATCTGAATAGAAATAGATTCTATTGTTAATTCTGTCACCATGAATGCTCTGCATTTTTGTTATTAAAAGCTGTTGAAAAACTTGAAAATTTATTTAATTAAAAACAATCATCAACAATATTTGAATTTCCAGTGCCGATACATTTCTGCGCAGGGACATCTGCAAAAAAAATGTTTGGTCACATTCATGCCATAATGCACTGCAGGATTGATGAATTCCGCCCGGTGGTAAATTAATGTTGTGGTATTCTGTATATTCTTTTCCATATTGCTGTCCCCGAATTAATGAAAACAAATGACTGGGAAATGTCATGACAGTTGATTGTTGCTCATCACTCAACCAGTGGGATGAAGAATCATTTTGCTTCATCACTCATACCAAGGCTAGGGAAGAATTCGCTACAATCTATAGAACATGTGGTTTAACTCCCACATATTTGCAACTAAAGAACTATATTATATTGTTCTCTAGCAAGAAAAATTCGAATTTAAGAACGATTTCAGCGCATGATAGATACGATATCGAAGTCATGAATTGTGTGCCGACTTTGTCCCATCAGTATATGGCACCGACTTGGTGACCAGATAGACGCTAAAACCAAACACTACTTTCGTGAAGTGAACCAATAGTTAGCAAAAAAAGTTATTTTATTCATTATTTAGATAGAAAAATACTGTTTTCAGCTAAGTTGAAGAGAAGCTTACTGCTATTTTCTTACAACGTCATCAACTTGGTGGTGGTTGTGAGATGTAGGGCATTATTTGTGAAGAGTTTTTTTCGAAATATGTTTTCTTCTGATGTTTTAAACGATTTATGATATTCTAGAGTTATGTAGGGTATAGACACTCATAGTAATAGACCAGCGAATGTACTTCTATCGAGCCAAACAAGCTGTCAAAATCCGGAGCGAAACGAGCATGACATCGTACAATTCAAACAAGCAGAATAAGTATTGCGACATTATTTTAAAAACATGTATTTTGTTATTCGCAGTAGGCTTCACTTTTCATGTTTGTATTAGTATTTTACAATATTATTGAGAAAAATATTTATCGTGTTCACTAAACTGCATAAAAAGCATGCTCTTTTCATCAACTTTATGTTTTTGAAGAAATTGGATTTTTTTTCTTTTCCTAATTTCTGGTTGCTCAGCATCAAACGTATAGCTTCTCTTTTGATTCATATATTGAACCACTTGCAAAATTATTTTGATAAAAACAGATGATCGATTACAGTCGAGCACGTTCGAGCTTGCACATTTTTGGGTGCTGCCAGTTTAACATGCATGTTTTTCTAGTTGCCAGTTTTGCGGATTTAGCATCCGAATGTATTACGATGAGTGTTTATAATGTAGACTACTAAAATAGGTAATTTTGTGAGAGACTATTTCACTATCGCTTATCGCTTATCGTTTGTTGATTGAACATAGCTTATTTTCAAAGGTCAACAACTCTTAAATGGTAGCCACTCGGTAGATAAATGAAAATACATAAAAAATTATCTAAATGCAAGCAAAATCAGAGCGCCCCAAGGCTGAAACAATTGCAGTGTAATTTGTGTGATTGCGTAATGAAAAGCACCTGAGAACTATTTTTTTCGAATTTGTACCAGATTGGAAGTTTATTTACTTTTAATTACGTAATAGGTGCAACCGAAATATCAATTAAGGTATTGAAGGTATCATTTGAAGTTAATTTTCCAGGCAATAGTTGGTATTGAAAATTGTTTGTGGTTCACGTATTGTCATTGAAAACTCTGTTGGGATTGGTTTGCCATGTGATGAGTAATTGCCCACTTGAGATGGATTCTCCTCTGCGTTTTCCGCGCAGAGTTTTCCGAGCTGCACGGTCTGATTACAGTACACTGGAGCTTTCATTTAATAGTCAACCCGGGAGTTCGTAAAAATTTAATTCGTTCGTAAAAAAGTGTTTGTTATTTGGAATTTAGTTCGTAGAAAAGGTTCCCTTTATCAAATTGTTAAGTTGGTATACTAATTCTTTTTAATACGTTGATTTGAAACGGCTCACATCGGTAGCTAAACGGAGCCGTCGATCCTTGATACGTTTACACGAAACTTTCTATTGCGCACGGAGACCTTTTATCGCGACGGGAAAACGTTTGTACATATTCTCGCCTACAGCGTTTTGGGAGTCATTTTATTCTCTCTTATCTCGTACCCCAGGACCCTCCTGTAGTAAATAAGATGACCATGTAAATAAAAAAAACAAAACAAAACAAAAATCTATAGCAGATATGCTTGTCATCTTAAACGTCATTACGGATATAATAAAGATGTTAGTCGACAGACACGTAGAACCTTACAACAGCTAGAGAAATCTCGCAACGCGTTGAAACCGATACACTGTCATTACAGTTTAGGCACATTAGGCGAATACCAAATCATAATGAGTTATACTCTAAAATTTCATGTTTACTATTGAGAAATTCATATTACGAAAAGAAAACGACGGGCAATGATAGTTCACTGTTACGACAAAAAAAAATATGATAATAATAATAACGATAATAATTATTACATGTTGTCAATATTGGTAATTTAAGTAGATTTGATTTGTTTCATTGTCTAGTAGATATTCTGAGCGTGTAATTGTGGTCGCAAAAACGCAAACTAGACGGAGAACAAAGAAAATAAAACGCAAATTGAGGTAGGTTTCAGACCGGATATAGACTGGTGAGTGTATATTAGGGTGGGACAAAAAATAGATTCCAGCTCCGAGCAACTTTTTGGGTACCATTTGGGTCCTAGAACATCTGTGCAAATTCTTAGCTTGATCCCTGAAACTATATTTTTGCGCCCACTGTTTAAAGTTTACATGGGATTTTATATGGGAAAATTAACTATTACAAAATAATTCCTCCAGGAGTCGCCCATTGCTTCCTAAAAATAAACCGTTATGTAGCTTTTGTAGGAAATTTAACAAAGAAACAAAGTTTCGAAAACTACGAAACGATCTGACACTTGAGAAAAAAGTTATTAAGCTGAAACCAATTGATGTTCTGACGATTGATAAAATATTCATTTTTTCTAGCACCACTGCTGTTGGTTGCTCAATTATATGCAATTTTGTTTTGAACTTCTCTTAATGTGTCTAAATCATTTATCTATACTGTTTGGCCACTTCACGAGAGTTTTGAGGGATAAATTGAGTCTTCTTTTGTACATAATAAGAGAAAATTAAAGATTTTGAATATAATTCGATCGTCAGCAGCAGTGATGCTAAGAAAAGTAAAATTTTCATTAATATTCAGGGCATCAATCGGTTTTTGCTTAATAACATTTTCAACAAACATCAGATCGTTTCGTAATCTTCTAGACTTTGTTTTCTTGACAAATTCCCTATGAAAATCAGACATATATTTATTTTTAGGAGGTAACGGGCGACTCTTGGAAGAATTAATTTGCAAAAGATGTTTTCCCCATACGAAATCCCATGTAAACTTTAAACCGTGGGCGCAAAAATATAGTTTCACCGATCGAACTAAAAATTTGCTGAGTTGTTCTGGGAGCTAAATGGGACCCAAAAGGTTACTCGGAGCGAAATTTTATTTTTTTTCATATAACTATGTCCCACTCTAGTGTATATGTGCGTTTGGCAAAGAGAAAAGAAAAATCGAGTTAGCAATTCATTCTGTGATTGATTGCCATGAAGGAAAGTCACATTTTGTTTGGCGGAAGAAAAAGTTCGGATACGACACCTCCCTGGTTCCAATAGTTTCCCGGAGTGAAGGTCTCATGATCTACAAGCGTAACTAGTTATCTTCCGGATGTGTATTGGTGTGGTACACACTCCTTGAGGGTAATGCAAAGTTGCATGAGATATTGAGTCTAATTGATGTTATCCAAGTTATAATAGTTATCCAAGAATTATCTGAAATACGGAACTTAAAATCTACAAGTAACAGATTAAAGATTTGTTCTGCTAACGGATGTTATAGCTTAACCAAGAACTTTTTTGAGCACAGGTCCAAACTTCAACGGGACAAGTAGGAACCGGATATTTGGCGCTAATTTGAAGTCCAAGATGGTAATGGATGTTTGGTACAAATGGCCAAGATGGCGACTTACGATTGAGCAATAGTCTTTATAACCCTAACAATATGGGTATTTTTGGGACGGGTTTGACAAGTAGGTGATGAAAAAAGATATTTGACGCCATTTTGAAATACAAGATAGCGATTTCCGGTGGCCCAATGTTTTCGATAACCCTAACAATATTTATATTTAGGTATTTTGGAACATGCTTGACAAGTAGATGGTGAAAATGGATTTTTGGACCTTTTTCAAATCTAAGATGCCGGCAGGCCCGACGAGAGGGGGGGTCAGGGGGGGCAACTACCCTGGGGCCCGGGTCTGTTTTGGGGGCCCGCATTTTTAACTGAATTAAATTTATTTTAATTTAATTGATGAAGTTTATTGTTTCTATAAGATATATATAAGATTTTATGGTCACCGCAACATATTTATTTCATGGACTTGTTGACTTTTCTCGGTGAAAATGAAAACTTCAAATTTTCCCATTACTACATTTATTGTTTCTGTCGACACTGCAAATATATTACAATCAACTACTTTAACTTAAGCGGCATTAATTGGGTTCGCAATAATACATCATTTCTGTACCCAGACTCATCACACTCATCAACTAACACGTGTATCACTCAGCTACTCGACGGTTACAGCACCGCGGGGCTAGTTCAACTATGTGACGTCACTAATGACAACAACTGTATTTTGGATCTTTGCTTTGGAAGCCAGGAGCTCTCCGATCACTTTGCCGTTTGTCGTACTCCAGCTCCTCTCGTTAAACTATGCCAACACCACCCTGCTCTTCATTGTTTTCTCCGAAAATGTGTACCTTGTACATTCTAAGATACCACTGAGAAACTGACATATGCCTATCGCAAGACAGATATTCGAGGAATGCACCTTTTCTTGTCTCGTATCAATTGGAATGAAATCTTGCCACAATCTGATGCAAACGCAGCGGCTGAAATTGTTTCGAACGTACTGATTTATGCTATCGACCTGTTTACTCCTAAAAAACTCAATCATGGCTGTGAATATCCTCTATGGTCGAATCGTACACTAAAAAAGTTTAAATCGACCAAAAGGTCAGCTCTAAAAAAGTTTTCGAAATGCCGAACCGATATGCTAAAGAATCAGAATCTTCTTAAATCATTGTTACAAGAGACTTAATAAGTCTCTCTTCAATTCCTACCTTCATCGTATTCAGAGCCACCTTCGTAACAATCCAAAAAAGTTTTGGAATTGCGTTAATGAACAGAGGCGTGAGTCAGGTTTACCCACTTCTATGTCGCTGGGTGATTTAGAAGCGACTTTATTGCCGGACATCTGTGAGTTATTTCGCCAACAATTCAGCAGTGTTTTTACCAATGATACTCTTAATAATCAACAAGTCTCCGCAGCAGCCGACAACATTCCCCGTAGGACTAGTATTGGACATCATTTCACGATATCTTCCGATATTGTGCAAAAAGCTTGCACAAAACTCAAGTGTTCTAACACTCCTGGACCTGACGGAATCCCATCATCTATCATTAAAAAATGCTCGTCGTCGCTTTGCCTACCTCTGTCCGTCGTTTTCAATATATCGTTAAGTTCCGGAGTGTTTCCTACCATCTGGAAATCATCTTACGTTTTTCCGGTTTATAAAAAAGGATCCAAAAGCGAAGTTCCCAATTACCGAGGAATCGCATCTTTATGTGCACTATCGAAATTATTGGAGCTCATCGTTCTCGAGTTTTTGACACATTGTTGTTCTAGATACATCTCAGAAACTCAACACGGTTTCATTCCCAGGCGATCTACTTGCACTAATTTAGTAGCCTACACCTCATTTATCGCTCGCTCGCTACAGGATCGATTGCAGGCTGATGCAATATACACCGATCTGTCGGCCGCCTTCAATAAAATCAACCAATGGCTTCGATCTTACTTGTCAGGCCGTAAAATGTCTGTTAAAATCGGGAATCATTTATCCTCATCCTTCGACGTAACGTCCGGCGTACCTCAAGGCAGCCATATCGGTCCTTATATTTTCCTTCTATACATAAACGATCTGGATTCATTGATTAAGTGCTTCAAGGTGTCTTATGCCGATGACTATAAGTTATTCCATGTAGTTAAAAGTTACTCTGATGCTTTGTTTTTGCAATCTCAGTTAGACATTTTCGCTAATTGATGCATGACTAACAGGATGGTTTTGAATGCCTCGAAGTGTTCTGTGATTACGTTTGCACGAAAACGCTCCATCGTAACATTCGACTACACTATCTTGCAAAACAAATTAAAAAGAGAAACTACAGTGAAAGATTTAGTGGTTCTTGTGGATTCAAAGCTTACATTTAAGGATCACATTGCTTTTATCTCGTCTAAGGCTTCGCGTAATCTAGGAGTTATTTTTAGGGTTACTAAGCATTTCACTAACGTACAGTGCTTAAAAACGTTGTACTGCTCGCTCGTTCGTTCCACACTGGAATACGCCGCCGTTGTTTGGGCTCCTTTCTACAAGAACAGCATTCAACGCATCGAGAGTATTGAGCGTAAATTTGTGCGTTTTGCGCTGCGCCACCTGCCTTGGAGCGATCCCTACAATCTGCCCAGATACGAAGATCGTTGCAACCTTATTGGTCTTGAAACACTGTCTTTGCGCCGCAATGTGACCAAAGCGTCTTTTGTCTCTGATCTGTTATTGTCTCGCATTGACTGCCCTGATTTACTCCGTCTTCTCAACATTGATATTCGCCTCCGAAACCTTCGTTCCTACTCTTTTGTCCGTCTTCCAGTGTCTCGTACTAATTATGGCAAAAATGAACCCGTCAGTAGCATGTGTAGAGTGTTCAATCAATGTTACAATGTCTTTGACTTCAATTTGTCTCGCACTTCTTTAAAAAAATTGTTTTCGCGCACCCTTTCCCAAACCTGATAGTGTTAGCCAATTTTTTATGTTAATGTTAATACTTTACCTATGTAAGATAGAGTTTAAGAAGTGTTTATTTTAAGCAGTGTTTAGTGTTAGTCATTGTATCATTTGGTTTGTTTGTTAAATGTTGATACCTAAAAGATAGAGGTTTTGTGCCTACGGGAGAAGGAGCTTTTGAAAATCCACTCCCGCGGGTTTTTCCCTCTCAATAATAATAACTACGTTCCAATCGTTCCAATGGTTTTCTGAAGTACGTGAACGTAACCCAATTAGATTCATTTAACAGTGCAATAGAACCATTCTGGTTTCATTTATCGCAAGTGTTTGTCAAAGTGTACAGTATGAAGTTGTTTACAATTTATCATATTCTTAGCTAATGTTACTAATAAAAGTTGGATATTTTCGGAATGGGGTTGACGAGTAGATGACGAAAATCAATGAATGAAGCCACTTTGAAAACCAAGATGGCGAATTCCAGTTAAGACATCTCTATAACCTAAACTATTGACATTTTCGAAAAAAGATAATCATAGAATAGATATAGGTATATTGATTTGTGATGCGGATGATATGATTACAGAAAACTTCTCTGAACCAGAAGACGCTATATTGGCCTTCAAAAGGGCATCGCTCATCTACTCAGCAAACCCGCTTAAAAATACCCTCATAGTTTATACAGATATTGTTTGAAATAGCTCCAAGGTACCATTTCTATCATCAACTCATTAGGCTCGTTTCAAAAATTCCCAAATTGTTTGGGTTATCGAGATTATTGTTCAATCGGAAGTCTCCATCCTGGATTTCAAAAAGGTGCCAAATATCCATTTTCATCATGTACTTGTCAAGCCCGTTCCGGAAATACCCATATTATTAGGGTTATCGATAATGTTGCTCAACCAACGAATTTTGATAAGAATGTGAAGCGAATTTTTTACGATCTAAATCCCAAAAAACGAACTAATTCAATTTACGAACCCTTGGCTTGGTCCGTAAATAGAGGTTCCAGTGTACACATTTGATGCAGAAAAATGTGGGAATTGAACTAGATACTTATTCTACCTATTGGTATTCACCAAAAGTTGAAACTCTTTCTCTCACAACTCTCTGTCTCAGTCTTTTTAACAGCAGACTTCGCTGTTGGATCCCATTCATCGCATTCGGAATGTTTTCTCTCTGAATGTTAGCGCAAACGTAACAACTGATTCCAAAACCGATTTTACCATGTTCAGAAACCAATAAAGAAAATTCGTTCAGGTCATAGTGACAACTGCAATAGCTGCATCCAGTGCCTCAAAATCATCAACATGTACCAACAATAAGAAACAAGGCAGCATCAGTGGTGCGAAATTTTACATTCAGTTGCCTATTTCTGATTAATTTGCTGAATTCAATATTCAGTTTCAATGCTTCCCTCATTCATTCACTTCCAAACTGACTGAAATTTTATGCAGAATCGAATGGTTGAGTGCAGAGGAAATATAAATTCATTCACAAACCAAAGCATTCATTTGTTATTATGTGGACAGTTTGAAGGCAGAAGTTCTTTTACATTTTCGAGCATAACTGAACTGCATAATCTATATCTGGTGCACTTTTGCTTGATGATATCAGAGCGGACGGACGAGGAAAACAAACAAACATTCGATTCATCGCGGCGGGCATAAATAGAATTTTATTTCTCTTTCAAGCTCACGAAGGGATGTCAATTTTTCTAAGCTCGGATTCTGAGCAGCATTACCGATGGTAGCATTAACGTGCGTCAAGGGAGCATGAACGATGGCGATATGGACTGTATGGCAATGTCGCAAAAAAGGTTTCCAATTGCAATGGCAAATCGGACGCAAGTCATTCTAATGGCCAGCCACAAACAAATATTCCTTTATTATTTTTATTTTTTTCATCTATTACTTATTTAAAATACTGACAACTCTGGTAAGCTAACGCATTGAATCGTATCGAATAAACAATTTTCATAAAAAATAGTTTAATTGAAACGGTTGCATTTGTATAGTTCCTCTAATCGATGTTGAAATAAGAAGTCATATATGGTACGGCCCGTCAGTACTTCGAACCCCGGGGCCCGGCGCGGCTCTCGACGGCCCTGGATCCCGGCTTCCGGTTGAACAATATTCTTGATAACCCTAACAATATGGGTTTTTTGAAACGGGCTGGAAGAGTAGTTGGCAAGTTGGCGGTACTATGTACAGTGCAAAAATAGTCATCAAATGTTTTCATTTAAGGAATTCACTCCAAAGTAAAATAATCTTGTGGTATTGTCTTTTGTCTTTTGTCTACTTCGGCCAATCGCCTGAAGAATTTCAAAAATTTGCTTTGAAATATGGAGTATGTGACGAAATCAAAACACCGGTGTATTGAGACTAAACTATGATGGCAAGTGTCGAATAATATACAGTTTTATTGAAAAGACAATCAGCACATTTCATAAGGACCACTGCTCTAATCGAATTTTGCTTATTTTCTGGCATCCCGCCAACTTACCCCGGGGCTGGGATAAGTTGGCAGGTTTTCCGCGTCACAAATTTTTGTCTCTTAAAGTGGAGACAATGTATCAAACACTTCAATAAACTCTTTCCTGCAAAGTGTTTAATTTTAATAAATCAAAGCGATAAAAAATGAAAACTGAAATCACCGACAACTAGCCGCGGTCTCCCCTAAACTTTCCATTGATAACTAAAAACTTTCTCTACTCTGCAAGAAGTACTGCAATAGTCCACCTATAAATCTCCAGCTTGGCGTTGCCTGACAGTTTCAACAGCGCAAGTCCTACAGGCGGTGATTGTTTTCCGCATTGTTAACAACACATAAAAGCGCGAAAATTACTATCTGGTTTCGCAAGGTATTTGCATTTACGGCCAAAACAATAATTCCTAGCAAATTTAGATTCGACTCAATTTTATACCACATCTAAAAAGTAGATCAGAAAAAACAGATCAAAAATGGGGATTTCACATCGCTAGATCCAAATGGCTAGGTGTAAAATCCAATGAACCAGAACGGGAATTTCATGTGTATTTTAGTTTCCAAAGCAGCGAAGTAATAAAGTGTGAAAATCTGGGACGTGGAGATTTTTTGATCGCGTGAAAATGAGCGTTTATATGTTTGCACTTGAGACCAAACGTCACCTAATCACTGGGGCATGGATTACCAGAGTTTGTATGTTAAAGTGTTTGTTGCGTGTGCTAGCTTACGTGAAATTTCACAAGTATAAATATATTTGTTCAACTGTGGGGCTATTGGCACACTCAAAATTAGGTCGGCAATAGGAAAAAAAATCTAATAGCAAACACGCATAATACTAAAAAGGTATAAAAAAATTCTAGCTGAGCTAGATCTGAGAACTGATCCTAACCCAGACTAAGCTAGTTTGGATCCATGGACTGATCCGGAAACCGTGATCTATTCCGGATTTGGAGTCTGGGCTGGGTTTAAATCGGGACCAGGCATCTAGAGCTTAAGGTGAGAGGCCGTGGTAAGTATTTTAATTGTACAACTGGTACGATTGGTTTCTGTCAATATTTGGACAGAAATCAGTTAGGATTCCGACAGAAAACAGCCAAAGTTTCGGCTGGTTTGACTCGATACAAAGGATCACAGGAACTGATCGAATTATCCAACATACGAACAGAGTCGAGGTTAACATACACTGAAATTTTTCCTTTTTTATTACCGTCTAAGAGTGAGTTAATTTTCCTTTTCTTTTTATACTGTAACGGCATTTAATTAGCAAGGGACTGGAAGGTGTGAAATATTTTTCAATATTATGATACTAAGATATCAGGATATTTTGGCATTTGAAATGCGAATCACCTGAGTCTGCTCTACATCCTGGACGAGCGTAAAATAACTTTGTACTTTTATGCTGTCGGAACCGACAAAAAGCTAAGTCACGCAAAACATCCACACTTAGCATTTGCGACGTTGAAACTCATTGAATAAGCTAGATTTTTGCCCTCACTGATTGCCTGCCGAGGTATTGTATTTGATCGGCAATTGTGTTTACCTCAGCAATTGTGTCGTATGGTCACTGTGTGCTGATTGAACATGGTGTCGGCAGCTTTCATGCAGGATATTTGCGCATTTCAAATGCCAAAATATTCTGACCCCTAAGGCAGAAGACAACAGGTTAAAGTCGCCGAGAAACTCTAAGCTTGCTCATGTGACCCTATTCAAAGCTTTTCTAAACTTTCTTCCTCCAGCTGCTTGCTCTCCCTTGAGTACTATGGCTCTTAATATTGAAGAATATTTCACACCTTCCAGTCCCTTACTAATTAAATGTCGTTACAACATATACTGAAAAACTGTTTAGTCGTGTGATGCACAATAATATAAATTAGTAGAACCATAGCCGTCGCATTTTGGATGTACGTATTCGCGGAGGTCCTTAAATGTCCGCACATACCGCGATATAGATACTTAATTTTGAGTGTACGTTTAAGATGCTAGGATAGAGTGAATTCACTCGTATCACAAGAGTTCCCGGTGTTACCACCCTGAAAACCTTGTTGTCTAGCGTATATGAACGTCATTTATTACTGTTTTTTGCTGAAAGTGGTCCAACTGAACTAATAAACCTAGGCTGCAAAAACCGATCATGTACGATCGCAATTGCATGTTCGTGTTTGTGACCAGAATTGTATTATCACACAGGGCTCCAGCGTTTGTATGTTAACGAGTTTGATCTCGTGGACGAGTATGTCGCGTATATGAAGCTATGCGTGTAGAAATTTGTTTGTATAACCATGGGCATTGGAATATTCGCTCGAACAGTGAATTTGACTGTACAACAGGCTGCCCAGATAAAAAAAAACGAATTTTTGAATACCCAACCGTCCATCTCTGAGTCGATATAAGACTACAAAATTTTTGTTCCACATTTCACCGCATAGAGAACGGCAACAACAACTTTTAAAGGAAGAAAGATTCATAAACCGAAGACAACTGCAAAGTTTTATTCGATTCAACGATGGCCATGTTTTGTGCTCGGTCGCTTTCGCTTTCGAATCCTTCAAAGGCTTAGAGTTCATCTTTCGGATAAAAGAAAAACCTTAGAGATGTATACTGTTTTACATCGCATTAATGGACATTGTTCCACGCAGTACTAGACTCTTGTCCTGCTGTTTGGAATCCGCACTATTAAAACGGCGTCAACAGATTCTAAGCTGTCCAACGTCGTTTTACCCTACGACTTCTTCCAAAACACATTGCAACTGCCAACCTACGACTCAATTAATACACCTCAAAATTTTAATTATCAGGAGGAACTGCTATCAAGCCCCATGCATTACGAAATTACTATCTGGAAGATTGGTACGCCCTACCATTCTTGAAAGTCAATAGAAAACAGCGATCATGTGGGGCGATACTAGTTTGCATAGTATCCGTTTATATGCAAAAAACAACCCATACTCCAGAAAGATTTAACCCCGCGAGCCGGGATCAGACACACACAAAATTGATGATCCCCTACCCTAGGAATTTTCATTGACCCGATAATTGCAAATATTGATTGCGTCGCAGCCTGTCGGACTTTGTTGTTGGTTTATTTGGTAGTTACGGTCGCTATTCGGTCAAACCAGCCACGGATACCCAATTACACAGACTGGCCGCGCACTGGCTGGTGGCGGTCGCTTCTCCTCGACGGCAGCCATTGGGGGATCACGTTTCGGCTATTCCAACAGCAAGCCAACTGTATCTCGACGACTCTATATAGTAGCGCGAGTAACCAATAATTGATGGCTCTATCGACCGTCCGTTGACCAGTTTGTTTTGCCACCGGTTGTTTGCTGCTGATGGTGCTGCCGTGATGCCGTCCGAAAATGGCCAATCTATAATATAACGAACGCCATTTGGTGTCGATGGTGGAGAAGCGAGGGTGTTGGAGAGCGGGTTTAAACTTTCGTAATAATGATAATTGCTGCTAAAGTGTTATTACAATTGCGAGGACCAGCACTCTACTTATTGGCTTCAGCTCAAAAAAGGATTACGAGGGGTGGAAGGGTGTGGTAATTTGTATTGATGAGAAACTATATTCAAACAATATTTGTGTGTTTTGAATCGTTCCCAACCTTGGGCTCCGACGGCTGAAGTCGATTCGATGCGTAGTTTATCATTGGTATAATGGTCCATAAAAAGATGGTCTAATCGGTCCGTGTCAATATTTGACGTACAATGTAGCGTGCCATGTTGGACAATGTTTCGAAATTGCACGCAAGCTACTGCCAGTTATTCAAAGATTATGATGGACCAAAATTTGAAAAATTGATATGAATTCAAAAATTCATCAATCCGTTGCATAACAGTAGTTTGTTTTAATCCTCGGGATGGCATCTACGCAAGGGTTTCCTAATCTATGGGGACAACCCAACACAACTGCGGGTGGACTGCTTCGTCATTACAATCATTAAAAAGTGCTTCGTTGAGTGAACTAGTTTTTACTTTTTACCGCTTTACTTAAGTTTAATTATTTTTCTCCCCCCACGCGACAATCCAACGCCACAGATGGTATCCCATCTTTTAGCAATTTGATGGGGTGTGATTTTTTTTTATTCTCTCTCCACCAGCCATTAATCTCATTATCACCGACAGTGGCGGTGCGCGAAGCGCAATATGCAGCGAATGACACTGTTCCGTTGACCGTAAAAACCGAAAGGTTTAACTAGAATGTTGGCTCGGTGTCCCGGTGGCGCCAGATGCGGAATTTTTAATATTGTTCATTCCGAGCAATTAATTTAAAATTTCCGTGCCAGTGCAGTGCTTTATTAGTACCTGGGTCTGTGTGTATCGGATTCGCTCGTTTGCCGGATTTATGGTGGTCTGTAACAAGCGCTAACATCTGCGTAATCATAAGATTAATGGGAGCCATGGATGGCGAATGTATAGACCGTGGTTGTTACCCTGCGGAGAACTTTATAATTAAGACATATCGATTTGCTCATGTGTATAGAGCGCGCCATTCGCGAACTTGCGACAGCAAATTAATCCTGGCTAGGAGGATTGGGCGTAATTTGCAACTCAGATGCTTACTGCCGTAACCATCAGGCGTAAGAGGAGTCTGCACTTTCTAAGACTTCATTGTGTTTATCATTCTTTTATTTGACACTGTTCAATGCGAGAGCTTAACGGAGCCACGTGCTTTTATACATTTACAATAAATAAATGATTATAAAATTGTGCTAGTGAATTGCTACACTATATAGTGTTTTAAAATGTCGTGTTCGTGCTCAAAATTAATAGCTTCTAAACCGTTTTTTTAGCAGTACAGTTTGTTCGGAGAAGTTGTTGCTTTAGAGGGATTCCCTTTTTTTCTCTTGTTTATTTGACACGGCTCCATGCGTTAGCATGATTTTTACAATATGTAAAAATTAAAATTAACTTTCATGTGTCCATCGGGACTTGCTCACACAGCTTGCTACTGCGTGTTGAGATTCTCTTCCTTGATGGTGAAACATAGGGTGCGCCGTCTGCCGCACCTTGCGGGTCATTCGGTCCGTCTTCTTTCGCATTTTCGTTCACGTTCATGTCGTCATTGGTACTGTATTCATGATGCTCACGATCGGATGTTCTTGTTTGCTTCTTGTACTTACGGGTCGCTTTTGTGCATTCTTCTTCATCGGTATTTAATTCTGTATTGCTGGTATAGGTTGCTGGTTTGGAGGTACACCAAATTCTTTTTTTGCACGGGGGATGCGTTCCGTGCAAAAAAATCCGTGTTATTTCGAGAAACCGTGTAAAAAAAATCCGAACTATTTCGAGAAACCGAGTAAAAAAATCCGTGTTATTTTGAGAAACCGTGTAAAAAAATCCGTGTTATTTTGAGAAACCGTGCAAAAAAAATCCGTGTTATTTCGAGAAACCGTGCAAAAAAAATCCGTGTTATTTTGAGAAACCGTGTAAAAAAAATCTGAATTTTTTTATTAACAGCTATTTGGTTATCGTATTTAACAATGAATACTGTTGAACATTTTAAATGCACAAGGGGGCTGTCAATGTGCCCAGTAGAAGTTTTTTAATTTTTCGACGAGGTTTTTTAGAAAAAAATGTAAGTTTTTTTATTCGTTAAAAGAAGTTATTGTCCGTTGAAAAGCAATAGTTAAAATGGTAAAATGTTTCAACTATTTAGAGTTTGTTAACTTTTTGTAGTTTACACTGTGCTACAGCGATTTTAAATTTTTTAAATGAACTAGTATAGCAAATGCGATACAAAGTAATGTACACAAATTTTGAAGAAAGAAAAAAAAATTTTGGGACCTTTGCCACCACAAAATTACCTACGTTGTCATTTTCAGCCGATTTTCGGTTTTGAAACATTTTTTGAACGAAGAAAACTAGACCTTTCGAACAGTATGCGGTCATATACAGTTTGGTAAGAAATATTGTTCGATTCTGGAACAACAATATCAAAATTGTCATTTTTTCCGATTTTTTCATGTAAATGGTTATCTTCTCATTAAAAGAATTTTCATGAAAAGTAAAACAAATCATTTTGATACAAAGACTCTCTTGCGCAATTAAAATGTCAGAAATTGTCAATTTTCAACGGCCTATTGATTGGCTTTTACTTAATTAAATACTCTTTCCTGAAAAGAGGCAGTATTTGCCATTTTGCAATGTGGACAGACCGCTTCTTTGTGATTAAAATTTCCAAAACTGAACTTTGATTAAAAATTCTTTCCTGGAAAGCTGAAAAATTCGCTATTTTACACTTAGCGAATCTTGTTTTTTTAACGACTGCAACCTGTGCCTGGGTGGATATCGGTCCGTTCCGCGAGGCAAACTTTGCAAAATTGTACGAAATGGCCACTATCTGCCAAATAAACACCGATCTTTAGGAGGACGATAAAGTTTTGTGCATGTATGTCTCAAAAAGTGTGATGTCCTCTAATTTGTCTAATTCTGAAAAATTTTCTCCTGTCAGTGATTTTGAGTCGCCTATATCTATACTAAACCAATTTAGAATTAGAACCGCCTTTTGTCTTGTTCCTATTCTTTTCTTTCGTCTCCTAGGTCTGAAGCGGATCAATCGACTATTAATAAATATGATAAAAGATGCCAACAGTATTGGCCCTTATTCGCAAATACTTTATTCAGAATTTGAAAATCTCTGTTCTAAATAGTCGATATTGGTAGTTGTTATGATGTACAAATAAGCTAGAGTAGTGACAATATTTTTCAGTTCCACAGATACAATCTCCCTTTATTGGATACTTCAGAGTTATTCGCATCTGCTCTCGGAGACCACCAATCCTCCAAACGACTCAATCTGCTCGATCCGAATGCACATTTCAACCACTGAGCATTCAACTCGAACATATCACACCGAGGAAGTGATTTGTTATTTCCAAGAACCAAAGCTCGAGTGAAACAATCAACATTCTCGTAGGTGTCAGTCCTGCACATCTTCTTGGAACCAGCTAACATATCCAATAGGGTGACAATGATTTATATGAAAACAAAAATTCGCAACCTACACCCCCTAGCGTCGTTCCAAATCATGAAAAAATGACACTGTCCAAATTTGAGCGAAATCGGTTAACCCTAACCCCTCCCCCAAAGAGCTTAAAGTTTGTATGGGGTTTTTGGCCAAAATGTATGGGAAACATTCGCAGTTCACAAAATCGCCGCTAGAGGTCGCTGTAAACTTCAGATCGCTGACCTAGGAAGGAGTTAAAGTTGGATACTGCTGCTTAACATTCGCAAAGGGCGTACTCCGCTTATCTCATGTATGTGAACCACGAGTGAAGGTGGGACAAAGTTAGGAAAAACTCATATATCTCTGAAACGATAAGAGATAGAAAGTTATGATGTTCCACAAAGTTGTAGAGGAATAAAAGAACCTTTTGGTTTCACTAGAAAGCTTCAGGATTTCTCCGCAAGGTGGCGGTAGTGAGCCAAGTAATTTAAAGGGAATACTCCTATCTGTACAACGGTAAGAGATGGAGCATTTGGATATTCTACAAAGTTGTAGAGCAGCAAAAAATATTTTCTTTTCTCATTTGAAAAATGCAGAATTCTACCACATGGTGGCGCCAGTGATCAAAATTAATTCAAGGTAATACTCCTATCCATACAATGGCAAGAGATAGTGCAATCTGATGATCTGCGAAGCTATAGAGTATTTCAAAGGCTTTCGTGTCTCGTTGTAACAATAGAATTTAGGCCGCTTAGTGGTGCAAACAGCATAGAGTATGAATATATTTTAATACACCTTTTGAATGTATTCTATTTTTTTCGAATTTTTACTCCTATTTCTTGTGCAGAGATTCCTTTATTATACATAATATGTTACAAAATTTTCTTAAGACTATCATGCTATGATAAAACCTATATTCTTAAATTTCTTCGTAACCCCATTTATATTTCTCCTGTTGCATTCATTTATATAGCATTTTTAATTTTTTTAACTAACTGTTGACTAACTTTATGAGCGCTCTTGTATCAGAGATGTCGTGTATAGTGCCGCGCGTCAGTGCTCGTTTATTACCTCTCGCAGAAGAAGCGTACACAATGCGCTGTGAATCCAGTTAAACTGGCATTGGTTGCACGATTACAGGGCTGATAATTTGGTGATAGGTGAGAACTACTAGGGTCATTCGAATGCCAATTAGTGACTTTTTCATCAAATCTGGCCTCACTTATAACTTAGAAATAGGCTGCTCGAAATATATTCTGTTTTCTTACGCGGACTACAGGGCTTAAGTACAATATTGTGCTAGAATATTGCCAGCCTGGGATAAATACCTAAGTAGGCTACAATCCAATTCGCGCTGTGCTTCTATTATATTCATCATCCCCCTTTTTGCAAATAAGCAAAGCGTGCATGCCAATTGCGCTACCTGCCCACCAGATCACCAGATATTTGAATTTTGCTTTTGCAGATCTTCTAGAACGGGTGGATCGTCTCGACAGCTGGATATTTTATGCGGTTCATAGGCCTTGTCGCTCGCTATCGCCGGAGGAATATAGTGTATGTTGTTGTCGTCGGTGCTCGTTGGTCGCCTCAAGACGTGCCATGTGCTGCGAACCCAATTCAAATGATATTGGTTATACGAGTACAGGACTGATATTTTGGTAGTAGGCAAAGGATACTACGCCCATTTGAAGACCCGATGGTCAATTTTTCGTCGTATCTGATACCAAACAAAACATCCAAACTGAACAATTCAAATCAATACTTTGGAATTGTAGTTCATGTGAGGTCAAAGAAATAAGGATTACCATTCCACAGTGGTCCAGAATGCAAATTTAGCAGGAATTTTGAGATTTTTCTAAATCTAAACAACTTAGCCTAAATAAGTCTTCGGAAAAGTTTTCGTAGCTTGTGGGTTTCTTCATATTGTTCAAAAAAAACAGATAAGGTAATTGTACCAAGATCAAAAAAATAACTTTTTAATTATTCCAGCTAGAGCCAAATAACCTTCAACGAAGTTGTAGAACGACAAATCTTGGAAAAGTTTGCTGAAGACATGTGAGCTCTACCTATCATACTTTTCATTTTACAACTTATACTTTTATTTTAAAATTGAAGGTTAGGGTGTTTCTTAGTGTTTATCAGAAAAACTGTTTTAGTCAAATAACTTTTACGGTATTGATTTAAAAGTGAAGTAGTCTACAGACAACTTTAAGATTGTTTTAAGGAAAATATCTTGGCAACTATTATATCTAACTATTTTTGCTGATGAGTTATGAGCACTTTTTCGCCAACAATAACAATATCACTCATTGGGGCAAACAAATAATAATTCTTTTTCAAGTATAACTAAGGTCATTACTAGAATTATAATTGAGCAAAAAATAACGAATACGTTATTTTCTAAAAGTTCATAAAGTTGATTACAAAAATTCTATTTTTGATATTATAAGTTCTTATATCTTTTGAATAATAGAACCTAGCGTTTTAATGTGGGTGGTTCTAATTTTTTAAAATCTTAAAATTAACTTTTAAATGGTTCGAGATAGAGCTTCGTAGAAAATAAAATTTTAAAAAACTTGGTCGAAGACACTGGAACTCTATGTCGTGTATTTTCCATTTTACAAGAAATTTACCAAAAAATAGGATGTTTCTTAACAAATGGTTTTCTTTATATAACTTTTGCAGTTTTAATTTTTCATAAGGATCACGTAAGAAAAACTTGCAGATATTTTGAAGCATCTTGTCTCAATGTACCGAACCTCTAGCATCTCTCGTTAGAAAATTATATATACTTTTTACTAAAAATAAACTTTTATGAGTAAATATTGCAAGACGTAAAAAATATTGCATTTGCCATTTTTTACGATCTATACTACAAAGCATGCTATATCACATGACAACAACGGTATTTAATGTTCAGTGTCCTAATTGAAGATAATGCTATATGAAAAAGTTATATTTTTTTATAAAAAAGTTCTCATACCTTTCAAACGAAAAATTTTTGGTAGTTGGAGTTTTAAAGAAAATTATGCACCTTAAAATAATCTTGTACCCCTGTCCATAGGGTACTTTAGTGTAAAATGAAAACTTTTTATAGAAATAAAACCGTTTTTAAAGAACACTTTACAGCTTACATTTGGATTTGTCGGGCAATGGAAAATATAAAAGCTAGAGCTTGCGTGTCTTCAGCAAATTTGGCTAAAATGTGTTGTTCTACAACTTCATCGATAATAGTCAAGCTCTATCTCGAACCGTTCAAAAGTTTCATTTTAAATATTGCTAAAGTTAGAACCACCCTAACTTCTGTTTAAAACAAAATAAAGGGCTTGTAAAGTACAACAACTTTGCCAAACATATTGTAAGGCTAAATCATTTAATTTTAGCAAAAAGATAAAATTCCTGCTAAATTTTCATTCTGGAGCCCTGTCCATTCCAAAGTACTAAGTAACTCAATATTTCTAGAACCCCAAAGTAAGCCAATAAAACTGTGCTTTTTCGAAAATTGTACCGCGGCGGAACCCATTATACTATGAAGTGCTGTTCCGTTTTTGTCGTGGCAAACGACTTATCATTCAGGCCCTTTTCAAAATTTCGGGATGAAAGTCGTGTAAGGTTTGGAACGCTCATATCTTTTCATATCATACTGCATGGAATTAATCAATTTTCGGAATTTGTCGAAAATAAGTTCAACAATGTTGTATAAAATTTTGAGGTATGTATGACATGCATTAATAACGAAAACCTGTTTTGAAAAATCTTTCGAAAAAAACTACTTGGAAATGGGGAAAAGTTTCAGCTCATCTCGGTCGGAGCCTTCAATGTGATGCACCAACCGGACACTGGAATGATGAGAAATTTTAAATGTAGGTCCGCTACAGTTTTATTTCAATTTTTGTGTAGAGCTGTTTAGAGCGTATAGGGTTCTCCAAGGGCTGTACAATACCGGTAAAAAAATATTTGTGAACTGTACACGGCTGGTGGATGAATCAATTTGTGTCATTACCTACTACTAGCAGTGGAAATTGTTTTCATTTCTGATAGTTAGAGAGTAGCATGCACGACGAAAAACCGGATTTTAAACACCCGTCCGTAACCAGTTCGTGATTCTTTACTGCTAACTTCATGCACCGAGCCGAAAAAACGGATTTTACAACACCCAACTAAAACCAGTTCGTGATTGGTTACCGCTAATTTCGTGCACTGAACCACACATCTTGAACGAAATATTGTAATTTTAGTCGGTTCCTATTAGTCGACCTAGTTGAATAACCGGAGACTACATTTCAACATTTTTCCTGGATTCGTGAACGTTTCTCCTAATAAATCGCTGTTTTAGGCTTTTAAAATTGTATTAAAAAATTCTCATCTACAAAACAAACATAAAAAAAGGAATTGTTAAGGTATGAGAAAAATTAAATACGATCAATTTAAAAAAAAATAAAGACAATCGGTTGAGTGGTATTTCAGGAATCGTGATCACGGGAAAACCATTTTTTTACAATCGGTATTTCGAGATAATCGAGTTTAAAATTACCACTGCGCTTGGTAGACGAAGCACGCCTGGAAGTGCTGTAACTTTCGATCTATTTCTCGGATCTCTATAAAAATTTGGAAAAATATTCTCAAGGAGTTGTACTTGCAGATAAAGTAATAAAAAAATCGACTTTTTGAAAAATAAAAAAAGGTATGTAACCCCTTAAGCTTCATACACACAGTACATATGCGTCCTTATTCCAATTTTAATGACGAGACACGAAAGCCTTTGAAATACTCTATAGCTTCGCAGAACATCAGATTGCACTATCTCTTGCCATTGTATGGATAGGAGTATTACCTTGAATTAATTTTGATCATTGGCGCCACCATGTGGTAGAATTCTGCATTTTTCAAATGAGAAAAGAAAATATTTTTTGCTGCTCTACAACTTTGTAGAATATCCAAATGCTCCATCTCTTACCGTTGTACAGATAGGAGTATTCCCTTTAAATTACTTGGCTCACTACCGCCACCTTGCGGAGAAATCCTGAAACTTTCTAGTGAAACCAAAAGGTTCTTTTATTCCTCTACAACTTTGTGGAACATCATAACTTTCTATCTCTTATCGTTTCAGAGATATATGAGTTTTTCCTAACTTTGTCCCACCTTCACTCGTGGTTCACATACATGACATAAGCGGAGTACGCCCTTTGCGAATGTTAAGCAGCAGTATCCAACTTTAAACGTTAATAACTCTTTAACGGTTAGTTGGATTGTCTTGCAGTCTTCGACAAACTTGTTCAGCATATCTTCAAAAGCTTAACTCCTTCCTAGGTCAGCGATCTGAAGTTTACAGCGACCTCTAGCGGCGATTTTGTGAACTGCGAGTGTTTTCCCATACATTTTGGCCAAAAATCCCATACAAACTTTAAGCTCTTTGGGGGAGGGGTTAGGGTTAACCGATTTCGCTCAAATTTGGACAGTGTCATTTTTTCATGATTTGGAACGACGTTAGGGGGTGTAGAGTAGTGATTTCAAAAATGGTCGTTTTATTGTCACCCTAATATCCAAGCTCGACAGCTAGCAGAAGTCACATATATCTCCACGCAAGCGAAGTGATCAATCACTTGTAAGTAGGATCACTCATCCACAAACCAGTCATAAACACATCCGTACCAACGAGAATGGATCATGCCAGACGAAGGCCCCAGGTCCAGCACCAACTTGTCCCATCTCAGTAAAAAAATAGACCTGTGCCTGTCCCTAACTCTTTGAAAGCTCTATTTAATCAGAAATCACTAATTGGTTGGTAAAAAGAAACATCAGTCGTGATCTACTCAGACCAAACAATACGTATTGCGTATCCCTGCACATTAAAATCTCCGCTATCAGTTTCTAGCTTATCAAACTGAACAAGCAAAATTAATATACTTTGTGTAGTGGCACTACCCGGGGGAACTTGGCCATATACCAATTGCTCCATTGCCAATGCGATGTGTGATATATGAACCGGAATATTATTTGATGATATTTAAAACGCATACAATCCTATAAAAACCATTGCCCAACATTATTGATTTTCAACTACCATAACTTGAATTTTGAATAACAACTCTTTTCCTAAAATTGAAAAATACGCGATTTTTACACATTGGCAGATCATCCCCATTTGCATTGCACATATCCAATGCCATTTATTTTCAGCTGCTGTTACTAAATGACTATTAAAAAAAAATTTTTTTTTGCACGGTTTCTCGAAATAGCACAGATTTTTTTTTGCACGGTTTTTTCTTTCATGAGATGATCAAATCATTAAACTGGTATATCGAAATAGGTATTTTATACATAAAAATCGTGTTGTTTTGCAAAACCGTGCAAAAAACCGTGCAAAAACAGAATCCGGTGTATTTTGTGTAATCGTTGTTACTTCACTCTTGGTAATGGCAGTTGATTTGGTGGTACTGGGCCTGTTCGTTGTTGAGCTGGTGTTTGTTACTGTCTGGTCCGCAGTCGTTGGTTTATCAACCGGTTGTGGTTTAGCATACGACGGTTGCATACCGGTTTTTGTCGTAGCAGATGGAATTTACTTAGTAGCCTCTGCACAAGGTTTTGCGTGGTGTAGCGGCTGATCACAGTATTGGCAGGTAGGAATCAGCCCTGGGTACGTGACCAGTGTTCGTTGAAAATATCAAACATCTTGAGGTGATCTGGTGGTGAGTGTCAAGTAGGAGGGAATACGTTTTGTCGGACGCATTCTCACCACACGACCGCCGTTGCGAAGTCCTGGGAAGAAGTTCCTCCAAGTATCTTCCTTAACACTATCCTCCTCTCCGTATTTTGACATAAGTAGTTTGATAGCGGTGGGTCATGTAGTTTTATTTCAATACTGTCATTATCATTAGATGTTCGGATGCTGTATAAACTGTCATTACACGACGACGTGTTTCAAGTTGTTCTGCGAAGCGAATGATTCTGCTTGACTAATGTTTTTGAACATAATCAGTACCTCATGACGTATATGGTGTAATTGTACAGAATTAACTTCTGCTACATTAAGCTTCATGTTCACTTTCTACATTTGCTCCACTTCACGAATCGATGGTCTTACCGGACATTTCGAGAAGTCAACTGCAACACAGTTTTCCCTCAACGGGGTCTGCACTTGTTTTGTATTGTAACTCATTGTTCGTTCACGTTTCACACACTAGGTAAAGGGAATCAATTTTTGCTTTTTCAAGCGGCGCACGGGTAAATTTGATCACTAGTCCTGCTATAGCAGCGGAGCGATTTCTAGCTTCTGATTTAAGTGAGATGCGAAACCGGACTGTGATCTCGATCTTGTACATGGTAACTATCTTCGGAAAACCTGTCCGGAAGATCAAATAGTTTTCAACTCTACCACTAGGTAGTGCCAGTGATCATGCTATTTTTTGAGTTCGCTGTATCTCAAGACCGATTCAGCCTCCCCACGATATGACGATTAGGTTCAGTCTCGTGGGGCAAAAGGAAGGAAGAAAAGTAAGGACTGTTTTGAGTGGTTAGTCACGAAAATGAGTCACGCCCATCGCCAATGCACTTTTGAACTGATGATTCCTATACGTTTCACAAAATCCGTACGGCTATCAAATGAAGTTCTATGATGTGGCTATCTACAGCGCAACAAGATGGGGAAAATCCAAGGATTTTGAAGGTGTGCAGTGCATGGAATAGAGCCGAATGACTATCATGTAGCAAACAAACAAACAAATCTACAAATCCTCAAACGCAAGCGATAAACCAAAGCTGCCGTTTCCACTAGAGCTCGAAAAATTAGAGTATGCATAGAATGTACGTTCGCCAGGCTACAGTATACGAAACACGCAATAGAAAAAAAAGTCAGAGAAACCATATCAGAGATAGACAAATGCATTGACCACAGTTTACATTTGTGGCGCAGCTTTGGATTCATTCCAGAATGTTTTCCATAAGTAAAATGTTACAATCCTGTTTCTGTGCCTTGTCAAGCATGGTCATATTTCATGCTTTTTGTGTAAAGTCGGTTCATGTGCCACCACGACGGAACCAAAACTATCCTAGCAACCAAAAGTTCGGATAATACCTAAAAGTAATACCTCAAAGTAATACCTAAAAGCAGGGGACGGTGTCGGGAACAGTGACGGGACGGCGACGGGAGTTGTGAACATAGTTTTGTTTTCGGGGCATAACTACCATAAACATTGGTCGATTTTCAATATTTGAACTGATATTTGTAAAGAACTCCTTAATACATCCACAGGCTGGAGCAATTTAAAATAATCAATATCTTGTGTGAGATATGGCAGATTGCTGGAAATACATGGAATCGGCATTTTATAGTTTGGTGGGGAGCTGTGAACCATCACAAAAAGTAGGAAAAATGAAAAATTGTTGTGATTTATTTTTATTAGGCCTATAGACGATAAATTTTAAGATATTTTTAAACTAAAGATGAGTTAGAAAAGTGATCTGAATCGCAATCGATTGGTAAAAATTGATTCACGCCAAACGACCTGAATTCGCGGTTGCGGTACGGGGCGATCAAAATTGTGATAGAATCCTGTTCTTCGGATAAAATTGCTAATGGGAAAGTGACGCCATGACAGTAGAAACATTTAACAGTAGTTTCCATATTTTTATCATTTATAGCTTAGCGGTGTTCAAAACTCCCCATGGTTCACAACTCCCCACTGTCCCCTACACATTAAGTTTTTAGCGAACATTTCAGCTTTTATTGGGAATTTGGAAACAGATTTAACCGCTATTAGAAATTGGACTGTTCGGAAAATTATTTAAAACGAAAAACTTAAGCATCCCTTCTTACATGAACTTTTGATTGATTCAATAATTTTTGCTTGAATTGCTTAAGGTTGGACAGAGAAAGGGTAAAATTCGCAAACGAAAAAAGCAGTTTTTTTCCACACCGTATGTCAGATCTTCATAAAAATCAATCAGCAGTACTGTAACAACATTCTACATACGCTGATTGATTTTTATGAAGATCTGGCATACGGTGTGGAAAAAAACTGCTTTTTTCGTTTGCGAATTTTGCGCATTCTCTGTCCAACCTTAACTAAAACAAACAGCTCAACCCCGCTATCCAAAAGTACCCTGCGGACACGTTCATGAGAAAGTTCGAAGGAAAATGTAAAATGAAAAATATATTTTAATGAAAATAAATATTTATTGTGCTTGGACATAATTTTTAAAAAAAATTTGTAAATCCCTAATTTCATTTCATTGGCCAGTTTAAATTCCTGCTAAATTTTCATTCTGGACCACTGTGTTCTGGTGTGCATAATGCTTTGCCAAAACAAAATAATAAACTGTGAATGTAAGTGAATTTTGGTAATTGATATCTCGACGAGTTACAAGAAAATGAAAGAATTTGTACTTGTCTCATTAAAACGCAGCACGTAGGCCGTGTTTCTATGAAAGTCCATCCCAGGTGAGTAAAAATCTCCGGATGAAAACTTCTCCAGAGATGGGGCAACCCTGCTATTGAGGAGTTTCTGACATGCCAGTTATTTACTGTCGACATATTAATCTGTATTTTTATTTGCTGATTTCCTTATTTTTTTCCTCTTGCTTGGACGCTGTTTTGATAACTGACGAGGAAATGTGAAAAACGAAATAAAATAGATTTTTTATTTTTTTAAGGTTGGCCAAGTTTTGAATCCTTAACGGAAAAAGCCTGATTGCATACAAGAGTTTCAACCATCATAAGTTGACCTCAAACTGCCTACCCGCTTCCCGAGATCGGTTTCACTTCTCATCCAGAAATGCACAATTCAAATAATGCTCTTCTCTTCTCGAGATATTTTATCCCAATGGCAACGTAACCCAATTCCCGTAACACTCATAGCCGATGCAAACAATTGCTTTTCTACCTAATCGCATTATCGACTGCCCTCGGTTAGGTTCATACGTATTTATACGCTTATGTTTGCTTCATCGGAAAAGAAAGCCTGGAAACATTAGTATTTTCCTAGTCCAGCACTTCTAGCTAAGCAAGCAACTAGTCAGGAATCAGGTTCGAAGGGGGAGTGCAAAGAAAGTACCCTGCGAACATAATAAAATGAAAAAAGAAGCTTTATTTCTGAAGAGTCACTCGTCTATTTATAGCAGGACACTTTCAAGACTGCGTCGGTCGGTCGGTCGTTGCAGTTTTACCCTTAAAGCAGCGCTCTGACCGCGGGGGCATTTCTTCATCATTCCCGGTGACCCGAGACTGGGTCGGGGAAGTGTACCGTGTTGGCTGGTTGTGTGTTTTTTCCACTCGCTTAGAAGCTCGTTCCCATCGAATCAATAGTGACACCAGGTGCCCCATCCACCACCCGGGGTTGGGAGCTTTTGCCAGGAACGTACCGGTAACGGGTGGTCATTGTTAGGTGAGGGGTAAAAGTTGGACCAATCTTTCCAAAGAGCTCACTATCGCACCGTCCTACAATGTAATACTATTCCCGGGAGGAATCATGGACGTGTGGAAAATGAGAATAGAAGCCGGCAGGAGCTGGAAACTTCTCGAGTGAAGGGATAAGCTTTTGTTTCTTGCAACAAACATTGCACTGATAGGAAAATGATTTTAGTTTTTTGGTACGGAATCTTTGTATCTTTTTTACGAGTTTTAGGGAAAAGTTGTTATGAAAATCATTTCGTCAGCTGGGATACCAATAAAAAAATTGATAGAACATTGAGTATTATTCAATAATGCAAACTAAGAAGGGTTTCAAGCGGCCAAAAGGCTAACTGAGAAAATGTTGAAAAGTGGGTTTACTAACGTCTCAATCATTAAACATGTATTGACACTCATGAATTCATGATGATATACCAATCTGCTTTCTCCGGGACCATAAATTCCATTTCAGGTGAACATCTTCCTCTGTCATGCGCTCACAAGGCCGGACTTTTCGGTACACCCGGTGGTATATTCCGGTAGGGGAGAAGTCATGGAGTGCTAATAATTGTACTAATGGGTGTAATTTTGTTGCAAACCTGAGTGACGTATATTTTTGGCTTAGATTTGACTATTTTTACTAAAAAATAGGATTTAATATTGTCAGCTTTATCGTTTACATTGTAAGTTATTTCATGTTGTTAGTAGTGTAACAAGTGGTACATTCACCCTATTCCCTAGTTAGATCTTCGCTTTAGACGATCGAATACTTCGACATCTATAAGCTACTTTCTTATTTTTCCTCCAATTTTTTGGACAGTTTCAACAGCTTCGCTACCACAGAGCTACTGTTCATTTTGGTTCAAAAGAAAAGCCAGCCTTTCCTCTAGGGAATGTACCCAAACGCTGTCCTGTCCCATCAGCATCATACAGTGGAACGATGGACAAAAAATAACACCCTCTTCCGCCTGACGGCTGATAAATGACAGGCTTACAGCCTTACATTCCGAATGATATACTGCAACGAGGTGAAAGGAAAAGTTCCGTACGCCACCAAATGTGCACACATTCACATGGTCCTGAAAGGCTTAAGCTGAGCAAGTCGTCCTTCCATCCTGCCGTCCGTCTGCGGGTGTGTGTATGTGTTTCTTTTTTTTCGAAGCCTTCGCCCATTGTGGTGCGATGTGGTTCTGCAGATCCTGTCATTCGAAAATGAGGCCATACACTCACCTACTACCTACTGGAACCCCGTACTGGATGACGGTGCAGTCTCGGCGGGCAGCTGCCTGTGTGGTGGTTGGCCGACCGCGCGATTATATCGCACATCGCTTGCCGGAACAACGATGGCGAGCGGTTTGGTGGATCCGGCGGGGTCGCACCGGATGCGGAAGACAGAAGTCGTGATAATTGTCGGAGCTGTCATTCAAAATGACTGTGTGTGTGTGTGTGTGTGTGGGAAATGCTCCTGTTGCTGGTTGGTGCCAGAACTGGTAGGATGTTCTTTTGAAACTGGCACAAGCGCAAAACTTTGTGACGTTGGCGTACTGTTGCGGAATGGTCCGATGGAGGCGCTCTTGCTGGTCAAGGTTGCTCGATTGAATGGTTCTACCTGTTGCTACATTGTTGCATTTGACTGCTTGGGTAATGGTAAGAGTGAATTTGAAAACCGTTCTGCTGGGAGCCAACAAAGTGGAGATTGACTTTGAAGGCAGTACTTTATTCGCTCCGTTTGCAAAGTCAGAACATTGCACGAAATGAAAATGTACGTCAATATCAATTCGCAATTCTGTTTCGAAATTTTTATGAAAAATCAACATTTCGTACAAATCAACTTTAAACGTGAAGTTGGATTTCAATGTTTCGACTGCCACTCGTCAGTAACTGGCACCAACTCGCTGTTAGTTAAACGATGGGCTAGGGAGTTTGGGGACCTCTCGCTTAGGATAGTGCAACTGGCCAGCACAACGAGCTTCCGAGGTAAGTAAGTAGGTGTTTTATGCGCCACTGTTGAGAGACCACCCACCTGGTTTAGAGCTGCCTGGCCTTGTGATACCCTTCAGGAGAAGGTTCTGGTTTTTCCCAATGTAGGAAGGAAGAAAGCTAGCTGGTCACAACCGTCCGAGCCGCGTGTATAATGTACCCGAGAAATATCCGAAATGATCAATACGAACTAGTTCCGAAGCAAAGATTCTGTTCGCGGGGGTTTTTCATTACTGGCAGAGTCCAATCTGACGAACTAGCGTTCGATTCGAAAGTGATTCCGGTTGGTATCGGGGCCACACTCCCCAGCAAAAGACAAAAAAACGAGAAAAGAATACCAACCGAAATCGACTAGACCCCAAAAAACTTCACTAAATCGACATCTACCGTACGGGAAACCTTATTTAACACAGAACAGAACTTTTCACTCCATCAAAACATTTATTCTTATTTACAATTGCGATTTTATTCCCATTCTATTAGTTTTCTTTATTCAAGCCTAGCTAGACGCATTTTCCTCTCTATCCCTCTCGGTTTCCCTATCCTCTAGTGTGGCGATATACAGAGCACATTGTGCATGGTCTCGGCGTGTGTATTGTTTGATATCGTGCGGTGCTATTTAGTTTGCAAGTTCACTGCGAGCCACGGCTGGCAAATCTGACGGTAGGGTAAGGCCGGCTAATGTGACCCCATGCGCATGGACAATCACAACATATATTTCACTCTACTCACGACCTAGAATTTACGTGGACATGATGGCGGGAGACGGCGATTCCTTCTGCTGCTGTTGCTACTGATGACACCACGTGCGATCACCCTTGATCGGACTGGGCTGACGACGATGGTCTTCACCGCCGGTTCGTGGAACTTACGCAGACGGGGTACTTCCGTCGAAACTTTCGGTCGTCACCGGAAAGCGTAGATTGCTGTTTATGTTGCACTTGCTGTCTTCGAACGGTCCTGCCAAGGCGCGATTTGACGGACGCCGCCTTCTTCCGGCCACGTGTACCGCCGGGACCAACCTTGAGCCGAATCGTGGGGTCAAGAGCGGTCACTAACGAAGAGGTGTGATGTGTCGGACTTTCGACGGCTGCCACGAACCTGTGAAGTAAATTGCCGTCGCACGAGGACAAATCAGCACGCGCACATTTGGGGGTAACCAAAAATTACGGGTTTACCTTATATTTTTCTAGGAGCGCACACACTAGAATCGCCAAGCTACTTATTGCTATCCTTTGCAATGCTTTACTATTGGGGAGGGAAACTTATTAGCAATTTGGTGAAACAATTAAAGTCGAGTCAATTTACCACACTAAACACATCACGGCGCGAACAAAATTGAACCACTCTTGCCTCTTCCACTGAAACGATCAAAGTGGTTTATTGGGCTCTGGGAATCCTCAGAACAACCGTGATTTGGAGATCTTCGTCAGCGGATCTGACGCAATTTCCACGAAGTGGACAATCATTCACAAGTATAAAGTACCAAACCAAAGTGGAAAACTCTGTTAACCCATATTACTTTTTAAACCCAGAGCAGGGACAAATGACAAACACGAAAGCAAACTTTGAGCCATGGCGACGCACACTGTTCGACTTCATGTCTTTCACACGACTGATGCTATACAAAGTTGTTCCGCGCATATTTATGGATTCGAGTATTTTTGATTTTTTATGCGCAAATAAAAACACATTTTTTTTACTATGCTATATTTCACCCTAAGGAGGAAAATTTGGTAAAAACCAAAATTTCTCACTAGGGTGAAAATTTGTTGGTAAAAACCAGTCTTTGTACAGGAGGGCACAAATCCTTATTTCACACTATGTTGCGTTTCGGCTTCGCCTCATCAGAAACCGACACTAACACATTGTCGGAATAGATTAGCGCCGGCTTAGTGTGTGTTTTAGTTTTAAGGGATTTGCGTCAAGCCGGCGCTAATCTATTCCGACAATGTGTTAGTGTCGGTTTCTGATGAGGCGAAGCCGAAACGCAACATAGTATGACAATTTTTTTAAATATTGCTCTTACAACTCCAAATTTACAATAAATAATTGGAAAGGGATATGAAGATATTTCTAGGGACCAAAGAAGAAAATTTTACCAGTTGCAATTTATTTGAAAAAATATGTCCCGTTTTTATCAATTTCCCCGTTTTGTGACCCTGAAATTCACCAAGAAGCTGATAAAAACGTGTTTTCACTGTATCTAAGCAAACTTCACGTAGCCAAGAAGACGTTGAAATCTATTTTTCGATTGTATCTTTTTGTTAATGTCAATTCGCTTTTTTTCGCTTTCCGAGCCAGTCACAACGAGGAAAACGAGTGTACCAAACTTCTGCCAAAATTATCATACCTACCTCTTCAATCTCACAAAAATACAATGCGCTCAGTTTTTTTTTATCCCCTTCCCTAGATTGAGAGGGTTTGACGGTATTGCAAACATCATCAAGCATATTGCGTGCATCAGTTCCAAAAGAACCTCTAACAGAAAATTGCTTTAAGATGGTCATTGCATTGAGTCGCGAAATGGATGCAGAACTGGCGTATACGATAGAATAGTGGATAATACTTCCGGTGTTCAATTTGTGCATTCGATTCTATTCATTCGGGAAGGTCGGATTGGATAAATTATGGTACAACAATTTATTTACCGACGCACGTGAATAATTCATTCCCGGTCGGCATAGCATGATGAAATTCTAGACGAGTTAAAGTAGTTTTTTTTTCTTTATTTGACATATTATGATTCCTTTTATTGCTATATTTCTATATTATACTCTATCTACACTCATATAGCTACAAACGTACAAACGCTCGTGGTCTTTGCGATAATACAAACCTGGTCACAAAAGCGACCACGCAATTGCAATCATCTAACACATACTTACGCCCGCGATTTCGCCAACATTTAAATACCCCGGTAGTTAAGTAAACGTTGTAGCCATAGTTGGAACCTGTGTACATTTTTCGCGACATGTCAAGCCACCCGTACATTCACGCTCTGCTGAAAATGTCTTATGTTTCAAACAGGTTAGCTTCCAAGCCTCGATGGTTGGTCTCGTGACATGTCATGGAATTTAAATGTGTCATCGGTCTTGAGACTGGTCATGAGGATAATTTACCTGTCGCGCGTAAGGCGATACCAGTCACAAAGTTTAGGAACCTGTACAAAGATGAACATTTTGTTATGGTTTGCTTGTTTGACCTGTATCTTATTCTTGATCGTTTAAGTACCGTGCAGTGGCAGATAAACGGAATGGTAGACGCTATATAAACTCAATTATTTTGAACTTTTTCAACTTTTTGATAATAAATGTAGCGAGTTACGAGGAGTTAAAAATCAATAGTTTTAGACATTTTAAACGCACACTGGGAAGTAAATGCGCCAAAATTGGAAATTTTTCATCTTTTCATAGATAAATATTATTCGTTATTGCAAGCTACGAGGAGTTGAAAATCAATAGTTTTAGACATTTTAAACGCACAAGGGGAGGTAAATGCGTCAAAATTGAAATTTTTTCATCTTTTCACAGATAAATATTGTTCGTTATTGCAAGCTACGAGGAGTAGAAAATCAATTGTTTTAGACATTTTAAACGCACATTAGGAAGTAAATGCATCAAAATCGAAAATGTTTCAACTTTTCACAGATCAATATTTTTTGTTATTGCGAGTTACGAGGTTTCGAAAATCAATAGTTTTAGACATTTTAAACGCACACTGGGAAGTAAATGCGTCAAAATCGAAAAATTTTCAACTTTTCAAAGATAAACATTGTTATTGCGAGTTAAGAGGTGTTGAAAATCAATAGTTTTAGACATTTTAAACGCACACTGGGAAGTAAATGCGTCAAAATTTGAAAATTTTCATCTCTCTCACAGATAAATATTTTTTGTTATAGCGAGTTAAGAGGTGTTGAAAATCAATCGTTTTAGACATTTTAAACGCACACTGGGAAGTAAATGCGCCAAAAATTGAAAATTTTTATCTCTTCACAGATAAATATGGTTTGTTATTGCGAGTTAAGAGGTGTTGAAAATCAATAGTTTTAGACATTTTAAACGCACATTGGGAAGTAAATGCGTCAAAATCGAAAATTTTTCATCTTTTCACAGATAAATATTGTTTGTTATTGCGAGTTACGAGGATTTTAAAATCAATAGCTTTTGACATTTTAAACGCACACTGGGAAATAAATGCGTCAAAATCGAAAAATTTTCAACTTTTCACAGATAAATATTGTTTGTTATTGCTAGTTACGTGAAGTTGAAAAACGATAGTTTTGGACTTTTTAGACACACATTAGTAAGTAATTCCGTCAAAATGGAAAATTTTTCAACTTCTCGCTATTTTTTTTTTTGTTTGTTTTTCGAGTTACAGTAAGATTCCGTTTTGTCACGTTCCGTTTTAGGCATACTCCCATTTTGGCACACTCCGATTTTGGCAACAAATGGGTTCCGTTTTTGTCAACATTCTTGTTGTACATAATAAATCTTTTAAAAATGTGCAATAGATATTTTTTGTATCAATTGACATTGTATTTGACTTTATTTCCAAACTCCCATATATTAATCCTCAAAAGCCCAAATCATTTTTTTTAAATTTTATTAAGATTGTTTTACAGTTTCAATACTTTACTGTGATAATTTTGTGATGTTTTTCGCAATGTTGTTGTAAAAAAGCGTTATGCATTTAAAGGTTAAGGTGAAGATATGCGGAAGCCACGTTGCTAGGCACCGACTTGCTTGTTTACATTAGGAAAAACTGAAATCTGAAGTGAAAATTCAAACGCACAAATGAGAGTTTCCGAACATTTTCCTTTGGTCATCTGCGCATTGGCAGAAAATTTGAAGTTTTGTTAGTAAACGATTAAAGTTTCGTGAGTGTTTTTGCAGTGGTGTGTGAAAAAAGTGCATTTGAAAAAGTGCAATGAAAACGAGAAGAAATGTTTCGAAAAGAAACCCCAAGTGAAGAGAGGCGATATTTTCGCACAAAATAGGAGCTACAGATGGCATTCCGTCAAAAACTCGGATTGATTGTATAGGAAAATATTCTAGCTTCCTTAAGTAGCAGTTTCGTGGCACACCAGCAAGGTTAGTGTGTTGAAAAAGGTATTTTTATATTTGCTCATGTCAGATGCATGGTTAGGCAGGGGAGAGGGGTGTGTGTGGCGCAGCAGCTATGTTGTGGCTCGCATGTATAATGTCCTTAACTATGTTTTACACTATATGTGTCGTATTTAATGATAACAATAAGTATAGAAATGTATTGTTTATGTATAATACAAGTGGTAGCAGTGTAACTAGTGTTAGACGGAATCAATTTTTATAGTCGAATGCAGATGAATGCGCTACACCGCATAATACAACGTCACTACAAAACTTGGCACTAAATTTGCAATACATATCGAAAGCCCGTATTTAGGAATACAAAACTGATAGCTCCCAAATAGTTTACGATGTCTTTTTGAAAATGCATTTTCAGATATAGTGCACTTTATATTCGTAAATGTTGAATTTGCAAACCTCCCCAGGTGCCAAAATTTTCTGGTAAAAAGAAATAATAAATTAACACCAAACATGAATTCAGCGACGTAAAATTACCCCAATGTGAAGTTTTTATCAAATTCGGATCCCTTTTGAGGTTTTGACCGACTTTTTTATGGAAGGTGATCACTGTGCGAAGACTGAATTTGATAAACATATGAATAAAATTGAATTTTCTTATTTTTTCCTTTCATCTAATTCCATTTCACACATGGTTAAAAATCCTTGAAACATTTTTGAAGTCGTAAATTGAAAATCCAAACTTTAAAAATAAGGTCCAATTTTTGGCACGGATCCGATTTTGGCAACAGCAAAAAATAAAATTGTTGCCAAAAACGGAATCCTACTGTACTAGGATATGAAAATCACTAGTTTTGAACATTTTAAACGCACATGGGGAAGTAAATGCGTCAAAATCGCAAAATTCACTTTTTACAGATGAATGTTGCTTGTTTTTCCGAGTTATTAGGACTTGAAAATCAAAAGTTTTGAACATTTGAAATGCACAACGGGTAGTAATTTCAACAAAATGGAAATTTAAAAATGCGTTTAAAATTAGAGGTGTGCCCAGCGCCGCCGCGTCGACGGTTGCAGGTAAAAATAGTAAACAACTCGTAATAACAAACAATGTTTATCTGCGAAAATTTGAAAAATTTTCGATTTCGATGCATTTACTTCCCAATAGGCGTTTAAAATGTCTAAAACTATTGATTTTCAATACCTCGTAACTCGCAATAACAAACAATGTTTATCTGTGAAAAGTTGAAAAATTTTCGATTTTGACGCATTTACTTCCCAGTGTGCGTTTAAAATGTCTAAAACTATTGATTTTCAACACCTCTTAACTCGCAATAACAAACAATGTTTATCTGTGAAAAGTTGAATTTTTTTCAATTTTGACGCATTTACTTCCTAATGTGCGTTTAAAATGCCTAAAACTATTGATTTTAAACACCTCTTAACTCGCAATAACAAACAATGTTTATCTGTGAAAAGTTGAATTTTTTTCGATTTTGACGCATTTACTTCCCAGTGTGCGTTTAAAATGTCTAAAACTATTGATTTTCAACACCTCTAAACCGCAATAACAAACAATATTAATTTATGAAATGTTGAAAGAAATACAATTATCTCATTTTCTATATTTCCAATTATCCGCCAAAGTACGGTATCCAATATTTTACCCATTTTCAATACCGGTTCATTGTCGACATGTCACATAACAAGCAAACCTGTTTTTCTATTGTCGCGACCGTTCGCAAACGAAAATACATGTCACAGTTCAGTAAATGTACAGCCGCTTGACAAACCAGTTTTGTTTTCAAAAATGTACAAATTTTATGACATGTCACGGGGAAAATGTATCGTGTCATAGTACACGCGCTTGTGTCACATGTCGTAAGAATCCGCAACTTGTACATGTCACGAGCAAACATGCGACCAGTCACCAGATGACTGGTCATAACCATGACATTTTCCAGCTATGGTTGTAGCACCTATAAACTTACAAACGCGGTCTCAAGCATTAACCCACCACTCGCGCAATCATGAAACGGTCACGTCCGGAAGTCTAACCTCGATACTAGCAGCCTAGACTCATGCCTTCAGTTGAACCAATCAAAAAAATGACAATCATATTCACTAGACAACACGTTCCATGGCGACATGACCGGGAACTCTAGTGATATGGGAAAACTCTCTTCTACCGTCTGCACCATACACTAAAAATTAAGCATCAGATTCACCGTCCGCGCGCGATCATTCCAGAATACACGCCACATGGTTATAAATAAATTATATACGTGAAGTCACATACACGTCACAAACCCGTTTACATGAAAATGTTTGAGCCCTTCTCGACCATTTTTTTTTGTTGGAGACGAGCCACTGCGACCAGTATTTAGATCTATTGTGGTACGCCCCTTCCTTCTTCTTGCTAGCTCAACGGTTTTTTTTTTTCATTCCCTGCAACTCCACAATGCCCTGGAACCCAGTATAAATTTAAAAAAATCTCGACCATCCGTGGCACCTACATCCGCTTTCTCGCATACATAATAACATCCCGGTGATAAGGTGAATGTCTCAGCACTTATAAATTTTCAAACGCTGTTTCAAACGTGAACCAAAAAACTCCCGCGCTCGTACAATCATGAATCGATTACTTCCGGAAGTTTCTATCCTTGATATCAGTAGACTAGGTTCATACCTTCAATTGGATCAATTAAAGAAGAAAGCTCTCATATCCACTGGACACCACGTTACATAGCGACATGACCAGGAACTCGAGTGATAACTCACTCCCTTTCAGAATGTGAATTCTACACCGAAAACTAATTATCAGAATTACAGTCCGCGTGACAATTCAAGAACGCACGCGAATATGTGAATGGCCACATGGTTACAAAATCGAGTTTTGTACACGCTAAGTCACATGCACGCGAGCACTCGCAACAAACACGTTAACATACGAACGCTTAAGCCCTTCGCGATCAACAACGAACATCTACGCCCGCGATCGCGCAAACTTCACAACTCCCCGGTAAAAAGGTGAACGATATATCCCTTACGACGTTTCAAACGCGAACCTATAAATGCCCGTGTTCGCGCGATCATGAATCAGTCACGTCCGAAAATTATACCGTTCTAGCAACTTTGGTTCATACATTCAGTTGGACCAATCAAAAAATAAAGCTCATACCACTAGACAATACCTTCCATTGCGAAATGACCGGAAACTCTAGTGATACGGAAGATTTCACTTTCTTCTAGTATCTGAGCCGTACACCACAAATTAAGTATTAGATTCACACTCCGCGCGCGATCATCCAAAAACACGCAAATGTTCGAACGGCACACCGTTGTAAAATAAAATATATACACGAGAAGTTACATACACGTTAGCACATGCGACATACAAACGCATACGCTATTGAACACGTTATCGTACAGATGCTCGAGCCCTTCGTGATGATACACACGATCGCGAAGTCTCTACGCCCGCACATACCTGAACCGTACAATGAATATCACATTCAAGGCCGGCGGATAATGTGGCTAGTAAAGATAGTACGGTCGAAAATTATCGAGTGGATAATCACCCACTCAAAACTATGGACTTATTAATTTTAAATCTACCACACAAGTGTCTCGGGCGCACAATACGCGCTTTTTAATTCTTCGATGTACCACGATCGTATTTGTACAAACACGCCACAAGCGATTTTATGTAAATATAATGCAAACGTGTGTCTGTGTATTGCAAAAATGCGACAAACCACTCACTTTATACTTGTCTTACTAGCGATTCGGGCTTAAAGTCAAATGCCATCCCTGATCACATTCAGAATCACGGCCCGCTGCAATTGGCCTTTAGCAGTGTTTTAGTGCCTCACATTGCCTGTCTCGTCTGCAATTGTAGTTTGTGATTCTGACGGAGAGCCCTTCCGAGAACCTAGCTCTACAGCTCCAGTAAGACAACTCGCGAAAAAAATCACATTCAGTTTTTTTATCACGCGGTTTTGTTTCTACGAGCTTTTTTGTGCGGATGTTCCAATTGACACGATTTCTTTCTGAAACATATTTCAAATCCTGCTGACTTGTCTTATTGACTTAGAATATTGGAAAAGCCGGATCTTGAAGACTCCTTATGGCCCAACCTCCACACTATTGGTATTTTCAGAATGATCTTGACCAGTAGGCTTAGCGCCATTTTGAAATCTAAGATTGCGACTTCCGGTTAAACGAAATTTGCTAAAACCAAATCAGTATGGGGTTTTTCGGAATTGTTTTGACGAGGCGGTGTTGGAGGTCGATGTGGTTTGGGGTTTTATGTGTCTAATCCAGAAATTACGACAGATTTGAAATAAGAAAGATTTGTCGAAGTTTGCGGAAAAAAGGAAATATAAATAACGAAAAAAAATGTAGAAAATCTAGTCAACTCAAGGAACATCTTTTAATTATTGTTATAAAGTTGCCTACCTCTACCTCTACAACTTTAGCTTAATACCCCAACGATGCATTTGATGCATTATTTGCAAATATAAAGAATCGATTTTTTTCAAATATTTGCACGGCAACACCCCCTTAACGGTAGGTAATATGTTCACAATAACAAGAAATGAACCAAGGTTAGGACCCAAGGAAACCTCGGGCAAATATTCGTCAAGCCCATTCAAAATCCACCATGTTGAATAAGTTACCATGAATTTTGCTAAACCGGAAATCGCCATTTTAGAATTGTATCAGACGTCGTCTTACAACATTTGCTTGTCAAGTTCTTTTAAGCATAAGTATAAGAGATCGCCCGTGGTTGCTACTTCGTTATTGACCAGAACCAATTTAGATTGCAAAATGTTCATTGGAACAACATGCTTGGGAATAACATGATGAGCCACATTGTGCAATCGATATTGATCCCTGCATGCTAATCAATACCGACGCCGGCCACGTCCGAATGCAGATCTTCTGGGGAAGGAAGGAATGTTAGTCCGACACACATACTAGAGACCGAGGAATCCTCTGCATCTCCACATGTATCGCGGGAAGGGGAGATTTGTTAGTAAGTGTGCCAATAGCATTACCATGTAATAATTGCTCTGGGCAGCCGGCTGCCGAGAATTTGGGAAGTTTACCATTTGTTGTATTAGTATGTTAGACCGAATAAGCAACTTAAACTCCTGATAGCCGACTATGAGGAGCATTGCTGATATTTCAATAAATCGGTTTCATCCCCTTTTTTATCACGCGACGAATTTTTAGTGGTTTCTGCTGTATCAGTGCTAACTTTACCCGCGGATCGTTTGAAATAAATGCGAAATCATATACAACAGGTATTTGTGTGCGATTTTCTTTTTATTGTAGCTGGTACTATTCTCATAGATAGTTGGACAGCCGACTGTCGGGAATATCACTCTTGTTTAATTTAATCAGATCTTTTTCAAACGGTATGTGAATGATTTTACTATATCCTGTTTCTTTACTCCGGCGAAAGCAGTTAATCCAAGAACTATGGAATATAACGCCATTAACGTCTCGAGATATTTGGCGTAATTGACGATTTCGTAATACATACAAGAATAACGATTACACATTTAATATGTCACTACACCGAAGCCAGAAAAAAAAAATGAAAAAAAAATAAAAATAAAAAAGACCTCGCCTCCCACGACAACAATCAAGCCACAATATCACTATGCACCTGATAAAATACGGTGAACTTAATAACCAGCATGTACTACTCAAAACGATATGTTACTAAATATATTGAAATAACACAACGAAAACAATTCACATAATGAACATGATACAATAAACCAACAGCAAACACATAAATACGACAATTACCCAAATATGAGCCCTTCAATTCACACGAAAAAGACATCGCAAGGTTACATAACCGATCGCACTCCACAGACAAACCATCGGAACTCCATATCGGACACACTACCTTTTAGAGCAAACGCGCCATCAAAGTCAAGCGTCGCTCCAATCCTGTATAATACTTTCATCTCTGATCCTTCTAATCCAAATAACTTAGGTGTGGTGACACCAGCATCTGAACAAATGAAAAATCACACCTAATGTAGCAATATATAACCAACTATTCCTGCGCACAAGCCCTCTCTAAAATCATATAGCAGTCGAAATTTGGGCAAGCTTTTATGCTACCAGTGAAAAACGCTTCTACTTTGAAGCGTTTTCCGTTTTCAGAATAAAATTATGGACATTGCTGAAGCGTCCTCACCGGTCCAGCACAAACGAGCTGCACAGACCCGCGCACAGACACTATAAACCACGACATACCGCATCAAAGCAACTTACGACAAACAAATCCATTGATACCACAAAACACGTTTCTGCATTTTGAAATATCAGGAAAATAAACCATACGAATATCAATCGCACTCAAGTCTCCTTCTACCAAAAATCTGTGCAAATCTGTGAAATTTTCATCAAAACGCCAAAATGCCATCCATGAAAAAGAATCTGTGACCGAAAATTGTGAAACACATCTGACATCTCAGAAAAATCTGCCAATATGGCAACCCTGCCCTATAGACGATGGACAACATCACACACAAACCTACTCATTGCACACTCTGTTCTGTGCGCTTTTATTCGCTGTCCCATTTCCAATCTTATTGGAATGTTTCAATTCAACATCTTCATGCACTCGCACCGTTGTGAGATTCACACAACCACCACCATATATATCGCACAGTAAAAACAAGTAAAATAAATAAACATGATATTTCTCCTTTACTCCGTCGATCTTAAGAGCCTCAAAATATTAGAACTATTCTTTATTAGTTCTGCTAATAAAAAATTTTTTAGAGCTCGATCACTGCACTTTAGCAGCAGCGTTACTACCAACATAAATAGTCTTCATTCTAGGCCATGGATTTACACGAACAAAAACCATCAACACACTGTCACTCCGAACAGTTTTGCTTTCACAAAAATATCGAAAGTATAAGGGCCGCCAATTCGTCAATTTATCAATATACCGAACGTGTAAGACCAATTATTTATTGTCACAATTCTAGAAATTTCCATCTGCTACCAACAACAATATCTCGCACTGTATATGTTAATGCGCTTATGAGAAATTCGTTCAACCACAGACAACAGACGTTTAGGTTCGATTCGAATACCTGCTACGAAAAAATACACACAAAATCGTTGCATATAATTCCTCTCTCTTCTCATTCAACAGAAGAAAAAAAATTTTCTTTGAGAGTCCCTCCAGCTTTTTAAGATACCTTTAGTTCACTCACATTTCTGGTAATAACACTCACATCCCTTTACCGAATTGAATGCTTACCAGGCATACTTTTTCATACACCACACCACAATTCCTGTAAATTTGCTAGAAACAATCGAGCGAGCCAACATACAGCATAAAACACCTGGAGCTCATCGCAATTCGACCCGCTGCAACCCGCAAAAAACTAATAGCTACGCCGGTATAATATATACTCTACACCATAACCATACCATAATATAAATGAAGTAAAAATCGTCTACTCATCTTTTCCCTTTGCTGCATTTGCCTCAATTGCAGTATTTATTCGTATGGACCGTCGACACTGTCGTCATTGTGGTAGTGATATTACCGATATGAAGTCGCACCATGCCGAATTCGATTTAACGCACACTACTACACATGTTTTATTCGACAAAGCACAATGTGTCGCGAGAAAAATGCACTTTTTCACCACAATCGAACTAAACCTGGTATCACCGCAACTTTAAATCACTCCGATCTTAGTACACTCTTATTATTTGCACTTTAAGGAGCAGTAACACTTGAAAACGGCTAGAAATTGGATAATATTTCAGAGCACAAAATTTTCGCGACTGGTATACTCCAGTGCAACCAGCTCCGTCCTTTGCTTGTCAAGTTCTTTTAGAAGAAAAACCCATGTTGGTAAGGGATAACAAAATCTTACTTTACCCAAAGTCTTCGTCTTGAAGTCAAAATGATTCTTCTAGTATTTATTCGTCAAAAAAATTTAGAAAATACCAATATTACTTGGATTAAGGAGCATTTCGCTGAACCGTAAGTGGCCATCATGGATTTCAAATTGGCGTCAAATCTGCATTTACCCATATTGATTGGGTTATAGTGGATCTCGCTAAACCGAAAGTCGTCACCAGGGAATCCAAAATCACTTCAAACCTCTACGTATGGCACCTATTCGTCAAAACTATTCCGAAAATACCCATAATGATTGGTTTACAGCGCATTTTTGTAAACTGAAAGTTGGATTTTAAAATGGCGCTAAACATCCAAGACCATTCCTAAAATACCCATAATGTTGAGGTGCAGGCCATAAGGAATCCTAAAAAACCTGACTGCATATTTAAACACAGATAAATCTATTCCTACAGTGAGAAACATGTAAATCGAAATTATGAAAATCTGAAGGGATACTGCCCGTCTTCTACCAACACAGTGGCGGTTGATTACAAGCGTTGCATGATTCGGCCAACTGTCAGCGAAGTGTGTATTGCAACATAACATGTAGCTTTTGCCGAAGTTGGTAGTCCATATTGTCACATGAAAAATGTTGTACTGCTCGGTTGTATGAAGCCAAGAACAATACTGACTGGATTTTTAGTATTTAGTTAGACTAGTAGACATTGAAAAAGTACCTGCGCGTCTGCAAATTTAGCACATCAGACTATTCAAGGCTATTCTGAAGCTGAAAACGGTAAGGCCGTTGGGAAGGACGGAATTCCGGCCCAACTTCTGTAAGTCGAGAGCGACCGGTGTTACGAAGCAATCCACTGCGTAAAGGATGTCCCACGTCAAATTGTATCACGGAAAAACACTGTGGAAAATTTCATACAATAAAATATAAACCATTAGTACCGTAAAACGGGGGAACATTGATCAGTTTTTCGAATAACTTCCTTCAAATCAGGTAAACACAACTGTTTATATGTTTAAAACAAGTACTGATACCCGTAGATTAAAAACGTCCAAATTGTTTGGTAATTTATTGCGTTTTACTAGAAAAATAAAATAAATTTGTTGTAAATTTTCATTCGTTGCTTTCGGGGTAACTTTGTTCAGCCAAATATGCGCATCAAAATAAGAAATAGCGCTCCAAATGCTATGTAAATTGCATATCTGCAGACAATTTTATGGCTCGATATTGTGTCGTCTCGTAAGAAAACAAAATTGCCTGGAAGGATACGGCCGACTTTTATCGAACTTTTCGGGAAAATAGTCGAAATTAAGGGCCCTATTCTCACAGTCACGTCACTTGGTGACTAGAAGGAAATTTTCATCTAGTCACTAGTTGACGTGACTGTGAGAATAGGCCCCTAAATAGTTAGCAGTAAAAATCTCAGAATTTTTAGATAAATTATTGGACAAAAATATTTACGGTTTCTAAAAAAGTGATTAGTTCAGTTGAAGTTGATTGATTTCATTAATATACAAGGTATTTTTTGAACAGATTGAAACGATGCGTGAAAGTTGTATCATTTTCAATTTTAACTTATGTTCATAAAAGGTACATTAAATGACAAAATAATCGTTGCCGGGAGATGCCAAACATGTTTATAATATGGTTTGTATTTTGTTTTGATGATTTTGTTAGAGGGAATCGTCTTATCGCATGTTACTAAAAAAAGTCTCATTTGATCAAACTTACCCCGGTGATCAAAGATACCCCGTTTTACGGTGAGCTTTTGGCATATTTATTTCATCACATTCAATACTATAAAGGTACGCTCACACCATACGCTTAACTCCACTCGCTAGGTTCTGTACAACATCTGGCTGCAACTTCTTCTGTACGGAAACTCACTTTTTCTTCATGTCTTCCTCAGTTTCGACGTCCTTGGAATGCTTCAGTAGTGCTTGCTTCATAATTGCCCAGTATTTTTTGATTTTCCAAGTCCTTTGGTACGAAAGTAAACCCATTGGCTTCGTACTACTCCAGAACTACATTTGAATAGTGACACGAAGCTAGTTCCGGCCAGAAGATCGTAGGGCCCTCGAGTTGCTTGAACAGAGGCAGCAGACACTTCTGTAGATATTTGTACTGGGCTGTGAAGAATAGTCCCCTGGAAGCTGCCGGAAGTCCGCCTTGACGTAAATCTCATCATCCATGATGAGGAAATGAGGCTTCGTCAGCATCTGGGGGTACAGTTTCCGCGTCTGCAGCTTTCCCACCGTATTTTGCCGTTCGTCGCGACTTGGAGCCTTCTGCACTTTGTACGTATGCAGTCCCTCCCGGTCCTTGGCTCTCTGAACGAAAGACTTGGACAGATTCAACTTTTTGGCCACATCCCTGCCCGAATCATTGGGATTCCGCTTAAACGCTTTCACTACACGCTTTTGACCCTAATCACTATTAGAACATCCATTCTGACCACATTTCTCCTTCCGTTCGATGCTCAGAGTTTGGTAGTAACGTTTAATCACACGACTCACCATTGACTGCACTATTCCGACTTGTTTTCCGATGTCCCTATGAGAGAGTTGTGGATTTGCCCGGTGCTTGCGCACAATCAATTCACAACGTTGCTTTTCGGGTGCCACCTTTTTTCCGACTTTCGAAAAACTAACGGCGCTAAAAATACAGTGTAAACATTTCACTCTAAACTACTTCTACCCAAATTTTTGGAATGCATGCCCCCAACGTTCCATACTGATTTCGCCGAATTTGGCATCTTGACATTACAGAAAAAGGTCATGGAGTGGTATGTCACGAACAACGGCCAGGAGGTGCCCAATAACATCAACCCTTCCAACAGCCGAGAGCTCTGACCAATAGAAAAATATTGGTCAATCGTCATGCGGAACTTCAAGAAGATTCGAAAGACACTTGTCAAAGAGATACAGTCCAAGGCAAACTGTCGTTCTGAGGCGAGAAAATTGACCAAGGAGGCTGTGCAAAACTTGATAGAAAGAATCAAACCAAAGGCCCAGTAATTCGCTATCGCTAAAGGGAAAGCTCGAGTAAGCATTCTTTATCTATTCTGTTTGAACTTGTAAAAAAAAGCTGATTTGATTTTTTAATAAAACTTTGACCGATTTACACACAGTCCAGTTTGACCAATTTTTGATCGTAACACCCTTTATTCTGAAAATTGTTAAGGACAAAACAATATTCAGCCATGACCGAAATTTCAAAAGTCCTGCCGGATAAACACAGGGTTACGATTTCCAGTCTAAATCAAGCAAGCGACGTTACCGGAGACGAGACCATTACGGAGGAATGCCGTGTCTGTGTACCCGCATACAATGTTGGGATCAATGGTGCAGCCGCCGATTCGAGTTCGATATGCGTGGATGTGCTGGAGCGTTAGCTGTTTCAAAATTCTCTTGCTTCAGTCAGGAAAGCTTTTGGACTGCAAGGATCATGATCAATCATAAAGAAACATAGAAAAAATCCTATGTCCATACAGACTCGTATCGGATAACATTCGCAGGGTCTACTTTGCAATATTACGTCCTCTTCGACAAGGTTTGTCTGTCTGTTTGCCTTTTTGTACCGCAGCTGCAAGAAATCGAATCATACAGTCATCCATTGTATCAACAAGACTCAGTTTGACAAATGTGGATCGAATCATGGGGATTATTTATGCAGTGGGAAAACTGGAAAGGGGGTATCCTTTACTGTACCTAAAAGCTATAGGCATTGGAAAAACAAGTCAAATGGTTTCCCTTTCGGGACAACCAAATATAACAGATAGTGGAAGCGCTGGTACAAATCCGAACCCAATAGCGCCAGAGATACAGCAAGGAGTTACCAGTGCTTTTAGGGATCTCAAGTACGCCAAATGTCTCAATAATTCAGCTATCGAATCAACCTAGCACTGGATTGATAAAATACTCTAATATCATAAACTTCATATTTATCTTTCAAAATTTTTCATCCCCTTAAAATTTTTAAAATTTTGAAGCAGTTGGACACGGTTTTAAAATGCAATTGCAAATGAATCATCTCGAAAATCGATTCGTTTGAAGGAGGATTATTTGTGGAAATCAAGAAGCGCTATAAAGTTTATCTAATTAACTTCCCCTCGATACCAAACATTGCAGTTGCCAAGTAAAGACCCAACTCAAAGATCTTTGCATTGTATCCACTTACATTTTCTTCTAGAGCCTCGATTGGTAACTGACGGCTTTGATATCTTGCAGGACACCATCTTGCTACGAAGCTATCCTAGGGAGACACCAACGTACGCCGGTACGCCGCACAGTGGCGGGACTTCGAACAAAAGCCGGACAAAACCTAAAAAGTTGTTTAAATGTAGTGGAAACACCATATTAAGATCATTTTGGAACGCTGAATGTTATTATGATAATTAATTTTTGATGTGATGGAAAATTTTCAAGATGGCCGCCAATATGGCGGCCGAATTGTACAATTCTCTTTGTTAACGTTAATATCGTCTAAACCCTTGAATTTAGTTACACGCTTTGAATGGAAAAGTTCCTGGATATGAATCAGCAGATATTTTGATATATATGGTTTAGTGATTGATCCACCTATAAGTGACATAGAGACTTTTTCTGCGAAAAAAAATCTGATGACCTGGTTTTGTCTTCTACAAAGTTGTATTCTACATTGCTAAACGTCACATTGCACATATCAATAAAAAAACGATTTAATCCACCTATCAATGAGATGAGAAATTTCTTACACATATCACTGTTGTACTATTCATAAATTTGCCGATCACACGTGAAGTTGGCAAGCAACTAGATGTGAGATAAGCACAGTTTCGAATCCTGCACGAATAACACTTTGAATAAACTGAATAAATAAAAAAAAAAGAAGAAAAAAACAAATAAAAATTTAAAATAATTATGAAGCAAAAAAATAAAAAAAGTTTTTATAAAATAGATGGAATGATTATCATAAATCAAATTAATAAAATAAATAAATCAAATCAGCTCAAATAAAAATTAGACAATATTAAAAAATGTTATTATATTAAGAGAGTAAATTAAATTGTTTCAAGCTAACAAACTGTCATACAATAACAATGAGAACTGACTAACCTGAATTGATAAAATGGAGAAGCTGAATAAAATATATGAACTGGGAAAAACTAACAATTTGACATTTGAAAAACTGCAAAAGATGTATTATTTACAGCATGCAGCAGAAATGTTATCACGAATAGGGGATTTTAGGAAAAATAGCTCAAAACACTTCCTTCGTATTTTTCAAGAAATTGATGTATTCTTATTCAAATTCTAAGATTGCTCCCCTATAATAGTATGAGTTGTAATTTTCTAATAGTTAGTTCAAAAGTTCTACCTTTTTAAGCATTTTTTCTAATATTTTTCCATAATGCCAATGGCAAAAACTTCAATTGAAGTTGGTAGGAGTCAAAAACGTAGATACAGAATACTAGATTAGGATTGTCGCTGGTGTTCCCATTGTTTTCGCCTCGGAACATGTTTGTTTTGCTTCCGGTATATATCTGTCAAAGTATCGAAAGTCTCTCTAGTAAAAGTCTTTGGTCCGCGCTTTTGGTACACGCAGAAAAATATGGCCTGCTTTTAACCACAAACCGTTTAGTTGAACTTCAAATTGAGTTTGCCTATTTTTCATTTCAGTCTCGTTTATTCTGCTGTGATTTTTATGCATTCAAGACCGAAAACGTCCAATGAATAAAATTTGCAACAAAATAAATGAGAGCCAAACAGAAATGGGGATGTGAAAATGAAAATGATGTGATATCTGTTATGTAACAAATTTCTATGTGGCATAATATTAAAATTTCATTAATTTTCCAAGATATCTATGCGTGACAGGTAATTTTTATCTGCTACTACAAATTGCAAAAAATTATGTGTGAAATCAATATATTCAATATAACGAATTTTTCTTGGTGTAAATTTTCAACTGTTATTGTTGTGAAATGAAAGAATTTGTATATACCGCACAAGGAAATGAAAATTTATCAAAATTCAGTACAAGTTTAGACAATTTGTGCATTCTAATTAGTGAAAACATATTAGCCAAGAATGGTCATTGTTTTGCTGGCTAAAAGAAACAAAAATGATTAGTCGCTATGAAACGACGATAGAGGATTATTTTTTTGCCTTTTTTATTTGGCCCATTTGACAGGTATATCCCGGAATCAAAACAACAATGTTCCTACCACTGATGCCAGCGACAATCCTAATCTAGTGTTCTGTATCTACTGTCAAAAATTGTTCAAACTGCCAAACTTGGCATCTGGGTTAACTTTGACACTTGTCACAATATGAAGGGAAGCTTTGAGAGACACAAAAAATCGAAATACCCTACACTAACTTCGATAGCTTTAATTTCAAAAAGTTACCAAATGCAATTTTAATTTCAAAAAGTTACAAAATTCAATCTCAATACTCTCCGCGAGTTGCTTTCTATATCCGCCATATTTGTTTACATTGCTCGTTTGAAACCGTTGTTTTTGGTTCAATTGGAACTTTCGGCTTCGGTCTTCGCGCATCTCTATACAATCATCTCTGTCCAAGACAAGTTCTGTTGATAAATACAATATATACAGGGAAGATTCCATTTCAATTTGACCCGGATGTAACGTTTTGATGCTCTTTATTCGGAAGAACAGTTCGAAGCGCGTTTAGTAATATTATGTCTTCCAAAACGAAAGGTAATTGTATGAATTGTAACACCGAACAAAAAACTGCATACTGTATCATTTTACAACAGACATTTTCCTGAAAAGAAGAGATGTTCTTCAAAATGCGTTGAATAACTCGGATGATAAATATACACTAATCCAAGAATACATAAAAAATCACGACGGACATTTGGATGAAAATTGCAAAACCATTACGGAGTACTTTTTCCGAGAATTTGAAAGAAGATGGCAGAAGGCGAGTAGAAGAAAAGAACGGTTTTATGAAACAAATTCCGATTGGCTGGAAGATTACATAGTTTTTTCAACATCAGGCTGTTCATCTATGGACATACCCGGTAATAAAGGAGGACGTCCATCCAAAGTATTTGACGATTGCTCTCAGCGTAGTAAGCGTAGAAAAACAGAGGGCCTTCGACGTACATGTAGTGCTGGTAAGATTCGTTCTTTAAGCTCACTATAAAAATACAGTAATGTATCGATTATATCAAGCTTATATATCGATACATGTATGCATATATCTGTGTACATACATATGTAGGTGTACGTATATATATATATATATATATATATATATATATATATATATATATATATATATATATATATATATATATATATATATATATATATATATATATATATATATATATATATATATATATATATATATATATATATATATATATATATATATATATATATATATATATATATATATATATATATATATATATATATATATATATATATATATATATATATATATATATATATATATATATATATATATATATATATATATATATATATATAAACACGGAAATAAAAAAAAAGTTTATATACATTGATGATCTATAATTGAAGAAGTTTAACCATATTATCTATAAGGGGATGTGGGCCAATTCGGACCACTGGCCAATTAGCACCTCCAGCTGGCTGTCATGTAGTTCTGTTCTATCACAAATATTTTTCGGTTCTCAGTTTTCGTGTACGTGCGCTAAGAGCAAGTGTTGTTTCGGAGTGCTTTTTTTGAAAAATGTGTATGCCCAAGAACAAGATTTTTGTTCTCAACAAATCAAATGCACTATCATGATTATGGATCTGTCGGATAATATCTTTTATTTAATATCTTGTTTTGGACGAGACTATGAACTGTTTTCGTTGAATCTGTGTGTGAATAATAGAATATGGGTTGGTCCAATTCGGACCTTTTGTCGTATATACGATCTGATACGCGATCGCGAAAAACCGTTTGAAAGGAAAGTGTGCGCAGTCGGTAGAGCTTTCAGTAAAAAATAAGATTTCGCAAATTGGTTGACATATTTTGACGTTATAGTTCATAAGCTATATTTAGGTAATTTGGCCCAGCTCTTACTTTTCATTGTAAATTTACTACGACGTTTTATATATATATATATATATATATATATATATATATATATATATATATATATATATATATATATATATATATATATATATATATATATATATATATATATATATATATATATATATATATATATATATATATATATATATATATATATATATATATATATATATATATATATATATATATATATATATATATATATATATATATATCCACAATTCGAAATTTAGTAAAAATTAAATAGGCCAAAATAGGAATTCATTTATATTGCAAAAATAAGAAATGGGTGGTCCGAATAGGAACAGGGTTGGGGTAATTCGAGCCTTTCATGTACTTTTGTACAGAACCATTTATACACAATACGGTAAAAGATCGGAAAAAGCCGCCTTAGAAAAAATGTGCGCAATTGATCAGGCTTTTAGGAAAAAATATATATTTGTGAATTGGTTGACACGTTCCAGTTCTATAACTCATAAACCCTTACTAGGTCCGATTTGGCCCAGTACCCCCTATATCATATCACTTTAATATGATTTAAGACCTCTCTTATTTAACTTTTGTTATATATGCAAAATATTATTGATTTTTTTTAACCACAATTTGAACTTTTTAATTTTTTTTTCCGAACAAACAATATATAGGGTAAGGTGGAGCAAATCCGACCGTTGGGTAAACCCGACCCCCCTCTGTTACCGAAAATCAGAAGCACTACGCGAACTAATATCAATGTTGTCGTGTAGAGCATCGAAAATAATCATAATGGTGGTATGACAGCATTTTATTAGTCTACATTGAGATGCTCATACGACAAAAAGTGTGTTTTTACAACTTTTGATTTGACTTTTGTGCATCATTGACTACAGGATATTTCTGATTGTTAAAGTGATTGCATAATAAATGTAAGTGGATTTAAATTCTTTTATTTAAGTCCTACAAAGTTCATAGATGAATTTAGTTTAATCTTTTTCATATATTTATTAATTGCATCGTAATGAAAAATGACGCGGTGGGGCAAATCCGACCTCTAAATAGTGGGGTAAATCCGACCGCTTTTTTTGCTAAGAAAATTTTTATTTATCAAATTGAAATATATTTTTATTGTTATTATTTATTATTTTTACGCAAAATGGTTCATAATTACAAACGAAAGACACAAAAACGTGATGATTATGGTATTCGTCAAGCAATTGCTCCGATGGAAATGGGAATATTCCATTCCATTCCAAGATTGATATTGAACTCCATTTTCTTCATGTTACAATTCAATAAAACAACATACATTGATTTATCATTGGAAAACCATAAAATTTGAGTAATATCTGCACTAAATCAACCAAAAACATAGGGGGTCGGGTTTACCCCAGCATTTTTCAAAACAGCAAATATGAACATTTTTGTAAAACGCTTGTATCTCAAAATATTCCGAAGATCCAAATAAAATGCTATATGCAGAAAGTTTCCCAGGAGTCTAACCTTTAATTTGGTATATAAAACCACTTGATCCGATGTAAAATGAGAATTTTACAGCCAAAACCATTTACTAGGTCGGATTTGCCCCACCTTACCCTATTGTAATTTCATTAGTCAACCCAAATCTATACATTGAAAATATTGCAATACTTCAACAAAGGATTAGAATTCCATAAATCACAGGTTTATTGCATTGTTTTTCAGGAGAATTGATATTAGCCACGGAAATGGTAATGCGGTCCGAAGGTAAAAAGGAAACCGCGAATATGCTGAAAAAATGTGAACAGTTTTCTCAAATCTCAGACGAACAGGCTTTGGCTATCTTCGTTGATGCTAAACTAACTAAAGAAAAATATAATATTATTAGAGCTCCAGTTAAATATGCTTATCCGCCATATGACCGCATAACTGCGGCTAAGACATATTGTTATCCGTCAATGGAACACTTTAAAAGTAGTGATATATCGTGTACCGTTGATTTGCAGTCCCTGTTAGATCATACTTCCTTGCGGCTGCTCAAGCTTTTTGAAGTGACCAATAAGATTCCACATTTGGTTCAAAACGATTTAGTAGAGCTTATTTTGGTATCGAAATGGGGATGTGATGGCAGTTCTGGACTCTCAGAGTATAAAGCAAAATTCGTCAATCCGGACAGCTCGGATGCAAACGTATACATATCGTCAATTGTGCCGTTAAAACTTTTGGCAGGCGAAACAGTGATTTGGGAGAATCCAGTTCCGTCATCAACAAGGTTTTGCAGACCTGTATCCATGAAGCACGCGAAAGAAACTGATGAACTAATCCGAATGGAATATTCAAAAATGAGTACACAGCTATCTTCGTTGGCTCCATTCCAAATAGAGACTGAGCATGCTAATATCAGTATAACATATGTGAACCATTATACAATGATTGATGGTAAAACAATTAACGTTATAACGAATACTTCATCTGCTCAGCGATGCTATTTATGTAAGGCAACATCTTCGATATTCAACCAAATTGAAAAGGTAAAAGAATTACCCATCGTTGAAGATTGGTTGCAGTTCGGATTAAGCAGTCTCCACGGATGGATAAAGTTTTATGAATGTCTAATTCATATAAGCTATCGACTAAGCTTTCAGAAATGGAAAAAAACCGGCAATGTTGAAGAATTTAATATGACGAAAATACGTATTCAGAAGGAGTTTTTTGAGAAACTCGGTCTACATGTGGACAAACCGCGACAAGGATTCGGGAACAGCAATGATGGGAATACAGCTTCTCGATTTTTCGAGAACGCTGAAATTTCATCTGCCATCACTGGAATCGACGTTACACTGATTAAAAGATTTGAGGTTATATTGATATCAATATCGCAAGGATTAGCTATAAACGCAGAGAGATTCAGAGTGTACGCGCTAGCTACGGCTGAGCTATACGTTGCATTATACCCATGGTATTATATGCCCACAACTGTTCACAAAATTTTGATCCACGGTCATGAAATAATCAATAAAGCTGTTTTACCCATTGGTAAACTTTCAGAAGAGGCGCAAGAATCGATGAACAAAGAAGTGCGTAGAATTCGTGAGCATAACACGTTTAAAGGAAACCGGGAAAGAACGATGTTGGATGTGTTTCGTGGCCTACTTGTAGCTTCCGACCCAGTAGTATCAAGCTACAGGAATAGCAAACGAAAACTAAAAAGAGACTTACCAGATGAAGTTAAAGCTTTGTTGGAGCACGATGGTGATGAAAATTATAATTACTGAAGTTAAACGAGGAATAAGAGAAGATAAAAAAATATAAATACCAAAAAAATGCAAAACTAAAATGTTGTTTATCATTTCCTCATATCAACCGGAAAGCAATAAATAATTCATTGTGTTAAACCCAACTCTGTGGGCATCGTAGCTAAAGTGTCATTTTTACTACAACGTATCAGTTTTTCTAGTTTCGAATCCGTGAAAATATTAGTCCCCAATAAAAATTTTGCTTTGTTTAATATTCTTCATATTATATTAAGGTTGGGTACGGTATTTGGACAACTTTTATTCAAGGAGCTATATACAATAATAATTATACTAATATTCATAACAATAATAACAAAAAAATATAATGATAATAATTATAATTTTGCCCCAAATAATGGATAACTACAGTGGCGTAGCCAGAAATTTGGTTTAGAGGGGGTTTTGATGAAAATCGCATTTTTTTTGAAAAAATCTTAAACTTTAATATGAGTTTGATAAATTATTGAAAACTCAAAAACATAAGTAGTCTAACAAACGTCATTCCAGTCTACAAACAAGAAGGATCAACATGGAACAGTTTTCAAACCTCTATAGATTATTTTCTTGTATAATATGTCAATGAAGTCAAAAATTGCGATCTTTTAAATTTTCAACGTTCAAGATCACCTAATATAATAATCCTTGACTTTGAAGGTTTGACAACTTCGGGAAGTTATCAACATAAAACAGCGCCTGCTTTGATATAGAAATTTTAGTGATTAATTCTCATAGAGGTAATTATGGTGAATTAATTTTTCAAAAATATTAAGAGACATGGTGCCTTCAGCAAAGTTTTTGATAATGTCATTTCAAACAATTTTGTGGAAAATATGAAGGCTACATGAATTCAACATATAGGGATTTAAATGGACTGGGCATGCTATATTTCTCCTTAATGAAGAAAAAATTAGGTGAAAACTATTTTTTTCTGCGCTACGGATAAAATTGTTTGAAACAATCATTGCGAGTTGAGAACACAAAACCTATAACTAAATTATGAATGGATGGAACTGAAACTTGCGTTTCGACTTCATCTCATCAGAATCCGACACTAACTTGGTGGGCGGACTAAGCTAGCGTCGAATTGATGCTAGCTCCTGAAAATGGAATCACTCTTTGTGTTTTTGAGTCCTTTTAATATCTGGGAATTATTTGTTTTAAATCCAGTTCCCTTATTTTTTTTGTAAGCTTCAAAGGCACCTTGAACGCAATGTGAATTTATTATTTAATAACCGCAGAAGAGATTTATCAAATACAGTAATTTCAGAATAGCTTGTTGTAAAGGTTTTCTACTACTAAATTTCGATACTCTGAATATGTGGGATATTTATGTCTTTGACAAAGTTGTTTGAAATAGCACTTTCGAAAACTTTGCTGGAGACATTAAATCTCGACCCAAATTTGCTTGAAGAGTAATTCTTCTCTATAATTACTTCTAGGAGGATTAACCGTCAAAATTATTCTATCAGCAGATGAACAGTTTTACGTTTTGAAATTCTTCAATGTTACTTAACATCGAAATTTGGCAGTTTCGAATGAATGTGATCGTGACCGTTAAAAATTTATCGAGCATTAATTTTACTTTTCTTCATTAGTTAACCTCACAACTTGCAGTACTAGTACGTAGCACACAAAATTTTAGTACGCCATTCATTGCATCCTGCTAAGAGGCTATTCATATAATTGATAATACAACAAAAATCCAATGCTCATAAAATCGATGCTGACCTGCTAGAGACAAAATTACATCAGCTTTCAACTAGTTTCTGAAATGTTATTCTTGTTGTTAACCATATTGAATTGTTGTCTAAACTCTACACAATCTAAAAAAATACATTTTCAGCAAATGTTGAAATGTATGCAAGTTTTCGGTAAACAAGCTTATGTTTTATATGCAATCAACCTATTCAAATTTAGATTCCCATTCGAAAAATTGTCTCTAATCCATATTTTGAAGCATCTTTCCAAAAATGAGCTCATAATAATTCAGACAGTTATTTTATTTTACATTGAAGTAATTTGACAACTATGGGATTTTGGCTAAGAGATAAGTTACAAGATCCCCTTCCCATAATTTTTCAAAAGTTCTCATGACGCTTTAAACACAGTTCTCAATGTAGTGATCAGAGAATATTTTTCCAAAAATATTTTGTGGAATTTTAAATAAAATTTTTCAGTATCAATTATTTTTTTCAATCCAATCCCCCCCCCCCTGGCTACGCCACTGGATAACTAGGTTATTCGATCTATGATATTATGATGTATTGTTGAGTTTAGTTACAGATGTTGGGCTTATCACGTCAATCTAAGAAAAAAGATTCTTTTCATAAATTAATTTTGCGTCGCTGAACACGAAAACAATGTCCATTTTTTATCCAAACAAGCATTTTCGAGATTCTTCTGAAAACATGTTTTGGATAATCTATGCAGTTCTTTGTCAATATCTCATATAAACATCCCATCGATTATCAGATATACAGTAGTACGCGCCCTTTCCAAAAATGTGCTATAAGTATAGATCACATATAAATATATCAAGGTTTCCGGCGATCAAAGTTTAACAAGTATAATTTTCGTCAAAGTTTAGAGTTTTATCGTGAGATTTTTTCATCTTCTAGTTATTGGTAAATTAACTAAAACACAAAAAAAATGCTTCAAAGAAATATCTATAACGCTTCGTTGAAAAAAACATAATGAGTATTGCTTTTGTGCTTGGCGACCTAAAATGAACCAAGAAACTACTTTTCCTCGCACTTTATTTTTTTTGCAAACTAGTGTAATGCATAAAAATACTAAGAACATTTCAATAATACATAACATTTTATTTTTTGTATCTCAGTTAATCAAGCTTGTCACAAAGGCTTCTATCTGTGTAGTATTGGGTATAGATTTGAAAATTTTCGTTCTAGCGTATCAATATTCAATATATTTATATTTAATGTGTTTAAATATCGAAACTATGGCTGTATCGACGGATGAAAAAATTATTTCGAATTATTGCATCAAGCAGTTTAGCAACCTGAAATTAACGAACTTCAACATTGAAATCTGCAATTACAAATATGAGAATATCGTGTAACAAATTTCCCATCCCATTTTTTGGGGATCTCATCTAGATTTCATAAAAACAATGTTCGATTGAAATAAAAATACATAACGTAATTCTATTCCAACAAATTTATCTTCAATTTCTTTCATGAGAGATATTCCAAACGAAGCAATGCACAATCTACCATGCGTTTCCTTTGAAATAAAAAAACCCGTTTTTCGGGTTTTGCGCACCTAGGCGCAGGTAGACACCTAGTTCAACGAATAATAGACGTGATTTTGAATATCATGTAAAATAATAGATCGTTCCGACACTTTTCAAAAAAATGAATGGCAAACATTTCATTTCCCATATATATTTGTTCTAGGGACAATCGACGACTTGAGCTTTGAAGTATCACAAAAAATTTAATATGCATTCAATTCTTTTGAAATTTTGAAAACATAAAATTGAATGTTCGTGCAATAATAAAAAAATATAATATCACCAAAAATCGACAATTTTTTTCGAGGTTTTGGCCAGCCCCCGGCCACTGTGCGCCGTGGGGTTGTTTTATGATGATTGTGATAACCTTCCATACTCCACTATCTTTGTGATATCGTTTATATGACAATTTTGAACACTTAGTTGACGGATTAGTGAGAGAAGCGTCGACGAGCATTGTTCGATGTTTGCGCAACCGAAACAATACCGAAGAAATTCCGAGATTATTCCAACGGAATGGATACATTAATACATCTGTCTCTCACGGTAACGGACCACCGCCTCACTTACCCTTTCATCAATAATGCCCCGGGGACTCGAATCCAACTTGTTGAAGAATCTGCCAGATTCTGCGAAAAAGCAAGAATTTTTTCAACAAGTACCTTGCTTTATTTATTTATTTATTTCGTCAATCAAGTGTAGACTACATTATACAAATATTAATTGCTTATATACTATCCTGTATACTATTTCTATGTACTATGATGCCGTAAAGAGTTGAAAAACTGTTTTAAACTTGTTCGGGGCATGGTAAGGTCAATACTTTCACAACGCTCGTTATACACAGCCATCATCTGGTTTAGTGGTTAGAATTTAGCATAGTCTGTACGGTGATGACCTATCGCGAACAAATTTCTGTTGCGTAATTGACGAGTAGGAGCATATAAATTTCATTTTGACAATATGTAAGATGAGTCAATACGCTGCATGACGATATCGTTTAGAAACGAGATCATAGCATAGTCCCGACGTTATTTCAATGTTTGAATATCTATCAACATACAACGTGCTTCATAAGATGGAAGAGGGAATACTGTCCATCTTAACTTGCGTAGTGCATAAAATAGAAACTGTTTTTGGATAGACTCAATTCTCACTTCGTGTTTTTTTATGAATGGTGACCAAACAATACTACAATATTCTAAAATAGACCGAACATATGCTACGTAAAGAGTTTTAATTGTGTAAGGATCTTGAAAGTGATATCCGAAGCGCTTTATAAAATTAAGCATATTACTAGCTCTATGAACAATTGTGTTGTAATGTTCCACAAGTTTTAATTTTTTATCTAAGATAACTCCTAAATCTCTTATTTTTTCGCATTTCTGAACGGTTTGATTACCTAATGTAATTGACACGGAAGCCGTGATTTGTTTTCTGTTAAAAGTCATGAGATTACATTTTTTAACATTTAATTCTAGTAAACATTTACAACACCATGTATAAAAGATTTGTGTTTCATCGTGAAAAACATTATAGTCATTATTATTTCTAATTTCTAAAAATAGCTTCATATCATCCGCATATATGAGAATTTTAATGTTTTTTAAAATAAGAGAGATGTCGTTGACATATAAAATGAAAAAAGAGGTCCTAAGTGTGAACCTTGAGGAACCCCCGAAGTAACTTTAATTATATCAGATTTCATCTCATAGAATTTTACTATTTGCTGACGATCTGTTAAATACGACTTAATCCAATTGAGGAGTCTCATCTCGATTCCCAATTTTTCAAGTTTGAATATTAACGTGGGAATGTCCAGCTTATCGAAAGCTTTGCTGAAGTCAGTGTAAAGAGCTTCTATATGATTTCCTTTATCCATGGCATTTAACGAGTAATCAACAAATTCTAAAAGGTTTGTACTAGTTGAACGGCCTTTGTAAAACCCATGTTGTGAATTTGTTATTTTATGTTTGACTTGGTTGAAAATGGTTTTATTTATGATGGGTTCGAAAAGTTTGGGAAAGCAAGACAGAATGGCAATTTCACGATAATTGCGAATATCAGATTTTTTACCCGATTTATAAGTAGGTATTAAAAAAGATTTTTTCCAATATTTTGGGAAAATACCAGATTCTAGTGACTTATTGAACAGCCAGAATAAAGGTGACGTAAGCTCAGTTGCTAAATTCTTTATGAAAGCAGGTGGAATTTCATCAGGTCCTGAGCCTTTAGTGGTATCTAGATCATTTAGACCAGACAAGATATCTTGAACATTAATGTGACTGACACCAACATCCCTTGAATAATCAGGAAAATAAGAAAAATATTCAAAGTCACGATCATTGTCTGAATAGTTAGAATAAGTTTCTTGAAAAAATGTTGCGAAGAGATTACAAATATCTTTTGAAGTTTCACCCTCTTTCCCATCTAAAGACATTTTTGATGGGAAGTTGCATGAATTCAACTTAGTTTTGATGTAATTAAAAAAGTTTTTTGGGCATGACTTGATCTCATTTTCAGTTTTTGCATTATATACAGTTAGTGCCGAAGAAATATCCAAAGTTAGTTGGTCACGAATGTTAAGGTATTTTTCCAAATTATCCTGATTATTGCGTTTTCTGTAAATTTTGTGAGCTTTTTGCTTCCGATTTTTCAAATTAATAATTTCCTTGTTGAACCAAACTGAATTTTTGGATGCATGATTTCGTCGTTTTTTCGTGAGTGGAACTTCCTCCTGTATTATTTGCCATAAAATATTATAAAAGATCTCCACTGCACATTCAACGTTCTCTTGATTCTTTAAAAGGGACTGCCAATTAGCACTGCTTAATTTATATTTAATGTTTTCATAATTTGCTTTTCTATAATCGAAGACGTCCTCGAAGTCACAATCAATGAAATTATGATTCTTGTGCACAAAAATAGAGAATTCTATTGCTGTGTGAAACGTTTCATTTTTCCATAAGGGAGAATGAGATTCATCAACACAGAAATCTTCATTAATGTTTGTTAATAGCAGCACTAAATAACGATTGTGTTGATTTTTTATATGGTTTATTTGATTGAGTCCTAGCAATGCAATTTTCTCAAACCTATATTGTGATGTTTCGTTTTCACCAACGACAGGAAGTAGAATGCTCTCATTTTCAGAGTGAGGAATAAAATCTAAGTTGCGCTGATTAAAATCACCATAAATATGAACTTTAAATTCTGGAGGAAAATTAGAGATTATTTCTTCAGCTGCTTGAAAGAAAATCTCATATGTTGATTTGCAAGCTAGATTCGGTGGAAAGTACACTGAGACAAAAATGTGGATTTCATCAGCGATATGTGCTTTAACCAATACATGTTCAAATTCTTTGAATTTTGGTGAGACAATAAGATCGGAATTAAATATAGATGAAACTGCGATGAGAACTCCTCCGCCTGACATTCTTTGGGTTAGTCACTACCAAAAACCTCTTCACTTTTTACATTCTCATTCCAACTTGTTTCGGTACCTAGAATTATCGAAAATGAGGAGCCTAATATATTCTTATGGATTTCGTTCATCTTTACGGCGCTCCTCATTCTATTAAAATTTTGACAGTAAACCAAAATTTCAGTGGCTTTCGAAAAAGTTGGTTGTGATTCGTTATTCGTAAAAATATTGTTTAAAACTATTGTACTGTTACCAGCTGCGTCATGCTTGTCCTGGTCTGCCTCTGAGAAGTGCGTTAAAATTGGCGAAAACACGAATGTTCACAGGAGCAAGATGAACAATGATGTTGATTGTTATGGTGATTGTTGTTAAGACCTTTGTTGTTTCTATTGCAAATGCTGTTTGTGTTGTTGTTGTTGCTGTAACTGCTGTTTCTGTTTTCGTTGTGGTTGTTGTTATTTCTGTTGTAGTTGTTGTTGCTGTTGTAGTTGCTGTTTCTGTTGTAGTTGCTTATTCAGTGATTATTGTTGTTGTTGTTGTTGCTGTTGTTATTACTGCTGTTAATGTTGTTGTTTCTGTTTCCGTTGTGGTCGTTATTGTTTATGTTGTGCCTGTTTCTATTGAAGTTGTTGGTGGTATTATTGGACTTGTAGCTGTTGTTTTTGTTGCTATTTTTGTTGTTTCTATTTTGGTTGTAGTTGTGATTATTGTTATTGTTGTACTTATTGCGGTTCCTGTTCTTATTGCACTTGCTATCTTTGTTGTTGTAGTTGTTATTGTTATTACTGTTGATATTGCCGTATATTGTACCCTGTTTTCTTCTCGATTTTTTACTCTTTGCTGCTTTATCTTTCTCTTTTTGTTGTTTAATACGACGCTGTTTACGTAAGTCATATTCTGACCAGTCGGAGCGCCACACTCTTTTCGAACCAAGTGTGCGCCATCCATCTTTTGCCACTTCATTATGCTGCGAACCTGAGATAGCAGTTTTATTTGAAACGACGGTCAATTCGTCCATCAGACTGGGAGGGAGACACCGCAGGTGTCAAACGAGCATTATTAACACTGGTTTCCAGGGTACTAATTGTCGCGGCAATTGCCCTTACTTCGTCTAAAATATCGTCGTCAACAGCGCTGGCTTGTGATTTTATTTCGTCAAGAGCATCACGAGCAGAAAACGACTGGTTACCGGTATGTTCGTTGCATTGAGACGCCATGTCAATGGTTATTACGCTTAAATTTTGAACTTCGCAGCATATTTTTTTAGCTCGTGGTCAGGTCAGTTGTGAGCTCCACCACGTACTCCTCAATGCGCTTCCTTGTGGATTCCATAGATATGTTGAATAATGACGTTATATGATTTTTTAAAACAACGAGCTCATCGGCCTTATTGACCGCGTTGTTTTCCATAGTGCGCGATAATGTTGACACCGCATACCGTAAACCGGGGTGACATTGATCACTTTTCGAAGTAATCATTACATATTTTTAGACTCAACACATTTTTTCAAGTTTAATATTTTTAAACCATGTACTGATTTATGGAGAACAAGATTGGATGGTTTTACCTAAAATTGTCCGCTTACAGCTATTTTTTGCAAAAATTATTTTAAGTTGAAGTCCGTTTACGTGTTCCGGGGTGACTTTGATAATCTGCATGTTCACCCACATTAAGTTATTGATGTCAATGTTTTTCATTCAAATGTTTGCTTAAACTAATTCTGGAAAAATACTCATTGTTAAATAGTTGTTAATTGGTATTATACAAAGTATTTCAATGTACTTAAAATTCGAGTAAACAAAATTCGTATAATTTGTGTCTAACTAGAATGAAAGATTCTGAAAACCTTTAAAGCTGCTAAAATTATTTTATTTCAGTGCTTTATCAGTGTACAAAAAGTTTCATCCATTTTAACACGTTGGAATATTGAACAATAAAAAATGTTGTGAATTTTAGATTAAAATAATTTAAAATAATTGCCAACTAGTTTTGCAAAAAAATGTATTTAAAATAAACAATCTCTTAAAACTAAATTTGGCATATCCCAAACTAAAGAAAAATAAAAACTCGCTTGTAATTTATTACTTTTGCTCAAATCTGAGATTTATTTGTTTTATAAAAAAAATAGACACTTTACGAAGCTTCGTAAAAATAAGGTAAAGTCAACTTTCGGTTTTTTGAAGTTTTTATACCCCAAAACTGAACAATATACTCAAAAAGTATAACAAATCAGTATTTTATATGTTTAGAGTAAAAATCGTTCTAAATTAAAATGATTCGATCGACTATTTTGGTTTAATAAGCGATCTACGAAAAAAGTTTCGAGTTATCAAAGTCACCCCGATGATCAAAGTCACCCCGGTTTACGGTAATCAACTTTCGCGCAGGTGATATTATTTACATTAGTCACCGCTTCTTTAAGCTGGTGATCAATGTTGTCGAACAGTTCACCAAATGCGTTCAACTTTTTGATGTCAGCAGCCATTCGAAGAGTGGAATCCGTTTGCTTCTTGATTAAATTAAACAGCTGCTCCTGTTGGAAAAGCACTTTACGTGTGTCAATCCCCGTTTTAAGATTATGCTGACAATCCGAGCATAGAGGAATCATAAAAGACGTGATGTGATGCTCTTGGTGCCGTTGCACTCCTACACAAGCCGCGTGATACAATTTGTTGCAAAACTCGCACTTCCATAAGAAACGATCATCACTAATTGAACACGATCGAACACTGCACGACATAATGCTGACTATTTTTTTCGAAAATCGTGCGCAGTTTGAATTAAATTAATCAAATAAATACTTGTAGCGTAGCGCCCTTCAACTACGTCTACTACCGGTAACGGTCGACTAAGAATAGTTGCGAATGACGTAAAAATAGCCATTACAAAACCAAGAAAACCAGCCTCCGACCACAACTCGCATCGGCCGATTACTATGCTTCCTTGTAATTGTATGAGATCATTATCCTGTACCGCCTCGATAACAGGATCGAAAGTGAAGCTCCGAATGCTTTTGGCTCTCAACTTATACCAGATTAGGGGTTGGGAATCAAACCCAGGTGAGCAGTATTTCTTGCAATCACGTTTCTTGCAAAATGGCATTATTTAGAAAGAAAGGATTTTCTTCTCTGGGAAGACAACAGACTGTCAACATCAATTGCTACCATCCTATTAATCCACAGCCATGTGTGAAAATCTAATAATTTCATTTTAATCTCAATGTGACAAAACTAATTGCCGTCCATGACAACCACTTCCATAATTCAATTATCCCGTCAGAGTTAACTATGTACCGCAAAGCCGCGCCAGACTGCCACACCCTCACTCCTCACCGTTAGATTTCGCCCGGAGTCACCCGTTCAATAATTCCATACAACTTCCAGCATCCCACCCACAGCGGCACTGAAGTGATTAGTTTCACTCATATCGCTCGGCTGTTCATCGGATAAAGCTGCCAGCAGGCGCACTGTCGAGTATCTTTATTGGCATCTGTTGTGTCCCACCAATATGATCTTCTCAGCCGCTCCGAGACCTTTGATCCCGTCGGTATTAGAGATGGCCGGTTTTCGGGTTTCTAGCTTTCGAATGCTGAACCCGTCCCGAACTCGATAATTTTTATTTTGAACAGTAAATAGTTTGGTTCGGGTACTGGTCATGCGTTCTTAAAAATTAAAATTCCTGAGTTCAGGTCGGGTTGAGCTTCGAGGCTTCATGAATGTTCAGGTTCGGGTTAAAATAACAGAAAATCCGTTCATCTCTAATCCGAATGGGAGCAAACAGCAGATGTATGGATTCACTTGCTCGAAGGACTGCTGTTCGGTTATTTTCTTTTCATCCTGTCGACTATCTTCCCCGCACGCTCCCTCTATCTCTCTCTCTCTCTCTTTCACGCACACAATCCATGATAGAAGCCAACAACGACAGCCACAACAGCCCATCAAGCTATCTAGGATACAGTTGAAAAGTCAAAGTAATTTTCCAAATCATTGCCTTGCCAGGACCCTTGCTTGTCGGATGATGGGGGTACCTTGCTGACTGCTGGCTGACTTTTCGTCTCCCCGAGGGAATGATGGGGAATCCTCGGGGATGAAAAGGATGCCGTGCGGTTTGCCATCCTGCCGGAGGCCGAGAAGTTTTCCCATTTAGAAGAGTACACTTGTCAGCTGCAGCACCGAGGCTACGCACACACAGGACTAGCAAGTATTTTATTGGACATCACATATATCCGACGTTGGTCAACGTTTTCTGTGTTTCGGCCGACCGGCCGGCATCAGCAGGACAACTTTATAACCGAAAATTTACCAACCAACGAAACAGGGCGTTCGGCATAGGGGTTTTGGGGCTTTTGTTAATTGTAGCCTTCCCTGAATTGATGGTATAGGGAAAAGAGGAAGTTGACATTTTGAATGCATCTTTATCTACTAACCGGTAATTAATTAAGTTAATGTTGTCTACTGTAGAAGTGCATCGTGTTATCGATTGCATTTTTACTTGGGTCAAACAATATTAGACATCGTCAGCGTTTGGACTATTAAAATATGTGAGTTAATTTCAAAATATTTGTTTCCTATGGAATTCGAACCCTAAATCTAGCCAACAGCGGAAATAAATGACCGGCTTCTACCGATACAACCTACCTTGTGATTTCCATCCAACCTTGCCAACCGTAGAGCATCTTACTATTCACTGTTGCCCGCGAAACGAACTGTGGTCGGGGAATGAAACATTTTATTCATGCTCCAGTTCCCGAGGAAAATATTACCGCCCGAACCGCGAAATGCACTGCCATCCTGCCTCCCTCTGCTCTGCTTATGTGAATCTGAACGCTGTGAAAAGATGTTGCATGGAACGGAAACGAATGCCAGGTGGAAAATTTGCAATGAAAGATTCAACTTATGACGTCAATGCAGGGCAAGGTGTCGACGGGCGGGATGCTGGGTCTAGGTTATGGTTCGGGAGTGGTTTAGAAAATTGTTGAAATAAATAAACTGAAGCTTTTTAATGTAGAGGGTAAACGACTTATTTAATGACTTATTTCAAGCATTTGGTGCAATTATGCCTTTCTCGTTTATTCAAATTAAGATACCATTGATGGTAGTGTTCAATATAATTAAGGGAATGTCTTATAACAATTCATATTGCAGTTGACTTTTGGAAAATTCTCTTAATGGAATATGTTCTGAAACAACAACAAAGAAAAAAAAATATTTGCCTACCAGTTTTGTCAACATTTTTTACAAGGTGCTAGAGACAACAAACCGAATTGTCATCACAAAAACTTATGTCCGGAAACTGTACACACAGTTACACTCTAAATAGACTTTCATCGTGATAGATAGCAGATCTTGTGTTGAAAATATTAAATATTTCAACAATCAAGACCGAATTCCAGAGTAAGTTTGAAAAAACAAAATGTGGATTTTTGACAAATAAACATTATGATCTGGCAGGTGATTTGTAGATGCGGTGAAACTAGCACGCTCTAAATCATTTCTGGATCAATAAACAATAAAGTATACGAGAGAGAGAGAGAAAGTGCAATCAGAAGTTTTAGCTTGATCCAGCATCCTGCAACACACTTCGAAGCATGTTGGAATGGTACTAGATCCACAATGTAAATTTTGTACCGAAAAAGATGAACCCTATTATGAAGATAGCATTTGGTAAGCATACCAAAATTTGCGAAAGTGAGCTTAAGTTGAAGAAAAGTTTAAACCAGTGCAGAAAGCATTCTTTTAAAGACGTTATAGCTCGGTTAAACAGCTCGTTTCAATAGCAAGCTATACAGTACGGGTGCAGAAGGCAAATTGCTGGCTTATGTACATGTACATGTTGTATGTACAATCATACAACATTTTTGTTCTATCTCTCAGATGCTTTATATTGGCGTCTCTGTTCGAGACATATTTTCTCATATGTGACAATTTTTTACATTAACGTAAAGAATTTGGCTGCATAAAATCAGTCTTTTCTTCAATTTTATTTTTTTTTGCTTTCGGTTAAATATTTACCCACATTTCTCGCTGTAGAAGTACTTTAACGGATATCTATGATATCTATGAGCGCTTCTGCAACTCCAATGGGGTTGTGTTGGTCTGTGGTTTGGGCACATGTCTCCAATTTACAATTGAAAATTGAAAATATGCACAAATTGATGAATTAATAAATTTAAAAATTCGATACTTCCCTAGTAATCAATAAGCATTATAACACAGGCTACCATCTGATTTAGATCTTTGTACAGCGTAGTTTTAAAGAACCGTTTCGCCCTGTATTGAAAAATTGTACATTCATAGTCACTCTAGTGATGAAAATGTTAACTTTCCATCCATAGCTGCAGATGCCTTGCCGAATCATCGACTTTTGAGCAAACTTATCTGTATCGTTTAGTGGAGTAAAATTGTTGATCCTGGATTCGTCCAAAGCCTGAACTTGCTCCTATTTCCCACATTCTTGCATAGTTTTCAGATAATTCGGAAAGAATATAATCCTTCGAAAAACAATCAAATCACTAACCACGCAAATTAGTCACCGCCTCAACCTGGTTAACCCCATTTCGGAATTGGTTCGGAATTCTGAATGGAGTCAGTATGGATACAACTCAAATACAACAACCGATTCAATCGTTTTCAGAATCGGTTCTTGCATTTGAGCTGGAATCTATACTGACTCCATTCAGGATTCTGAATCAAATTCCGGATGGTTTCACCGGGAGATAGTGGAATCAAGCCTAACTTTTTCGATGCTGGGTCATTAGACCGAAAGCCATCAGGTCGAATGGTTATTATTCCGTGTGGTCATTAGAACCAATGGTCATTAGGCCGAATGGTCATTTGGCCGAATGGTCATTTGGCTGAATGGTCATTTGGCCGAATGGTCATTTGGCCTAATGGTCATTTGGCCTAATGGTCATTTGGCCGAATGGTCATTTGGCCGAATGGTCATTTGGCCGAATGGTCATTTGGCCGAATGGTCATTTGGCCGAATGGTCATTTGGCCGAATGGTCATTTGGCCGAATGGTCATTTGGCCGAATGGTCATTTGGCCGAATGGTCATTTGGCCGAATGGTCATTTGGCCGAATGGTCATTTGGCCGAATGGTCATTTGGCCGAATGGTCATTTGGCCGAATGGTCATTTGGCCGAATGGTCATTTGGCCGAATGGTCATTTGGCCGAATGGTCATTTGGCCGAATGGTCATTTGGCATTTGGCCGAATGGTCATTTGGCCGAATGGTCATTTGGCCGAATGGTCATTTGGCCGAATGGTCATTTGGCCGAATGGTCATTTGGCCGAATGGTCATTTGGCCGAATGGTCATTTGGCCGAATGGTCATTTGGCCGAATGGTCATTTGGCCGAATGGTCATTTGGCCGAATGGTCATTTGGCCGAATGGTCATTTGGCCGAATGGTCATTTGGCCGAATGGTCATTTGGCCGAATGGTCATTTGGCCGAATGGTCATTTGGCCGAATGGTCATTTGGCCGAATGGTCATTTGGCCGAATGGTCATTTGGCCGAATGGTCATTTGGCCGAATGGTCATTTGGCCGAATGGTCATTTGGCCGAATGGTCATTTGGCCGAATGGTCATTTGGCCGAATGGTCATTTGGCCGAATGGTCATTTGGCCGCATGGTCATTTGGCCGCATGGTCATTTGGCCGAATGGTCATTTGGCCGAATGGTCATTTGGCCGAATGGTCATTTGGCCGAATGGTCATTTGGCCGAATGGTCATTTGGCCGAATGGTCATTTGGCCGAATGGTCATTTGGCCGAATGGTCATTTGGCCGAATGGTCATTTGGCCGAATGGTCATTTGGCCGAATGGTCATTTGGCCGAATGGTCATTTGGCCGAATGGTCATTTGGCCGAATGGTCATTTGGCCGAATGGTCATTTGGCCGAATGGTCATTTGGCCGAATGGTCATTTGGCCGAATGGTCATTTGGCCGAATGGTCATTTGGCCGAATGGTCATTTGGCCGAATGGTCATTTGGCCGAATGGTCATTTGGCCGAATGGTCATTTGGCCGAATGGTCATTTGGCCGAATGGTCATTTGGCCGAATGGTCATTTGGCCGAATGGTCATTTGGCCTAATGGTCATTTGGCCTAATGGTCATTTGGCCGAATGGTCATTTGGCCGAATGGTCATTTGGCCGAATGGTCATTTGGCCGAATGGTCATTTGGCCGAATGGTCATTTGGCCGAATGGTCATTTGGCCGAATGGTCATTTGGCCGAATGGTCATTTGGCCGAATGGTCATTTGGCCGAATGGTCATTTGGCCGAATGGTCATTTGGCCGAATGGACATTTGGCCGAATGGTCATTTGGCCGAATGGTCATTTGGCCGAATGGTCATTTGGCCGAATGGTCATTATGCCGTGTGGTCATTACGCCGAATGGTCATTATGCCGTGTGATCATTAGGCCGAATGTTCGTTAGGCCGAATGGTCATTAGACCGAACGCCGTTAGGTCAAATGGTCATTGGGACGAATGGTCATTAGGCCGAATGCTCATTAGGCCGAATGGTTGTAAGACTGAGTAGTAATTAGGCCGAAAGACAGCGCCGAATGAACCAACAAAAGAACCAAATAGAGAAGTTAAAACAGAATACAAGATTCTAAACAATGAAGAAGGAATTTCGCGATTGTTAAACTTGTGATACCATGTTTCAATTGCCGCAAGGTTCTACTGTATCGATTTTGTTGGTTACTTTCGGCAAATTTAAGACTAAGAGAAACGAATGGATTGACATTGAAAGACGGATAGGTATTCTAGATCGAATTATATATAAACTTAGAACGGGAAACTAGGACTAGGCAGTAGGGCATTGCAAAAAACTTTTATTTTGAATTCTCAAAGTCCCTCCCCTCTCATATTGTGAAAAATGTCAAAGTAAGCTCAGATGCCAAATTTCACATCATTTGGACAATTCTAGACCCCCGCCCACTTCACTTGAAATTTTTGAAATTGGTACTATGTGAAAATATGGAGGAAAAATATATTAAATGCTATAACTTTTGAAGTAGCAATCAGAAAATTACAATTTATACCTCTTTTTAAAGAAATTAATCTTAGTATTAGAATGGAAATATTTCCGTTGCCTTTTTGAGGGTTAAATTTGTTTATTTGACGTGGAACAACTAACTATTTCAACATAGCCGTGAGTTTGTCATATATTTACAATATATAAAAATATAACAAAAACAACAATGTGGGTGGGAGTCCGACAGATCGTGCACGCGAAACTTTCATTGCGCGTGCATAACTTCGTTTACCTCCGAGAAACATGTGCTTCCTCGCCTACTGTATCCCGATTAGAGTGTCAGACCCGAAAACTAACGAGACCTTATTAACAACGCATTTTGTTACTAATTGGTTTTCCCTTATAATCTTGTTTATTGATTCTGATCGGGATCTTAGGAGTCATTCATTTCACTCTTGTTGCCGTTATCGTCATCGTTAATGTCGGCATGGTATTCGTGACCGGGTATCCTCAGTAACAATTGAGGTTTTATGGTAGTTTTATAGCCACTCATAAAACTTAGATTGCACTTGCAGCGTGCTATAAAACTTCAATTGTTACTTGGGATTCCTTTTTGTGTTTCCATGTTACGGATCAGAAGTGTATACTAGCCTTCCTTTAATATTAGCTGCCTCAATAATGGTGCTGGCTATTGATTTGGAGGTGTCGGATGTAGCTTGTGCTGTTGACATCTTTTCCTCAAGTTACAATTATGTCAACCGATTTTACTTCGGATAATGGTATTACTGACTGTGTGTCGTATTGGATGGTCGCAGATCATGCAAAAATATTAAAGCATACTCGCATACAGATTTTTAGAAAAATCTCACTTTTTGCAAATTTTTACGGAATTGTACACATTGCAGGCATAGCGTAGCGTAGTACAGACTTATGTGATTGATTGAGCTATATGTGTTCGGAATCCGACATGCTCTCGACAGCGGAATCTCATACCGCTTAACTTTTAGTGCGGATCAGAATAAGTATTTTATCCGTAGTTTATTATCGTGACAGCCAATGGCGAGGCTAGTACAGTTTTCAAATTACGGCAGCTGGCTAGATTTGGCCATAATGCAATTGGGCCATCGTGAGACTGCTGATGTTGATTTGCTTACCACAGGAACAGTTCCCTTGCCAAATCATTATTATCAGAAACAGACTTTAATCTGCAAGAAACCGCGAGCCGTTGGATTTATTTGAAGTTGTTTTTCCCGTACGTTCCATCGGCAATCAAGACAAATCCATCGAGTTCCAGCAGCACCTGGCCGTACAGTTATCTGCTCGGTGACATTTGCAGCCTTCTCGGAGACGGATTCGCCGCACAGTTCATCGTTCAGTTTTTCGAAATAATGACATAGATTTTTAGCGAATAAAACAAAGAAAAAATTGTCTTAAGTGACTTCTTTGTGTGAAAACAATAGGTATTTCAACTAAGATTGAGCCTGTGGTACTAACCCTTCAAAGGCTGCATTAAGATATTGGAATTCAATCAACTGGTCAACAACTTAGAATTGACGCTTCTCAACAGGCTGAAATTTAACGAAAGTGGTTGAATCACCACTTTTACTTGAACTTGTGCTAGTTGTACTCTTATTTCGTTTACTGTGGGTTTCCTGAAAATACTGGTTTCAATACGAAGGCTGGGACGACCTCAAGGGATGAAATAAAATTGTCAAAAATCCGAAAATCTGCTTTTCGTGAGAGGAGGAATTTACCTAGATCACTGAAATGCAAAGGATGGAAATTTAAGGGCTGAATAGACGGATTTTTTTTGTTTGGAAAAATGGTACCTAGATCTTCGTGTTCCTTCGTAGTTTAGCAATAAATCAGGAGTCACACAAGGAAGCAATATAGACACGTTACTGAACACGCTGTTCTTCAAGGATACATAATTTATATGTAGTGTTGGGCCAGAAAAATTGCCCCATGACATCAAACAGAATTTCTTTTTTTGTAATCAGTGAAAGTAAATTGAGAAGGCATTGAGTTATTCATAATTTTTATTGTTAATAAAGCAAGTGCAGTGAAGATCCCATTTTATCAGCATCCGATTTTATCTGCCCCCGTTTATTCTACCCCCGATTTTATCAGCTTTTTGAACCGATTTTGTCAGCCTCATATGAAAATTTATAGTTGGTAGTTTAATGGGCTCTAGCAGACGAATCAAGTTGAATTCGACTAAATCCTTTCTTGAGCATATTTTACTTATCTTAGAGATCCGAAAAATGTAAAAACAAACATTCATTTATTTTTATTTTGCACTGTCAGACCCGCTTAATTAAATACTAAATTAAAAGTAAATAATCAGAAAGGGTTGTGAATATCTAGGGACTGAAGAAGAATGTTTTAATAGCTTCGGTTCATTAAAAAGAAAGAAAAATATATATCCCGCTTTTATCACTGTCCCCATTTTATTAGCCTAAAATTAATCAAGGGGCTGATTAAAACGAGTCTTCACTGTATACCTTTTGCCGATTTTCCGAAGAAATTACCATACTTTTAAAAAAGGACGAAACTGTATAAAGGATGTCAATCCAACAACTTAAAATCCAATTTCATCTTTCAAAATGGTTCCATCTCGCAAACAGAGGGACAGACACGGCAATATTTGAAATCAACAGCCGCTGTGATGAGCCGAAGTGTACCTCTACTTTACCATATCGCTTAATCACAGAATTGTATTAATGCACTCGTGGTCATCCAATATTCAAACATGCCAAATTCAATGATTTTGAATTGATAGTCATCAATGTGGAAAATGAAGCAAAGATTTGCAGGCAACCAAGAAAATGTGGAAACTTCCAACAAAATTAATATTGTCGAGATCCCGAAATGATGAAGATTTTCAATGGTGAAACAAATCTTTGTTAATGCCAGATCGATGAGCATCAAGTGCATTTGAATAATCATCTGAGAATTTTTTTTTGGCGAACTCATGCTTTCTCATCTCTTTCTCGTTCTCACTCCATATTACCTTTTCAAAAGCACCTTATATCTACAACCCTCATGAATCTCACAGCAGAAAAACAGTCAACGTCGGTTAAAGTCATGTTCACTGATTCTTGGAATAGGACGAGAAACGTTGAAATAGTACTTACTTAATGTAATGCCACCGACTCATCGCCCCTTCCATTGGGAGTTGGATCTAAGAGTAAATATTGATTATGATATTTTTTTTCAGCAGTAAGTTATTGAGGTATTCAAAATGCGGTACATTTAAGGGTGAGATTAAGGAAGTTATAAGCAAAGTATTGAAGGATGTTGGCAGACGTGAATGTATTGAAAAAGATGATTCTACCAAAAACAGGTAATTTAACAGATAAAGTAGCGCAATACATCGTATATTCAATCAATAAACAATATATAAAAGTGTTAATTTGTTTGATTGACAAATCTGTAAAATTCATAAACAGGATTGGATAAACTAGAGAAAGAAGGAAATTTGATTTTCAGAAATGAGTCTATATCCTTCAAATATTTTGCCGTTCCCTGAAACTGTCTCTGGCAGCACTGCACCAATGGAAACAAATCAGACTGAACGCAAAAATTATTGAAATTGATGGAATAACCTACTGAGAACTGACATCCGAGTAAAGTTTTAAAAGTGTGTAAGCAAAAATGTCGATTTGAAAAGCCATCAGGAAGTAGTAACATGCATCCATCCGGCTCCAAAAATCGCTATACGAGCCTAACATGCAGACTTGGATCTTATAGTGATTCATGCAGGCGAAGTGTGAAAACGTTTCCAGTGCTGAGAAATGGTAAGGTCGTTGGAAAGACCGGAAGTCTGGAGTGACCAGCTGTGCGAAGCAATTCACTACGTTATCGGGATGATCTGGGTAAGAGAAGTTTAAAGGTCATCGAACTGGTTAGACAACCTCAAGAAGGTCTACAAACTACAGTTTAGTAGCTATCCAGGCAAAGTGATCCTCAATCCCGCAAAAAAGAAATACTCCCATGTTCCGTTTAGCAGACTGCAAGTGCAATCTTTGGTCTAATCATTTGTCAGCGAGTGCCAAAGCTGGGGTGACATTACGCATCTCGAAACAAAAGGTTTATTGTATGCAAGCTTGTATGAAAAAGTCGATTCGAAATGGTTTCATAATGTCGCCCCTGGTTTCGAAAAGAACAATCAACGACTGAGCAGATCTTAACTCTGCAGGCAAATCCTGGATATATTCTAGGAATACAGTTTCCAAACTGATTCGTTTATGGATTTCAATTAAACGTACGATTAAGTGAAACGAAGCGAACTATGGCAGATACTACTTGAATATGTCTTTCTGGCCAAACTGATAAAGCTAATTGGTGTGACGTTGAACGAAGCAAAAAATAGTACAAAACCGCGGCTCATTTTAGTACGAAATCGTGATATTTATTTTCCGGCGGCTTTCGTCCACACTGAGTGCCTATCGCTGACATCAGAGAGGGGACTTTACCATCTGGACTCTACATATCAACCCATCAACACATGAACCGGGTACAAAGACCAAAGGTTTTTCAACTCAGACAATCCGGCTGGGATTGAACTCAAACCCAGGATGAGGTGAAAAGCAGTTACGCTGGCTACTCAACTAACGGTACCGTTATAAAGTCCTCTTAACTATATTTCGCATGATGGTAGACCGATTGGTTCGACAGCAAAAACACAACCGTTCCGGTCGAATGCAAACACGTGAATGCCTTCTTAATCATGATTCAGTTTGATAATATCGTCTTATAAATGATAATACTCTGAATACTCACCTTTCTGTTAGCCAACGCTTTGCAGTTAACTGAAATGAAACAAATAGAAGAGTTTGTATAGTAAAAATATAAAGTTCAGTTGTTCAACACAATCTAGAAATGTGATATTTAATTATTATACTACAAACAACACCTATCAAAAGTTTCACCTAGCTTATTTGTATTTATGTACTAATGGAGTAACGCCTCTGCTCTCTAAACCAAATGGATCTGGTCGCTTTTGATTGCAGCCACATCACCCACTGACGGTTGAATAAAATCGATAAAAAGACGTTTCTCCCACAAACCGACACTGAATGTATAGCAACCTAAGCTGTTTCCTTCCATAATCGATAAAAAACGGCCTATAACACATTCGCACGAACCAGATAGGAAGAAAAACAGAGACCAGATATCATCAAGCAGGATCTATTTGACTTACTTATAGTTACACCAAGTATACCGATGCTACCGGCTCATGCTAATCTTCTCACTTCCGATCCAATCAACGAACGCTCAGTTCTCAGAGACGATGCCAGGAAGGATCCTACTTGGGGTCGTGACGAGATATTGTCCGAGAAAATATTTACCCAACACCATCCGTTGTTGAAGAAGCTGCTTTTATTGGTTGGTCGAAGAGAGTCTACACGTGTCGTCGGAGGAGTGTGCGAAAATACCAACAACAGAGTGCAATCAAATGGCGATTATAATGTTGTCAAAGATCACAGACACAGTTCCAACCAGAGTTATAAAAGACGCTCGTACTTCAAAAAGAAAACTTGATTTCGACTGCGGCGCCCAATAAAAGATTACAGTCGAAGAAATTATCACGTTTTATTTCAATGTTATTATAAAAACCAACGAGGTGTCAAATTTGATCAGCATCGAAGATGGCTTCGCCGGTGGCACGTTAAGACCTGACACGGTCAAAAATAAACGTTTACGTGTTTTCATTTCCAAGGCCGCGTTCGTTGCTATGGATGCTGCGAGACTGAATGCTTCCGTCAACTGTTCCAATTTTCCACGAGAAGAAAGAAAATGTTTTTCCGTTCTGCTTTGCTATCACCCACCAACCGACCTACCAACCAACAGCAGGAAGTATAAATCGAAACTTCTGCTCGTTTGTCTACGGCTTGTTCCGAAATCTTTCCTCATCGTTGTCAGACCGCAGGAAAAATATTTCTCCAGTTTATCGAATTGCAAAGAAATGCTTTCAAATGGCTTTTATTCCCTAGTTACCAACCACCGACCGCCGTGAACGGGACCTGGATACTACTTCGATTCAATCCATATCGGACGACGAGCAATCGTCAGCTTCTTTTGCGGGTTGCTACCCAGTTTCACAGTGGTCTCAGAGCGTTAAAAGGCGGTCAAAAATCATTCCTGGCTTTCTGTGACATTCTCGTGCTTGAGAGTTCGTAGAAGTTTCATGAAACTGCATTAATTAGAACCCAGTTTTTTTCTCGATCAGAAAAAATTACAAGATTATAACATTAAGAAATTTTCGAAACAATTTGTGTTATAAATTAGGTCTTTTTAGCAATTAAAAAAATGCACAAAAATGGTAGCTTTGTTAGTTTTTATTTTTAATATTCCGATCGGCTTATTTTATCGCAACTCTAAATAACCATTAGTTTGGTGCTGAAAATGTCATTTATAATATTTATAGTAGGGGAGAGCATAGCGTAGTTGGTAATCACTGTAAAGAATAGCAGATAAAATGAACCGATCAAAGGGACCATTCATAAATTACGTACCGCTTTTAGGGGGGGGGAGGGGGTACAACAAGTTGTGACATGTTGTGACATAGGGGGAGGAGGAGTCAGCTAGATCGTTACGTAACATGTTTTCACCGAAGAAAAAAAATTTTTCTAGGAATTTGTTACGTAACAGGGGAGGGGGGGATGAAGAAATTTGTGACAATTTGTTACATGGGGGGAGGGGGGAGTCAATTATGGGCAATTTTTGCGTTACGTAATTTATGAATGGTCCCAAAATGTAAGTGAAGTGAATCAAGATATTCTCGCAACTCACTTGATAAGTACATGACAGATATTGGATATTTTTGGAACGGGTTTGACAAATAAATTGCGGGGAATCGATGAGGAACGTCATTTTGAAATTCAAGATGGCGACTCTCAGTTGAGCAAAACTTTTTAAAATCTTAACTATATTGCTATTGTTGGAACTGTTTTTTTGGATTTCAAAATGGTTTCCAACATCGATTTCCGTCATCCACTCGCCAATTCCATTCTGAAAATGCCCATGTTGCGTTTATAAGGTTCAACTCGTCAATTCCATTTCGACCCATATGATTGAGTTTATACTTTCCTGAACAGGAAATCGTTATCTTGGATTTCAAATGCTCTAAACCATCAATTTCCTATATCTACTCGTCAATCCTACTCCGAAAATACACATATTGTTGAACCGTGAACCGGAAGTCACCATTTTGGATTTCAAAATGGACTAAAATACTGATTTCCGTCATCTACTCGTCAACCCTATTCGAAAATATACAACTTTTCCTAATAATAGTTAGTTAAGAATATTATAAATTGTGCACAATAGACTGCCCAGAGAAATAATGAATTCTCGACAAACATATGATTACGGCCTAAAAGCCAACTGTCAAAATCCACTTTGAATGGAAATTCCGGACAAACCGTTACACGCCAATCACAGATGTTGATAATAAACGAAAGAGAAAAGTTTTCTCTTTCATAAACTGTTGTGAACTGTGTTCGACTAGTAACGGCTTGTCTGGAATTTCCATTCAAAGTGGATTTTGACAGTTGGCTTTTAGGCCGTAATCATATGTTTGTCGAGAATTTAAAAAAAAAACTCATTCGGCCCACCCCTGATTCGATTCCTAGTCCCACCAGGAGCTCTTGCACCAAATTTGAAGCAAATCGGACAAGTCGGTGCGGTGCAATATGGAACTAAAATTTTCTATCCAAAACATGACTTATATTATTTACTACAAGTCTACTGAACATACTATTGAGCTAAATCTAACGGTTGTTTCACAAAAATGTTTAGTTCGTGCGAATCGAGTACTGATACACAATCATGCAATGCTAGGCCCCATGAAAAACTGACTCAGACATCACTTCGCTAAAAGTTTAATAACTTCTTTTAACAAAACCGGATTCACTAGCAGTCTTCGACAAAATTCTAGACAATTAAATTATCTTTCTTATTTTCACTCATAGTGAAAATACGATTCGAACAGTGCCACCTAGCGGCGAAAATGCATGCTAGTGGCTTTTCTACTTGTAAATTGTCGAAAAATCTCATACAAACTTCAGGCACGTTGGTCCGATAGCTAGACTTGTCCGATTTGCTTCAAATTTGGAACAAGTACTCCTGGTGGGACTACAAATCGACTCAGGGGTGGGCCGATAGGGGTTATTTTTTCCTGTCACTCTAGTGCACAACTTCATACGGTACTGTTCCTACTCATTTTTTTACGAGCTTGGCTCATAATTTCGTTATTTCGAATAATATTGTAAAAATACTCCTCGTATCCCAATTTCTTGATTAATTTCTGATATGTTTTGAATGATTTTTACGACATTTTCAACTACTTAGCTTCGCGAAAGAGCGGTTTGCTTTAATCATTATCGTCTGTTCATGAGGTGGAATATTTATTGTATATAAAATGGAACTTGGGTTTACGGTCCCTTTTATCCAGTTTAATCATACAAGGAATGCCGTACTGATATCGTGAAATAGTTTGACCAAGTAACCCTACCCGAAATGTTGAAATAATAAGATTACAACAGAATGCAATTTTCGTAACAAATTGTGTTACAAATTAGGTCTCGTTAGTACCAAAAATATCAGAAAATTGTAACAAGTTCGAACAACTTTTGATAGTTTTGTGTAATGATCTTTTGAGCGGAAGGCATTACTGTGTGCATCCTGCACGCAATGCCGGAAATGACGATATTAGCATCAAGATTCGTGGGTTCACAGACGTAGAAAAAAAATCGAGGCATGATTACCCGATTCGACATCAGGTTCTGAAACTAGTCTATTAACCAACACGTATCACAATAAAGTGTTTTCAACGTTATTCTTGAGGCCGGAATGTAGAATATTCAACCAATCCCATTACACCATGATCAGAGCTTGCTATGTACGTGTAAAGGTTAGATCACCTCCATGTTAGTACGCTGTACAGATGGTAAATAGGGCATTGCAAAAAAAAATTTTTTTTTTGTATTCTCAAAGGCCCCCCTCTCATATTGTGACAAATACCAAAGTAAGCTCAGATGCCAAATTTCACATCATTTGGACAATTTTAGACCCCCGCCCACTTCACTTGAAATTTTTTGAAATTGGTAGTATGGGAAAATATTGAGGAAAAATACATTAAATGCTATAACTTTTGAAGTAGCAATCAGAAAATTACAATTTATACCTCTTTTGAAAGGAAATAATCTTAGTATTTGAATGGAGATATTTTTGTTTCTAGGAAAATACGGGAAAGTGGGTTACTGGGCCATTTTGTCCCCAAAATCCCATATTTTTAATGATTTTTCTGTTCCGTGATGCAAATCATACATAGTAGTTTTTCTAATGCGAAAAAATCTCAAAAATTGATCGGAGCCTTTTTGACCTTTGTCCAAATACGAGAAGTTGGGGTTAAATGGCCTTTTGTCATTCATATTAAACTTCATCATTTTCTCGTGCATATATCTCTATTATTCTTCACTCAATTTTCATAAACTATACCTTGTTGAACGTAGAAAATGCTTAGAATTATAACAAAAATAGATTCGTTACCGGTAAAATTCAGGAACATCAAATTATCTGACATATAGTGTCGATTTCACATTTTTATCATAAAATCGCACATATTAATTCCATTTAACATCAAAATTGTTATATGATTTACTACTTTTAGTGTAAAATATGCTAGGGATCACCTGAGAAAACTTTCATTCCTAGAAAAATAGGGGAAGTTAAGGTATTAGGACAAATAATGAAAAAAATGAGATTTGAAGAGTAAATATCAAAAAGTTTGATGTTTCTGAATTTTAACTCTTACGTTTTTATTTTTGTTTTATTCCTCAGAATTTTCCACGTTCAACAAGTTACGTTTTATAAAAATTGATTGAAGAATAGTAGAGATATATGTATGAGAAAATGATAAAATTTAATATGAATGACAAAAAGCCATTTAACCCCAACTTCTCGTATTCTGACTAAGCTCAAAAGGGTTCCGTTTGATTTCTGAGATTTTCCACATTAGAAAAAATCATTAAAAATATGGAATTTTGGGGCCCAAAATGACCCAGTACCCCACTTTTCTGTATTCTGCTAGAAACAAGAATATCTCCATTCAAATACTAAGATTATTTCCTTTCAAAAGAGATATAAATTGTAATTTTCTGATTGCTACCTCAAAAGTTATAGCATTTAATGTATTTTTCCTCCATGTTTTCCCATACTACCAATTTCAAAAAATTTCAAGCGAATTGGGCGGGGGTCTAAAATTGTCCAAATGATGTGAAATTTGGCATCTTAGCTTACTTTGACATTTGTCACAATATAAGAATTCTAAAAAAAAAAAAAAAAATCTAAAAAAAATTTTTTTGCAATGCCCTAATGGACAACCCTGCACATAAAGTTCTAAAAACAGTTAAAACTAATACATTGGTTCCAATATCGTTTGCTTAACAAGCAACGCTCAATGGGAAAGATACGAAAAATGTACTATAATGCTCACTGGAAAAATCTAACCAAATAAAGTGGATTAGTAGACAAATTGAAAGATTTTCACGGTTTATTGCGTCAAATAGCTAACATTTCGGATGAAAAATCTTTCATCTTCAGATGAAGAACAATTACTTGACAGAGAAAGTAAGTTGTTTTTCCTTGTTTTTACAAAAGTGAAAAAATATCCAATGAGATCAGATTTAATTTACACAATAGTGGAAGCTGTAATTTATCAACAAAATTCGCAATTTTCTACAAAATGGTGATATTTTGTTCGGCATGCAGTCATCTGGTATAGTAAAACAGAAGTTTGTCTATTTATCCAACGTTTCCATAACTTTAGCTAAGAGTGGAAAAATTTAGTTAGATATAGATACTTATACAGAAAAAGGCATCTGGGTATTCAACACGAATTTTTAATTTATCCCAGCACATTTCTCATTTCGGTTCGATTTACCTTTCAATATGTTCTAATTAAGTCTGAACAAAGACTGGACTATAGTCGAAACATTTTCGAAATGGTTCAAAGGGAAAGGATTCGAGTTATGTTACGTTTAAACAAATTAAAATCAAAGCATTCATTAGGGTGGTTGGAACGATCCAAATAAGAAGTTTTCCAAAAAGTTGAATGAAATATTTACACAAAAAGTCAAAAAATGATTTCATTTCATATTAGGTTGGGAAAGATAAATATTTTTAACAACCCCTAAAATTATTACAGTTCATTTTAGTACGTTGCTCATGTTAAATTTTAATTCAACGTGCAAAAAATTCTTAAAAATGTTTAGTTTAACATAATCGCAAAACCATTATTTATGCAACACTTTAATTAACAATAATATGCAATTAAAATAGTTTTCAGTGTATGAAATAGGTTCTAGAGCCACTTAAAACACCCCATTTTAACTATTACGATAGACTAATAAATAATAAAAAACCTATCTCCAGTCGTTTTTCATATCAAAATGTCATGCACATACCCGAACTTCTTAAAAGCATCTAGTTCTAACAGTTATATAAAAATAATTATATTTGATCCACTTTGATGAATAGCAATGTCTATTTCACGTCGATTTTTTTTTTTTTTTTTGGTAAACGACATTTTTAGTCAATCGGTTATAAACATAGAATGGTAAACTAGAACTTCATTTTGTTTCGAGCGTGCCAATATGTACCTGCCTAGGTCTAGTTTCAGTTCTAAATGAAAACTGATACGCTCCGTCTTTCATTTTTCACATCTTTCATTTCTTTTAGTTATAAATTTACCCAATATTACCAACTAAATCGATAACGTTGAACCGTGCGGCCAATAGAACATAATATTACATTTCAGTATTTTATTTGCCTTAAATAAAAGGTCCATAAAACATACTCAAGCAGTGTTTCGGTAACTACACCGTCGATCTAAACATTGTGGGTCAACACGTAGATATGGTAACCTTGTGAAAATCTTACAGCAGAAATAATCACATTTCCCAGCTTTGAACTACATATGGAACAACTGTAAGCCCATCTCGATCACATCCGAGTAATCTCAAATTATGTTAAACCTAAATTTATGCAATCCGAGCACATCTCTAACTTAAGTAAAGTTGCATTTTTGTGTTTCAAATTCACCTCAATAGTAGCTAACAGACCGACACGACCGTTAGCTAGAATCTAAATCCAATGTCAAACAACTTATCTGTACAGTAGAAACGATTGGTCGAGACTGATGTCCCAGTGGACCAGAAGTCCCAATTTTTACTGAGGAGCACCTAACGAAATCGAAACTTTCGTGGCTAGTACCGTATTTACGCATAGGCATGCTGGGCTGGGGCCAGGGGCTCCAGAGTTTTAGGGGCGGCGCGCGTAGGATAAATCTGATAACTAAATACAGGGAAAAAAAATTCAAAACTATTTGTTCAGTCTGCGCAAGTTCTGTTTAATGCTCAGTTATACCCGTTTCGATTGCTTGAATATTATGCGGAGGCAAGGTATCGTGGCTACTATTCCTACTGTGACAATCGAATGTACCAAAAAGAGTGAAATTCAAACGTTACCCCACTTCTGAGTGGCATTATAGCGGTTAACTCCAAATATCGTCGTCTGTTCATGAGGCATTCATTACATTCATTGAAGATGAAACGGAACTTAAGTTTATGGTTACTTTTATTCATTTACATCATACAAAGAATGTAATACTGATATCGTTAAAGAGTTTGATCAGGAAGGCATTGCAATGTGTATCCTGCTCGAATCGCTGGGTATGACGATGTTTGGGTTTGGATGTCCGGGCACATGGATGTGGACAAAATTGTAATATAACTATCCCACCTGGTACCAAACACGAAAGCGGAGTCTATTAAACATCGCATGTCACAATAAAATGTTTTAGATAGTCTTCTGAAATGTGAGAATATAGGTAATCTGACCAATCCCATCTTAGCTGAAACTTTACTTAAATGCCATTGTTCAGACCAGCCTGTGTACGTATAAAGGTCAGATCACTTAGATGTTAGTAGGGTATACAGGTGGTACACCCTCTACGCATGTGCCTCTACAAATTATTCTACATCTACAGAATCAAAACTACCACATGGTGTTCAACATCGTCTGCTTAACCAGTAACGCACATCAGGAAAGAAACGAAAAATATACTACAATGCTGGCTGAAGAAAATCAAACGAAATAAAATAAATCAGCAGGTGCTGTAGGTATCAATTTGTTTATTTTGGTCATGAATTTCTGGCAAAAATATTTATTTTTCGTCAAGTAGCCAACGTTTTGTAAGAACATCTAGTAATAAGTTAGAATAGTAATTCTATCGAAACTTTGTATGCTTGGGTCAAATAAACATTTTCGCTATGGATTTTTTGAGAATGGTCCAACCGGAGCTGGATTCTTGCAAGGTTTTCCTGTCAGAATCAATCACTACAGTTGCAGCGGGACGTGATCCTGATTGTGTCTACTGCATGCAACTATTTTGGGGTGGGAGCTCTCGATCAAGTATGACACATGATCGTGTGAGCGCGGGATTGTATATGATAGCGCTTGAGTTCGCGTTTATTAATCCGTCAGTACTAACACGTTGAATTCATCGCCGCTCACGAGATGAGTAGTGTAGTGTAGGTATACATGAACGATCGGATTAGCAACCGGTTTTAATTATCGCAAAAGACTCAAGCATGTGTATGTAATTGTGAGCAATCTCTTTATCATGTGCTCGTTTGTTTGTCGCGTTTGCTAGCGCGTTTGAAATTTAGCGCATACTAATGCGTTTCTATTACCATGCGGTCGTTTGTATATTTTCGAGTTCTCAAATGTCGCCGAAAAAGCAACGGCAAAAGAAGAAACACATACATTCAGTAAAGATTGGATAGACGTACGATTTGCATACTATAATACATTGAAGAAAGACATTAATAATTGTGACAGTCATGCTGGACTAAATGAATGATGTAAAAGGGAAAAAACTTAAGTAATTTTATACTGGTTTCATTTCTGACATAAATTACAGTTTTTATTCTGACATTAATTACAATATTCATTATGATGGTCGTAATGAATCAGCGATGTTGATTTTACATCGATTGTGTTAGTTATGTTCGGCAAAATGTTGACTAAGGGAAACGAAAAATATGACAACTGAAAGACTGATACTCTTGAGCATCAGTTATATGATTAGAACAGAAAATTTGAACCTTATTCGATTTCGATCATGCTCATAATGAACCTGCCTAAAGTAGTTCTCCATTCTAACTTTACAACTGATAAGCCATCAAATATATGCCCATTTTTCAGTTTCCACATCTTTCGTTTCTATTTGCCCAAAATTACAAACAAAATTGACTCTCGTCGTATGTTCCATGAAAGGTTCTCAGTGAACAGTAGAATTGTTGCATTAGCCCTGCAATTGTCCTGGTTACAAAGCCTTTCGAAACCGAAGGTCAAATTATGCCACGAACCTTAGTACCACGCTTTTGCTTTTCTTTTTTTACCAAAAAAGGCGATAAAGTAGAATTCTGTGGTTTTTTAAAACATTATAATACATCCCAGTATTTAAATAAACATACTCAAGCAGTGCGTCGGTGATTACACCGTCGATCTCAACTTTGTGAGCTAACATGTAGACGTGGTAATTTTATGAAAACGTACAATCGCATATAAAACAAACTCATCTACCTGCTCGGAAATATATAGAACAACTCTAAGCTTATCTCGTGAACCTTTGCAATTTTGGTTAGAACCGAATAATATCAAATTAGGTTAAACCCAAATTTTTGCAAACCGGTTACATTCCTAACTTGAGTAAAGAAGGATTTTGCTGTTTCGAATTCTCCTCATCAGTAGCTAGCAGACTGACTGAGCCTGACGATTAATCACGACCGATGTCCCGGTGGTACAGAAGTTCAGATTTTTACTGATGGGGGCATAGCGAAATTGTAACTTTTTTTGCAAGCAAGCCAATGTGGCACGCTGTTGTTAGTCCCTTGATCTGGAATAATATCATGAATTAGACAGAAATGGTTGGATTTTACTTTAATTGAGAAATCAACAGAGTATCTTTTGGAATATAGAATCTTTTGAAACGAGTCTTGTTCGACGACTCTTAACAAAATTGAATCAATTTGTTGCAGTATTCGACAAAGTTGTAGTTGTTTCTTATTTTCACTTTCAGTCATTTTTCTGATGCATACACTATCCATGATCACATATTTTTCCCATTTCCTATGGGATTTCCTATCTTTATGGGACTGAGTTGCGATCATAGGCAGTACAGCGCCACAAATCAAATGCGAGCATTCACACCTGTCCGGCACGGAACCGTCCCGGACAAGTGTGAATAGTCGCATTTGAATTGTATGAAAGAATATTAGCGTCCGTGCACGGAACAGAACCGGCACTGAAACGAATCGTAAAGGTGTAAATTTGGCTTTATGATATCTTCATGTTCACGATCAGATGTTTCTCCTTTCTTAAAAAGCCTTACGAATCACGAGCGTAAAGTCGTTGTCATCGGTATTAGCTTCCTCGTCGATGGCGCTAGCAGTTGATTCTGAAGCATTAAATGCTACTTTTACAAGTTGTTATTATGACCAGAACAGCTGCCAAAAAAATGTCAAAATTGGTTTTCAGCTATACCTACTAGCACATGGATAATTTTCCTCTTTTTTAATATTTCGATAAATATTGCCTTTCTCAAAGCAAAAACTGCTACATAAGATAGTGGAAAAAAAACTATTTCTTGAACGTTGAATAAAATGTGTTTAAAATGGTAATCCTCTTAAAAACAATTAAAGTGTGAACGAAACCTGTAAATTTCTATTGAATTGTATGTAACAAAAGGCACCCATCGAATATTACAGAATATTTGGCGCGATATGAAAATTACATGACAATGGCGTCATTAAAAAAGGACAGCGAAATTACAATCAGATGTTAACGTCAACCGTAATAATAATAATTACAAAAATGCATAAAAAATTCTTATGAAACTTTGCTGAAGACACCTGAGTACGACGACACCATTGAAAATCAGAGGAAATACTCCTGACCCGCTTATTTTACTGTTTAATATCACTGTGCGTCCTGGCATCCGAGAAGGCACACCGGTTGCGATGTGACGAAATGATCGTGTTGAAAAAACAGAAAATCTCTTTGATGTTCTCAGTGCGACTAGAAATAAAAGCACACAAGGACGGAACGGACCCGACCGGTTGATAGATGAGAAGATGGGTGTTTTTTCGCAATGTCGACAGTTTTACGCTTTTTAAAAACTTTACGCTGCTGCGAATGGATCTATCCCCATCCTGCCGTAGCAGTACAAATTTGGATAGAAGCGCTGAAATTGGTGAAAATAGCTATGTAGAAGGAATCCTAGTCGGATATGAAAAACAACCTCAAATTGAGTTCTTTCGGATCAATTTGGCAGTATCTTTCAATAAGGTGAATTGAGGTAAAACTAGTAGAAGGTAGTTTCTATACATTGTTTCTGTACTCAAACTTAAGATAATTGTACTCAAATTTATGTTAAATTTATTTAATCTTGTGCACACATCGAAGAACTCAATAATACTTTTTTAAACGGGAGATTTCTATTAAGTGATTTTTTTGATTTGTTTTTAAACAAAACGATAAATGCAAATTGAATGCATAACCAAAATATACCTAAATTTTGCTTCAAAGTATGAATCAATGGTACAACGATTAGGTTTTACACCAACCGACATAACCCCACAATATGAGCCGGATGAACTTCGTTTGACAATTCTCGGGGGTTTGTTTACATGGGAGGTACGTGTGATCGAATGTAACAGACGAGCACCCGTGGCACTCGAACTCACGCAACTGACAAAGTAAACAAACCACCGAGAATTGTCAAACATGAACTTCATTCATCATGAGTCCATTCGTGTCGTCATCTTGCAGAACTCAATTGAATACTTTACGATGACGTCACATATGAACTCGAGCGTTCATTTTTGACAGTTCGCTTGTACTGTTTACATAGACTTAGAAAAATTCTTTGCGATTTGCTTCGAGTGAATCAAGTCGTCCACAAAAGTCCATGTAAACAGTGCAAGTGAACTGTCAAGAAAAGTGAGGTTAACTGTATCCGCAAGGAGCCTAGTACTACAGACGTGATTCGTTGGTTGGGCCACATGTCTAACTAACGAATTTAATTCGCTAGTAAAACCAACCGACGAATGTCAAAAACTCTCCAAAGAAGACATTAGTTGTCTAAAAGATTGTTAGATAAACTGTCAAAGTCAATTTGACATGAGATTTTGACGTTCAGATGCTTTTTAGTTGTACAATGGTCCAACTAGCGGAGGTCCAACTAAAAAGCGGTCCAGTTCAAAAGTGTCCAGCCAGCGAATCACGATTGTACTGAATAACCTAAAATGAACCAAGTCGCGAAACCAACAATAAACATGACAAAAAACCGATCAGACAAAACGTGTAAATGAAAACAAAACCCATGGTTACGCACAATGGATTAAGCCCCGCCCCATCGCCGATTGTTTCCTTAGTGAAAGTGTCCTTTCAAACTGTCGTGCCGTAATCCCTTAGAAACGCTTCCTTAATTTCGTTTAATTACTTTGAAATACACGCGGGCAAAAACTTTCTTTCATCTTCTCAGGAACAGAACCCTTGGAAAGGGAAATGCAAACACCGTTTGCGTTTTCTGTGCCTAGTTCCCGTATTACTGATGCGAAACGGGGTAGCTTGTGTCACCAATGGCATTAAATTCTATTTTCTCGTGGAACGGTTTTTAAAACACATAAAAAACTGCTGTAGTTTTCCATGAGATTTTTTTTTTATTTTGATAATAGAGGTTTTAACCCTATGGTCATTCGCCTTTTCCCGAGTTAGAGAAATCTCTTTTGGAAAAATCTCCAACCCTATGTGCGGGGTTGGGAATCGAACCCAGCTGAGCTGCGTACAAGGCAATTGATTTGCCAACTGCGCTATGCCCGTCCCCTTCCTAGGGATTTTTAGACAACAATTTTCGAAACTTTGGAGAAGTGTGTTGGATAAACGAATGCTTTGAACATAGGGTGTTTAGCCTAATTTTGCTGTATTCTTATAGTTGCCTTATTGATAGAGAGCCGATGCTATGCTACATTTCTCCCTAAGAAGAAAAATTTGGACGAAACCTAATTTTAATGCAGACTACATTTTAAAATATCGGCTATGGCATCAGCGTCAGTTTTTTAACTAAATTTTTGAATTGGATACTGAAATGTGTACGAGTTTAATAAATAACGAAAACAATGATTATAATCATATATAATATAATATAATTATATGAAATCTTTATAAACATACGATCTGATTGTTTCCTATGTGCGGTACGCTTCCACAAACCAGGCGAAAGTGATACAAGGCCATGCAACGTTCCATACGTTAGTAATTAAAAATAAAGTTCTAAGGAGGAAGGATGTCGTTGGCGTCATACGTCCGATCCGCGTTGACGCACAATTAAACCACAACTGCAACAAGACAGTCCTTTTTAAGATAAATAAATATATTAAAAAAATTGAATTAGAAGAATTCCTTACTTAATATGCATCCGCTCATTATCATTGTTGGGACTGTTATAATAGGCAATCACATTGCAATACGTATAGATGAAAAATTATTTGTCACAATGTGGATTTTCCAACCAATTTTATCGTATTCAGGCCTGTGATCTTGACCAAAGATTCTCCCATCTGTGATGGTAAAAATAAACAAAAATCTGAACGAATACCTAGAAAAAAAATATTATGAAGTAGAATACTTCAAACATTCCAATATAGGGGCATCGTTTCAAAATTTTCGGCCGAAGCTTTACCCAATTTTTTGAACGCTCATATCTCTGTAATGTAACAGTGAATGAAAAATTAGATTTTTGCGCTATCTGAATGGAATTTTTCATTAAACTAATTCCATAGAATGTAAAATTACTGAAACTAACGGAAATAATGGATTTTGTGAAAGCGGATATTATCTGCGCCATGATTGGTCCGTACAGTTCGCCCAACGGACCAAACGAGCCAGACTAGTTTTCTTTTAAAGTTTCACCTCTTTGGCGATGGAAGTAAACTGTTTTCGTTCGGTGGCCGGCCCTGTTTGTGTCAAACGAAAACCGAATCGAGCAGAGAACACACTATTGGCAAGATGTAGTGTGCGAGAGATGTGATCCATGATTTTCTTTCCGTTCGATGACTATCCTCTTTGGCTTCGAATGTGAACTGCATTAAGTACAAAACTGGCATCATTCGCATGTTACACTCGTGCTGGCTACACTACACATATGCTGGTTATGTGTGAACACGGTAAAGATGGAAAGGTGAAGAAAAAGCAAAAATCCCGCTCGGTTCGTGCCGGTCTCCAGTTTCCTGTCGGTCGATTCCATCACTTACTGAGAAAGGGTAACTAAGCCGAGCGTAGCGGTTCCAGAGCAGGCATTTACCTGGCATCAGGGTATCCGGCCATTTGACCGAAGGTTACTAGGTCGTAGCATTATACAGAATGAACATTAGGTCGAATGGACATTAAGCCGAATCGTCACTATATCACAGACTAACAGACATAACACTCGAAAACAATGCTTTGCCCGCTTTAACGGTCATTTTAAATATGTTTGTAGTTGGGACTGTGACCACATTTGAAACTATGACGCCACTGACATATGAACAAGCATATGGGGGATAGACCACTAGTGAAAAATTGTTCCCAAACCTGAGGGGTAACCCATCAGCAAATGAGTGTTTGGGACTGTGAATAAAAGGTGGAGCTAGCGTTCTGGGAAAATTGCCGAATCGATGTTTTTTGTGGGAATTGCCTCATAGTGTTATGTCTGTTAGTCTGTGACTATATCATATGGTCATTAGGCCGAATGGTCGTTGGCCCATAGATCGAATGGCCAATAGGCCGAATGAACCAAATAGAGTGGTTAAAACTGAAGACAAGAATGAAGTGTGAATTATTGTGATTTTTTTTAATTTTAGAGCTAGATATTTAGCATACTTTCGACATCTTTTTCGCTGCATATTTAGATAAAACAATAATATATATTTATATTTAGTCTACAAGCAAACCAAAACTAATTAGCTTATTATTCTTTAAAAATGTGTTGCGTCATGGAATAAATAATAAATGTCACCTAATGTAGCTAGGACACATTGCTTCAAGTCGTGTGCTGTCCGACATCGCTACCGCTTCCTCGGACTAGCCCCTAGAAAGCCTCGGACTAGCCCCTAGAGCTGGCGAGAGGCCGTCGCTTTCTACGGCGGGTTGGCGGCATCCTTGCCCGGTGGACTTTCAGCGGTTTTGCGCAGCTTCGGATATTTGGTCTCGGTTATGCCGCAAAACCGCATTACGCAGGCTTCGCTGTAAGAACTAGAGCAGTGTAGAAACCGATGGTAAAGTACGGGTACATTCTATATTCAATAAGTTGTCACTTTCCAAACTTCGTTACACTCCGAAGTAATCAAGCTGGTAATTATCAAATAGAACCGGCTAGATGGAATACATTACATTAAAAATTAACAGCTCATGATACAAAGAAGGACACTAGCAAATAATCGAGAAACAAACATAGAAAATAATAACCGAGAATCCCGAAAAGCTCGGCAGGATAAGCTTCGACTTCTTTTCCCACACTCCTGCTGCCAAACGCCGGCCTGAGAAGCCGAATCCCAAAGAATAGTGCGTCAAAATGTCGCAAGTTCGCTTTCGGACACTGTGACGCACGTATTGTTTCGGATAAGAACAGCGTCATAATGTCCCAATGCTGTTTGACCTGTGGCGTCAAAATATCGGTAACAATGAGTGCGTCATATTATCCCGGAATTTATGAAACATTATCTTTGCGCCATAACATCCCAATATTGGTGTGCAACAAAATATTCCGCACAACATGACGAAGCGTCTCTTCCGGACGTTGAGACACAAGAATGACTTTGGTTCTTTTGACGCAGTATTGTTTTCGAATGTAATGACACACCCTTGTGCGTCGTAACGTCCCGGACGTTGTGGTGTACCACCTTTCGGAGGGACCTCGAGCGCCCAATGTAATGTATTTTGTCGGATATAAAAATTTAAAAAAATGCACAAAAACTACGGAGAAAGTTCGCATACATGCTGTTCGATAACAGCATTCATTCAATTTCAAACATCCTACGATGGAATCTTGGTTGGAGCAAACCTATCCAGTATAGAGATCGTTACGAGGCGCGAAAGTCAACAAGTGACTGTTTACAGGCCCGTAGCGTGCGGTGGCCAAGTTGGCCCCCACCAAGAGCGCCAGCCTTTGAAAGGGGCTAAAATTTTGATCTGCCTTATAAAATAAGTGAAACAAGAGGAATCATGTAAAATAAGTAAAAATAATGTTCCATCTTCGGGTATACACTAATTTACTGTTAAAAAGTAACTAAAAACTTAGAAAGAAAACCAATGTTAACATCAAAGGGACGAAAAATTGTGTCTCCACCAAAGGCGCCAGAAGACCACGCCACGGCGTCACGCATTCACATTTATTCAGTTGTCCCCAAGCGGATCGTCAGAGTTAAACTATTCCTGAACCAATGAGCTTTTTGATTACTTTTTTAGATTGATGCAAATCTATTAAGCATTACTGGAAAAGCGTACATAAAGCGTCTTTCAACAGAACGCTTAAGATTAGTCGGGTGTATTTTATAGGCGGGGCAGGGCAATAGATGATGTGGACTCTCCCCACAATAGGCACAAACGTATCGAACGAGACGTAAATAGGCAAAACATTTCCACTGCAGGTCACCCGATACGAGTTTACAGGAAGCTACGGTCCTACGCGGTTGCCATTCAAAATCTTCGCTCACAGGAGCAAGCCATCCCTAAAACAGCCAGTGCCGTGCTTCGGTAGATCCACACATGAAACACACGAATCGGTAAAAACACCGTCAATCTTAAATTCGTTGGCGGGCATGTAGGCGCGGTATAGTTCTAATAGTTGACGCCAAATCTAAGAATATCGGAATATCGGACTATCGAGACACTTTGCGGAAGGTCATTGAACCGACAGCACATCGGATATGATCCAATGGAGTAAATTATTTTCGATAACGAATTTTGTTCGCGATCCGGAAAAATGTGTGATAGTGACTTCGTCTACTCTGTAGTAGAAAAATAGCGTAGCTTCTAGCTACCTATTATGCTGCGATAATTGTCGATCGTGAGGAAATAGCTGACTTGTTATTTTATTCGGGAAGTGGAACAGTTGTTGAGAATCATCACTCGAACATAGTCGTTCATCAAGCAAAACACCATGCAGGCATGCTGTCGAATACGACAACGTTAAAGTCAGCATTCTCGTATACATGAATGCTGATTTAATCGAGGTGCGGCAGCACGATCGGGCACCACTTACCTTTGATCTCGTAATGAAATAACTCAAGTTAAATTACGGAGAAATGGTCTCTATTGGCATCTTCTCAGGCGGTTCTAACGGTGTTCGTGTGTTGAAAATACTTCCGACCAAACCTATCCCCTCCTACCTCACTCTTATAATTGTATGGAATGGAACGCACAAAACACTGTTTACACTTCCGCGGCAGAACCCTATTTGCCAATTCTGTAGTCAGACGACATAACACGGTAAAACCTGCTAGCTTAGCATCAATCGAAATGCTGATCTCACTAACGTGATCGATCAACTCTCGTCGACTTGGTGAAAGTAACGTATCGGACTGACATTTCGTTAAGCTAACAATTAGACAAAAATCCATTCCGCTAGTCACTTCTCCGCCAAGGTGGTAGTCAAATCGGATGGGTACTTTTGTCCACGTGAGCATAATAATCGAGCATTTTTCGAGGTTCAATGTCATTCGGTTGACTTAACATTACTCTACAAAAACAACCAATTGTCATTAAAGGAATACAGTACCCTCCACAACGTTGGGATATGTATTAGATCTTTAGATCATCAGCATACCATAGCTATGGACCTACCCGGTCAAAATCGCCATCGTTGAGGTACAGTAGAAATATCAATGAACCGAGATGGCTGCCTTGCGAAATACCGATTGGAGCGAAGATCTCGAAAACACAATAACCTACCTCAACGAAACGACGGTGCTTACTGAGATATGATTGGATTCAGTGAGTTACATTTCAGCCGTAGTCAAGTCCATCCGACTTGGCCAACAGTAAAGGCGTGCTTAATTTTGTCGAAAGCCGCAAATAAATTAGCGTAGATAGCGTCCGTCTGGAGACCGCTGGAAAACGAGTCTGTCACATAAGACGTGAAAGGCAGAATATTAGTATAGCGTTTTGGCATGAATTCATGCAGAATCTCGACCATATACTGCTGGCAGTAGTTGAAAATAGGATCTATAACAAGAGTTTCAAACGGCTCTTAGTAATATAATATCACAATAATTTTTAGTTTCATTGTATTACCTGATTTGTAAACTGGAAACATGAATATAGCAAGTAGCAGAGCAGCATCGTTGAAGAATAGCACAAACAATAGTGGTTCCATATTGTGGGGCTCCTGATTTGTAGTAATCTGAGAGGAAAGGTAGAGGTCAAGATGCACACGACTCAGCCAAGCAAATGTCGAGACCTTTTTCTAACCGTACTCGAGAATCAATTTGGTCAAACACTGCTTTAATGTCGGTATATATTACCTCAATTTTTTGTTTTATCTTACTTTCACGAATCGCAAGTTGATGTGAAATTATTAAGATTTGTGCTTACAGATCTTCCGAGCATATGTCCATTATCCATGCTGATCGGTGAGGATCGAAACGAATATCAACAAGAGAAATCCAATTCTCGGTGACAGTTGATTGTCGGTTCGAGTAGATATTTACTTTTATGACAACAAATGCTCCATCCCAGCTACTGTCTACGCCGGTGGTTGAGTTGTAAGCGTGACCGCCACTCATTCCAGTTGGTCTGAGTTCAATTCCAGCCGAGGTCGTTGAGTTTTTGCTGCGGTGAAAAAATCTGTGGACACATCTTCTTTCGGAAGGGAGATAAAGCCGTTGGTCCCCGGTCCATGAGTTGATGGATCGATTTCTAGTCGAGATAGTGGAGTCACCTCTCTGGCGTCGATAAAGAAGAAGTACAATCTAACTTCTACACATACTAACAAATATCCTCCTACCGTGATACTTGTGGAGTGCGCAGTAGTATATACGGCCTCTAGCAAAAAGCAAGTATCGGACTAACCATTCCTTCCCTTTCCTTCCGCGATCTACGTTCGGGCATAGCCGGCACCGGTATTGATCAATAAACACTTTAAAATTACCAGAAATTGCTATTGCAATCTCTTCAGTCACTTCTATCTTCGTCTTCAAACTAATTATTAGAGCATGTTCAGAATTAAATTGGATTTTTGTTTTTCGAATTCATTATTTTGGGAATTAATATTGCATAGTATCAGGCGTTTGGTTCCTTAGCCAAAATACAATCGTTCGTTTTCGCTTCCTCGGCAGCAAACCAGAGTTTCTAATTTTGCTTCCCGGGATAGATATCTCGTCTAACTTGGTACAAGTTACTGACGAGATGAATTCGAAACACAAAAATCCAACTTAATTATAGGTTAGATCTTGTGCTCTTAATGCAGAAGTTGGTTCAATCCAATTTTTATTTTTTGGGAATGAATATTGCAGGGTATAGAATTTTCAACAGTCTCTGAAGCCACTTATAACTACGTGCATCAATTGAGGTTTCAGTTTTCCTAAGAATCTCTTTCCAGATTCAAACACACCAGAAAACTCAATAATCAGACCCCAATCATTGCATTGGAAATACATAGTAGTTACGCATTGGCTATGATGAAGACGTAAGAGATACCGTAAACTATCCGTAAATACGGATGCTGAAATAACATTCAACTGCAGGGAATGTACCGATAAATGTTGGATTACATTTACACGAAGAATCTCAGAGGGATTTATAGAGCAACTTTTCGAACAGGTTTAAATCCCCACTTTACGTCAATGTGAAAAGCTGGTGCACCGATGTTTCTCTGAATAACCCGATACGTCTCTCGCCTCAGGCGCTCCAAACAAACACACGTAAAAGCACAAATAATTTATCAGCAATCGATAAATGCACTTCTACCGAGGGGGAAGCATTCATACATCTAGGACACTCAGCTGCAACCCGGCTCGTACCGCTGTTCAGTAGAAAAGCAATAGTAAAACATAACACATCCCAACTCCCACCCAGTCGGGCTGGGACGCTGAAAGCCTGTACAATAGTGACAGCTCTACAACTAGGGTAGCTCTTCCGGTCGATACAGAGCTGTCATCGTTTGCAACTGCTCACACCACAGATTCAACCAGCAGCGCTCCTCCGAGATTGGTCTCGAAAACGTCTTCAGATGGAGAGTCTTCAGTTTAATTATGATCGTTCGCTTTATGACACTACGATTAACCTTTAATCAAATTGATACCGATTGGGAGGATATAAAACGAATGAGTGGTTTTTCGATGATGAACAAAGGTAGAAACAGAAATTATGAAAAAGAGGCTTTACTTTAATAATGACAAAATGTACACGAAATAATATGTAAGAATTCGACAATTATCAACAATGTTTTACATTGTAAAAAATTGCTTCCTTGCAGACATCTATGAAATTAGTTATGGAATTTGCACTTCAACTACGTCTCATCAGAATCCGACACTATCTCAGTGAAAGGATTAAACTAGCGCCGGATTGAAATGTTTCAATTGCGCTTGTTCTCATCAGCTTAAAATGAACTGCTTTTCTTGTGGGACATCACGCTTGACAAGAGGTTTGCCCAGGAGTATAAATTGTGTCTCCCTTTTTTGGAGCTAGCGTCAACCCTGCGCTTGCTTAGTCCAGTCACTAAGTTTGTTTCGGATTCTGATGAGACGAAGTCGAAACGCAAATTTCATAATTACTTTAGTTGTAGGTTTTGTGCCCGTTACGCGTATATGTAGTTTTACCCGATCAGGCCCGTGCACAAGGGGAGGGTTTTAGGGGTTCAAACCCCTCCCATGGGGGTTTTGAATTACTTTCAAAATATTATAAACTTCCTGTTCAGAGATGAAATTATTCAGCGAGCCGTGTCATTCGAGTTAGGTCACTCTAGAAACAAGTCGTTGAAAAAACCAAGGAAGAAACCTCGCGAAGGTGGCTGGTAAGGGGTGTACGTTTTGTTGGTCGGCATCTTTGGATCGGTTCATGTTTCGGAATGTTTTTATATGTATTAGCACTAGTTGCGAGTAGATCAGCTTCACAGCATAGGTCGGTCAGCGGACTAGCAAAGTGATCTAAGGAAAAAGCATGCGATGTCAGAGAAAATCAAGATATCGTTATTATTATTTATTGCCGATTATCTCTCCATCGGAGTGATTGACAGAAAAATGGCCCGCGAAAATGGTCATCGGTATCGGGAGGAATACCGCCGCCGAAAAAATCTCAGCAACAGCTAGCAAATAAATAGGAATGACTAACGCCAAGAAGGATAAGAAACCCTGCGAAGGTTGTTGTAAAGAGATGTAAATCATTATGGTCGACATCTCTGTATCGATTTATGTCTCAACAGATGACGACATTTGCAGCAGATCTGAGCAGGTCAGATATACCGAGAAGGTTGGCCGGCAAACAAGAAAAAGCATCAATGGAAAAAAACATGAACGATTTACACAAAATAAAAAGAGCATGAGTACAATCCCCACTGAAGTAGTGCCTACACGGAAAAAAATGCGATCATAAATCCATGAAAAAATGATCGCTATTTCGTGAACTGAACGATTTACGAGAACCGTGACCAAGTTTCTGAAATTATGAGTAATAAACCTCGTATCCATGAAACAATTTGTGTTTCTACAAAACTAGATCGTCCCGACTACATACATGACGTTACATTCAAATGTTTGGTTGGGTTACTGTTGTTCGCTGGACATGTTCAGATTTTGTTATGAGTCTTGTTCATAATTTGGGAATACACATCCGACAGACAAGCGATTTTGTTGATTTCCGGAGCTAATCCCCGATTTTTGTGATTTCGTATGACGTTACCGTGCTATTTTATTCATGAGTTTACTATCCTATTTTTATGCCCTGGTAGCGGGATCTATGTTCATGATTTCATGATCTTTGACGCAATTTTCGAAATTTCTATTCACGTTATCGTGAGATTTCAGTCATGAGTAACGTGATTCATGCTCAAAATTTCAGGATCCTAGTCACGATTTTGAATATTTCATTAACGAATAATGTGATTTATATCCATGACTGCAGGAACTTTGTCATGGTTTTCATAATTTCTGTTCTTGTTATCGTAATATTTTAGTCACGAGCAGGGATTCATTTTTATTTATGTTCATGATTTCAGGATCTTAGTGACAATTTTTGCTGTTTTTGTCACGAGTTGTGTGATTTATGATTACAATTTCAGGACCTTAGTCACGATTTTTGCAATTTCTGTTTATCTTATCGTGATATTTTATTCTAGAGATTACTTTCAAATTTGACACGTGCAGTAATGTGACATGATATCAGCAGTTTCATCGTGGTATTCGTACCTTCTTTGCGCCGTGGCGCTCAGCGTAGTTTTCGTTTTCTATCCAGACATCACACTGAACCGTATCAAATGAATAACGATGTTCGAGGTCCTAATATTTTTTTTGCATCTACAGGTTATTTCTATTCTTGATCGCTAGCAGCTGGATATTTCATGAAAAGTGCACGGAACAAGAATGATTCCACGACTAATACTCCAAATTTTGTGAAATTAGTTCACGTCAAAAATTCATTATACTAGAAATCATGAACCAGTTCACGAATACATGAGTAATATGTAATGAACTTGGGAACCATTTCACGAGCACGGATATTGGATCGTGAGCAATATACTAGGTTTTACACCAACCGACATAACCCCATAAAATGAGCCGGATGAACTTCGTTTGACAATTCTCGGTGGTTTGTTTACATGGAAGTTACGTGAGTTCGAATGTAACAGATGAGCACCCGTTGCACTCGCACTCACGCAACTGACAAAGTAAACAAACTACCGAAAATTGTCAAACATGAACTTCATTCATCATGAGTTCATTCGTGTCGTCATCTTGTAGAACTCAATTAGGAATCATGAACCTGTTTACGATTACATGAATAATATTTGATCGATTTGTGAACTATTTCACAAGCACGAAGGGTAACTTGTGACTATTATACTAGATAAAATGAACTAGTTCGCGACATGAATAACATTTTATAATATTGTGATTTATTTCACGGGTACGCATGGGCAGTCGTGACTATTATACCAGGAATCATGAACGAGTTCTCGAATACATGAATAATATTTCATTATATTGCGACCTGCTTCAGGAGCACGAATGGTGAGTCTTGACTAATATATTAGGCATCACGAATTAATTCACGAGGATTGAATGGATTCATGAATAAAATTCCGAGTTTCGTGAAATAGATCACGAGAAAATATCCACAATGTTTTTATTTTGTGAACTAATGTGCCGGATGGATGAGGATGGCAAGATACAGGAGGTTGCTTAGTCAGTAGGATTAACTACTTCAAACCAATCAGACACTACCGCTAACCAATTTCATTCCTTCTCGATACTAGACATTTATCCAATTTGTTGAGCTGAGTCGATTGGTACATAATACTCGGCCTTTCAGGTCGCATAAAAAGTCGTCAAAGTTTACCCTTTCTTTTATAAGAAACGTAGAAAATCAAAACCCTCCCCATGAGCATTTTCTGTGCACGGGCCTGTACCCGATATTATCCTTAGTGATTTCACCCAAAAATTATTCTCCTTAGGGGGAACTGTAGAATAGGGCATCTAGGCAATGTGTTGATTATTACAGTCAAATTTTCGTTCCATTTTAGAATTTATTCTTTCATTGCAGGAATCTAACAGAAAGAAGTTTGATAAGCTTTTTAATAAAAATTAAGATGTTCGAAATTCCGAGTTCTACCAATCAAATAAATTTTAAGTTAATTTTCGATTTCAAAATCTTTGCTCTATAGGCAAACATAGCTTAGTTGTTAAGACGATTGCTTTGTATGCAGCTCAACTGGGTTCGATTACTGACCCCGCACATAAAATTGGACATTTTCCGTACTCGATAAAGAGGCAAAAGCTCTATATTTGCAAACAAAAATATTGATTCATGGGTTCTTAATCTTCCGGTAGTCGCGCTAGTGCACTCTGCTCTGAAAATCTAGCGAAATCGTTTTAAAGCACCTGCAGCTGCTGTGAACCATTTACGCGACTTCCGGAGGGTTAAATCACTAAATTGTTGGATTTTTGAATTCTCTTATTTTCTAGTACATATACTTAAACTAGAATCAAAGGCTTTTCACAACAATTTCGTACTAAGCTATTAACCTTCCAAAACCAATTGAACTCCGAAAAACAAACACCAACTACCCAATTGACCCACTAATCGACCAGTAGCCATCACGCGAGCGGAAGCCTCCACCAACCCCCTCACGAAATTATGTATCACTTTGAACCGCTTTCAAGCTGCTAAAGTTCCGGCCGGAGAGGCTCTTCATCACACACACCGTAATTGATGGAGAACATGTGCGCTGTAACACTACGATCAGGCGGCCAATGTGACATTAGCAGAGTGCTGGAAGATAAAAGCTTTTCACTCGCCACTTACCTACACAAATTAGATAGAGTGAACAGAACGAAAACCAGGACACGGGGGTCGGATCACGGAACGGTGCATGTGTGTGTGTGCCGGGTGAGACGTTGCTGGGTCCTTACGCGAGCAAACCTCAGTCAGCCAGCAGGAACCGAAGACGGGAGGCTTTGTGAGAAAAATTGAATTAATTAGGATCAAAATTGAGGGGCGGGATGGCAAGAGCGATGGTTCTAACACGTTACGGTTTGTTCTGTGTCTTTCCATATGACATTGTGTTTACTATAACCATTTTCTACCATTGTTTTCCTATTCATAGAAGCACATGAGAAATTCCAATTGTTTACCATTCAAAGCTATTCGGAAGCAAGGGACCCAAGCAACATATGTAACAAGTTTAGGAAAAAAAATCAAGCTATTTGGTTGAATATCAGTTGTAGGAAAGTGTCAATGTATTTTTTCAGACCATTAATTGTTATTAATAGACCAAAAACAAGTTTTTTGCTGCTAATCGAACCGTAAAACGCGGTTCTGTTAACTAAAAGAATTATTTTCTATTTAACAACACCGACTGTAAACGATGCTTAGTAGGTGGAGCATATTATGTTTGACAACTGTTAGTTGGAAGTAACTGGATGCTATAGTGGATAGCAGCTGTCAGTGTTTGTTTGCAATAAGTATCATATAAAGAACAAAACACTTGGAAATTCGTCAAATACTTGCCGATACTTTAACAAAACACATTTGCAACAACGAGATGGCGTTATCGATGCATTTGTATTCGTTGTTTTTCTTCTGTCAACAAATCAGCCACAACGAGAAGGCGGCCATGATGCTTTCATAAATTTTTGCAGCATATTCGAATTGCATATTGGTAGGCGCAATCGAAAACTTTGCCTGGAGCGCTATATCTTATTGTTATATTTTCATCCATTCCTGATTTTATTTGAGGGCTCATTGAAAATATAAACGTAATATTGAAAAATTCACAGTAAATCTAGATGCGCCGGTGAAATTTAATTATAGAAGAGCAAAATATTTGCTTTCAAATATTCCAAATTATCTCGCAAAAAACAAATCGCATTATTTCAACACCAAAATTTTTTCAAACATAATTGAACTCGATTTGAAACTAGGTGGCAAAATTGAATTACAATACAGCGTACGTTTTCATGACAAGTTACAAATAGACTCCGCCTTGGGCTTTTTTGGTGATGAAACAGTTGAGATCAAGGAGTTTTTATTCTCAGGTGATACGATCCTCAAAAACGCCGATCAGCCATGTTGGTTTTAGAAACGACAGCTAACAACATTGTTTACTAGATCTCTCCATTTGCTTGCTTGGATTTCAGTGGGTAAACAAAGTTGTTGGCAGTCATTTTTCTTCCCCGCAGTCTGCTGCACGCTTACCTCACTCCTCACCTAGTTACTGCCAAAGACGAATCACCTTAGAACTCTAAACACCTTGGTTGAGATCATGTTCACCTCGGCTGGATTATTACATGTGATTTGGTTTCATTACTAGTTGTTAATATTATTTTACTACAAAATATGTTGCTTGGGGAATAAACTATGCTCAGCAAGCTGAGCTCCGGTCAAATAAGATCGCCATAAACTTTAGATCTCTTCAAAGTAGATCGAGTAATTAAGGTATGAAATAATTATTGAAGACGAAAATGGAGCTTAGCCTTACGGAAGTCGCTTTTATTCAGTTCCATCACATCAACTACACAGCCTTGATATCAGTTAAATAATCCAATTAAAAGGAATAACATACTATAACGCATAACAATTGTAAGCACATGGTTGAGTGTGACAGTATTAGAAACAATATCCTCGTAAATATGGACGGGTGTCTTACCATTGGGCAGAAAGACAGCAGCGTGACACTCCTACTAATGGAATGGACAATAGGCCAAATTTTTATTAGAGAGGGGAAACGTGAAGCGCAAGCTTATCCGTCGAGGTATGCATGACTTTTCGGTTTGGAGTAAACTTTAGTAGTTCGATAAGATAAATCTTTTGGTCTTCCGAGAGAAGAAAAAACTGTTTTCTATTTTCTGTTAATTGTCCTTCTTTTTATCATGAGCAGTTCTTTCGAATTATATTGTGAATTGAATTTATATTGCTTAATACATTATATTAAAATTAACGAAAGTAATAGAAACGTGATCAGAAGTCAAGCAAACTGGAATATGATCCAGCCGTCGCTTGGTGACGATGAATTATCGGTACCTGAGAGGCCGCAGCTGTCTGAAATAGCAGCAAAATCGAACATTGCTCCAGTATACGGGTGTACGAACAAGTGTTTCCCGAATCGACCGATCGTGGTATAACAAAAATCTGTTGCAGAAGTTACGAAATGATTCATCACCAAAAGCGAAGAACGCACAGTCGATTCTCACCAATATGTTGGTCGTGCGCAATCTTATCGATCACATCTATTTTGCAGAGCTGGTGGAGCACTTGCACAATCCAATAGCTGGTGCACGAATTAGTGGAGAAGATCTCGCCACAGATGCGAAGGCAGTGGTTATGGTACAAGCACACAACTTCAAATGCAACTGCGGCGACATTTGGCGGCTTCTTGTCGGAATTGGTGAAGACAGCGACAGACGTAACGAGCCCTGTCGACGAAAGAGGCGCCGCCGCCAAAGTCGATCTCTTTTTTCGTCCAGAGCACTGTGCTTCTACATGCAAAACTTCCTAATATTCCATTTGGAACGTGATTGAAGTCCCACTAGAAAGCATTTATACCTACGAGCTGAGAAAATGCGCAAGCTATACAGTGTACTCGTTTCGTTTTCTATCTCTACCCAAGCCAGTGCTAAACGGCATCATTACTCTCATCGCTGCTCTGGTGAACGTTTGTAGGTTGATCGAAATAATCAGGCTTTGTCTCCCACTTCAACACAGTGCCTGTGACTATCATTTCAAATTTGGTTAATACAGGAACAGTAAGTATGAAGATCAACACATAGTAGTGTTCTAGAGCAAATGCAGTACGGGGAAGAAAGGAAAACAAATCAAGGAGGCTCAATTTGGATATTTATTGTTTTAATAAAAAACACACATATAGCAAAGCTCCCATTTTATCTGGAATCGAAACGTTGAGTGACATTCCTTGCGCCCAAAGGATATCTTATAACTGAGAGCTGGCGCCACAATATTCGTCGCACGTCCAGACAACATGCTCTATGTTGTGATAATCATCACCACAAGTGCAGGGGTAGGTATCCAATGCCGAGGATGTGCTTCCAACATGTAATGATTTCGCATGATTCGGCACATCACACGAATGAAAACCCGACTCACCTATGTCCCCCTAAACTAAGGTTTTTTTTCGGGATAACAGAGTTTAACCAGTGAACAAGCACCCCAACGCTCCACAAGTTTTGCCATTTTTCAAATGTCAATGCCGAAAAATTCGTTGAAGCAAATTGGTCTTTCGTAGAATGTATCTTCTAATACGTCCACCTTAGAACAGGCCTTTTCATTGAGTAATGCAAAGGGATCTTTACTGAGGTAATCTGGAATCATTTTTCAAATAGAGCGCACATGGGTTCCCATATTTTCCCCCATAAAATACGGGAAACGCTTTGCAAGTTTTACTGAACATTTAGCCTCATTACAACTAAAGCTGATCAAAATGGCGAAGTAATGATCTGTGGACCAAGTATCATTTTTCAATTCATTTATATGACACGACTCGGTGCTTGAGCTGAACGGAGCCGCGTGGCATTTATATATTTACAAAAAATAAAATGTGAATAGGTATATTTAAATTGAATTCATCGACTTCTTCGAACGTAGCTTACCAGCACGTGATGAGATTCTTTTCCTTGATCGTCGCTTTCGTCCATTCTTTCCGCACTGCTACTGTCCTGAAGACAATTAATTGCTTTTATTAATTTCTTCGGTTTACAAATGACGGTCGTGAGTCAAATTTCCATGTTTTCGATATTTTCGTTGATGCCGCAATAGTTCTGGATGTAGTCGCCATTAGTTTAGTTGTCGCTGATAGTTCGCGATTTAGCTGAAGATGCTGAATCTCTAAATTTGTTTTTGGTGTGCTGGTTGGCTTTGACATGGATAATGCCTTGCAGAGTTTTCCATAGAGTTTATTTACTGTACTGACACGTGGGAAACTGATTATATATAAGAATACAGAGAGGTCTGAGAATAGGCTGTGTCATTATGTAAGTAGGGGTTTACCCACTACTCGGGTTCTTGTTTGTCCGGCGGACCCTTCTTTTCAGGGCGGCCTAGGATCCTCTACCGGAATTTCGTATTTTCGTAACACAACAAAAAAAAGTAAACAAACAAATAAATTACTAATTTCCCGACTTTTATTCACCTCCCCTTCACTGCGTTTCTTATGGTCCGCTGCTGCTGACGATGGCGGCAAGGCGGACGGTTTCTTCCGACCGGCTGGTACTACAACGGACGCGTTCTCCTGTGGTCGGTTCGTTCACTGCTCCGGCAGCGCTTTTTGACTTTTAGCTAGGGAGGTGGGCTTGGTTCTTTTGTTTGAACCTCCCTAGCGACGGTGGTGATAAATCACCGGATCGTCTCCTCGCCGTAAACGATCCCGGAAGTCACCGCAGTGAACTTCCCAGGGGGAACCTTTGTCCGCCCTGATGTGTTTAACTGTGGAGGAGAGCTTTGCTCGTTTGACTGAATCTACACAGTGAGAACGGTACTGGTGTCACGGGTCCTTTTTGTTTAGCCGGGAAAACAAGCGACTCCTTGACAATTAGCTTCCGTTATCCGGCGACCCAACACCACAAAACACTAAGCACCCGAAACACGGGCCGGCACTTTCTGACGGCTTCTCGTTGCCGTGGTTCGTTACTAACTACCTTTCATGGTGGCCGCCTTTTTTACTCGACCAAAACAACCACCAAAAAACGCACCGACGCATATATGTCAATGCTAAGGTACAGCATAGTCATCAATCACTTTTGCAGCGAGAGGAAAGTGGTTACCTATCTAAACCCTATGTTTTTTGTATACAAACAAAACCGTTCACAGACGAGAAAATGAACAAAAATTTACAACTTTAGTGTGAACGGTACAAAACAGCGGTGAGCATAATTGTATGTAAACAAATACACTCTACCGAGTGTATAGTCAAAAAAGGTATATTTCCACCCAGTGCTAAATTGTTACCCTGACGGGTACAATTACTACCACTCAAATCTGGGAAACTAACATGGCCATACTCAACAAAATATTTCATGTTGTTACGGGCAACAAGGAGTTCCTATTCCTCCCTTAAGGGGGTAAGGGTTTCAGCGTGAAAATAAACATTTTTTTTGCGATTTTTTTAGAACTGCGTGAAGCGAATTGGATCAAAACATTGTAGTGTATCTTTTCAGTAACATACTGCATTTTTTGTATACAAAAATATCGACAAACGACTCGGTGACGAAGCTTTTTGTAGAACGTCTCTGGAAAAACATGATTTGCGGTGTTACCTGCCATTCAAAAACTACAAACTTTGCATATACATTCTATTTTAAAAATGCCTAACCCCTACTTTTGAGATAAGTTTTCAATTAAGCGGGTTTTTTACTAATTTTAAATGAAAATTTCCTTTTTTCACGAAAAATTCCGACTATGACTAAACACCCCCTTAAATAAAACATTATCTCAAAAACTCAACGTAGGGGTTAGGTATTTTAACATAGAATATGCATGCAAAGTTTGAAAGAAATCGGTTAAGTAGTTTTTGAATGGCAGGTAACACCGCAAATCATGTTTTTCCAGAGACGTTCTACAAAAAGCTTCGTCACCGAGTCGTTTGTCGATATTTTTGCATAGAAAAATTACAGCATACTATTGAAAAGATACACTATAATACAAAAGTTTGGATTCAATTTGCTTCACGCAAAGTTTTAAAAAAATTCGCAGAAAAGTGTTTTTTTCACGTTGATACCCTCCCTTAAAGAAGTGATTGAGGGTGACATTGTTAGAGACAAGGTTCCCATGAATTTGGACGGGTGGCCAACCATTAGACCAAATGTCACATTGAACTCAAGTTTATCCAAAAGGGTTTGCAGAACTTTTTGGTTTGATAGCAATAAATTAGCTCAATAATAAAACTATCAGGCTCTGGAGAAACAAAAGACTCCTCTTTCTGTTGACTGTCCTTCTTTTTGTCATGAACAGTTCATTACACTATATCTGGAATTTTTCTATGGTCTCAGGAACCGTTGAAGATGGCCAAAGCGATTTTGGCTTGCCATTAGTGATTTAGACTGGTAAATCCAAGTAATGTTGAACCCATTTTAATAAGTTTTGCATCATTTTTATATCATAGTGCAAAACGTTTATATGGAAAATTGCTGTGTGGTCACACTCTTCAATTCATAACTCCGGAACCGGAATTCTGATCGACACAAAATTCAATAGCAGCCGATGAGAAGGTTATACCTTTCATTTGAGACTAAGTTTGTGCAAATAAGTCCAGCCATCTCTGAGAGAGGTGAATGACACTTTTGACACTCACACACACATGAGGGCAGCAGGGACAGAAATGACAGGAGTTCAGGGGCTTAACAACCCCGCATACCAAACCTACTGCGAGTTGGGGAGTCTTGCTAGGATGTGGTGGAGTTGCGACAGATTTTAGGCTCTGCTAAACCGCTAAAAATGCCATAATTCCGAACGCAGCTCCGACGAAGCTAGTCTGTGCCGTTTCTACTAAGATCCTTAGATTTTAAAAATCAAAGAACAACAATAAAAGCATTTTAACCTAACTGGAGTACCATCCGGTACATCAGGATCGAACCAAGTGATATTCTGACGCGGCGCACTGGTCATTGCGAACGTCAATGGACAGGATACGGATCACGATTCGGACGGTCACCTTGGGCTGACAGGCGTGCTCTTCTGTTCCCTGAGTAAGGAAGGAAAAGACCGACTTGAAATGTGGGCTAACAGCGCGGTTGCATCCATCCCACCTAAACCCTGACCTGTTGATAACGTTTTTAACGGGTACGTTAAAAAAGTTATCAATGAGTTGGTGGTACTACACACCAAAAAATTATGAATTTTATCATTGACGTAATTGCAAACATGACACAATTTAACAACCTGTAATTCTCGAAATGACGAAACATTACCGTGTTCCGTTTAATTTTACATGAAACATATACACTGTAACCTCCATTTACGAACTCTTTTTTTACGTAATATTCGATTTACGTAACTTTTTTTACGAACTAAATTCGAAATAACGAACTCTATTTTTACGAAATAACAAACTCTTTTTGGAAAGTATTACAGCATGAAGTTATATACTTATGTATTCTTAGTTAATTGTTACTACTATAAGTTGGGTATTTTAGGAATGGGGTTGACGAGCGTATGACGGAAATCGATGTCTTGAGCCATTTTGGAATCCAAGATGGCGACTTCCTGTTTAGATAAATTCTCTATAACCTCAACAATAGGGTATTTTAGGTATGGGGTTGATGAGTGCATGACGGAAATCGATGTCCTGAGCCATTTTGGAATTCAAGATGGCGACTTCTGGTTTAGATAAATTCTCTATAACCTCAACAATATGGGTATTTTAGGAAAGCGGTTGCCAAGTGCATGACGGAAATCGATGTATTGAGCCATGTTGGAATCCAAGATGGCGACTTCCGGTTTAGATAATTCTCTATAACCACAACAATATGGGTATTTTCGGAATGGGGTTGACGAGTGCATGACGGAAATCGATGTCTTGAGCAATGGAATCCAAGATGGCGACTTCCGGTTTAGATAAATTCTCTATAACCTCAACAATATGGGTATTTTAGGAATGGGGTTTACGAGTGCATGACGGAAATCGATGTATTGAACTATTTTGGAATCCAATTCTCTATAACCTCAACAACATGGGTTTTTTTTCGGGATAGGGTTGACGAGTGCACGACGGAAATAGAACCCATATTGTTCGTTATCAAGAATAATGCTCAACCGGCAATCGTCATATTGAACTTGGAAAAGTTTCCAATTATCCATTTTCAGCATCTACTTGGCAAGCCCTTTCCAAAAATACCCATGTTGTTAGAGTTACCGAAAATATTGCTCAACCGGAAGTCGCCATCTTGGATTTCGAAAATGTTCCAATTGTCCATTTTCAGTATCTACTTGTCAAGTCCGTTCCAAAAATACCCTTATTGTTGGGGTTATCGAGAATATTGCTCAACGGGAAGTCGCCATCTTGGAATTCAAAACGGTTCTAATTGTCCATTTTCAGCATCTACTTGTCCACCCCGTTCCAAAAACATACATATTGTTAGGGTTATCGAGAATATTGCTCAACCGGAAGTCGCCATCTTGGATTTCGAAAAGGTTCCAATTGTCCATTTTCAGTATCTACTTGTCAAGCCCGTTCCAAAAATACCCATATTGTTAGGGTTATCGAAAATATTGCTCAACCGGAAGTCGCCATCTTGAATTTCAAAACGGTCCCAATTGTCCATTTTCAGCATCTACTTGTCCACCCCGTTCCAAAAACACACATATTGTTAGGGTTATCGAAAATATTGCTCAACCGGAAATCGCCATCTTGGATTTCAAAACGGTTCCTATTGTCCATTTTCAGCATCTACTTGTCCACCCCGTTCCAAAAACACACATATTGTTAGGGTTATCGAAAATATTGCTCAACCGGAAGTCGCCATCTTGAATTTCAAAACGGTCCCAATTGTCCATTTTCAGCATCTACTTGTCAAGTCCGTTCCAAAAATACCCATATTGTCAGGGTTATCGAGAATATTGCTCAACCGGAAATCGCCATCTTGGATTTCAAAACGGTTCCTATTGTCCATTTTCAGCATCTACTTGTCCACCCCGTTCCAAAAACACACATATTGTTAGGGTTATCGAAAATATTGCTCAACCGGAAGTCGCCATCTTGAATTTCAAAACGGTTCCAATTGTCCATTTTCAGCATCTACTTGTCAAGCCCGTTCCAAAAATACCCATATTGTCAGGATTATCGAGAATATTGCTCAACCAACGGATATTAATAAGAATGTGAAGCAAACTTTTTTTACGAACTAAATCCCAAATAACGAACACTTTTTTTACGAACTAATTCAATTTACGAACCCCCGGTTTGGTTCGTAAATGGAGGTTTCAGTGTACTTTACATGCGCAATGACACAAAATTACACTTACTGCCATTGAAAACAAACGCCATATGTGAAATTACACGATTTACAAAAATCAACGTCATGTAAAATTAAAACCAAACGTATAACTAAGTCATTTTTGATGCTCGTATATGTCAGGGTCAGGAGACGTAAATTTACACGACTTTTTCTAGGTGTGTAGGTTCGGATGGACTATTCCCGGTTTTACGCCGATTCGGCTCTAAACACTACTCCCCACGAAGGATACCCAACAAACAATTTAGCTGGATAATTGCTTGAACAGCTCTTGTTCAGATTATTCTGTTATATCAATGGCTTGTTCAGCTTTCGTTGTTTGTTGGGTAGTGTCAACCTTAGCGTGGCCTCCCTGCTTACATAGATAACCATGGGATCTCAGGCGACTACATACAACAAGTGAAGATAGCGGTCCGGAGTTGTTACTCAATAAAATTGAGAATAAATAGGCAATTCACACATACGAAGCAGGCGCGGCGAATCCATTCGGCAGAGGTTTGGTGAGGTCACCACCACTACCAGCAACTGAAGCTACACCGCAAGAGCGAGCGGAGGAGAAGCAGCAGCGACAACAGCCAGGGAAATGACAGTGAAGTGCTTGGTTGAGGAGCTCCACAAGTTTATGGACGTTTGGACAATGTCCAAAAGAACATTAAGGAGATGGTTCTCAGAATCTGAAAGGCGCTACTGTCTGCCGTGACTGTGTATGGTACGGCAACGCTGAGGCCTGATGTATCTGAACGAGCATTGGCGTCGATTAAGGCTACTATCTTCCTAGCCTCCCCGAAGCAGGGGAAGGAGAAACTGGTTGGAGTGGAGAGTACGTCAGTTTACGACGGCAGGCCAAGCGATCACAAAAAGCAGACGGTCGAGGACGCTGTTGTTGCCGCAAGAAAGGACGTCACCCAACAGGGAGAAAGCTGGAGTACCGTTGTAGGTCGGAAAGAGAAACACGAGAAACAGCAAAAAAGAAAAGATGAGCGAAAAGGGGAGCAGAAGAGGAAAGGAAAACCCACGGCTCGTCAGAAGCCGCCAAAGGGAGAAGCCGTGGTCGTCAAAGCCAATGACGCGACGACGTGTGCAGCTCTCCTCAAAATGGTAAGAGAGGATCCGGAGCTGAGCGATTTGGGGGAAAACGTGGTAAGAGTCACGCATACCCAAAAAGGCGAGATGCTCCTCGAGCTGAAGAAGAATTCCACGACTAGCAGTTGCAGGAGACTATCACCAAATCGTCGAGTGAAAAGGCAAAAGTTAAAGCCTTAAACCCGGAAACGGTGATTGCTCCGAAGCAGTAGTGCAACCTGGGCGAGGCGCACATGACGATCCGGTTAAAGAAGGGATACGGAGGAACTCAGACAGCGATGCTTCTTTTACCGGTAACCGCTGTCGACAAAGCGCCGAAGGTAGGCAAAGTAACGGTTGGATGGTCGAGATGCGCATTAAGAGCCGCCCCTCGAATGAATAAACAAGCGGAGAAATGCTTCAAGTGATTGGACTTTGGACATTCGGCAGAGGCTTGCAAAAGCCCGGATAGATACAGGATGTGCTTAAAATACGTGGCTATCTTACGAGAGATTACACGCAAAGTTCGAAGTGTAGAGGAAAGAAACGACCATCAGACGAGTGGCTTGAAATGCCTGGCTACAAGAGGGCGACTGCAAGCCAATGGTAATGGATATAACCCAGATAAATCTGAATCGTTGAGACACAGCATAGAAACTGTTGTGGCAGTCTACGACGGAAACTATGTGTGATGTCGCTACAATTGCAGAGCCATATCCAGTCCCCCCTAATAACGGTAACTAGGTGGCGGATATATCGGGAACGGCTGCGATACAAGTTATGGGCAGATTCCTCATTCAAGAAGTGGTTTTGGTCATACGAAGGCTTCGTGATAACCAAAATTACGCACCTCCAAGGTGGAGACTGTGGAGCAGTTCAGCCTAATACTGGAGCAGTTAACCGAGCAGTTGTGGTGATTACAATCCGTGGGCTGTGGAGTGGAGCAGTAGAGTAACACAAGAGAGCAGGTCCAGCAGGAAACTCTAGCGAAGCTAGATGTACGTTTGTGCAATGAATGGTTCCGTCAGTACATTTCGGAGAGACGTCACATTCTGTAGTCCTTCACTAACGGTGAACATGGACAGGAGAGTATGCGAAACGTATACGGTCAACGGAACTCTGTTGCAGTACAGAGAAGAATAACCTGCGAGCAAAAGTGGAAGACGAAAGCTTTCAACAAAGACCTCTTCGTTGAAGCATTTTGGCCGGACAGCGGGACGTAGATGTGGCGGAAGTGACAAAAAGGTTTGTGATGACTTGCGATGCCAAAATGCCGCGAAAACTCGACCCACACAATAGAAAGCGTCAAGCTTACTAGTGGAACGAGACGCTCAGTACGCTACCCGATGGCGGGATCAGAGAGCAGTATCAGAGCCAGATAGAGGGGAGTGCGAGGCATCGTTTCGGGATGCTAGGGACACTTTTGAACGGAAGATCAAGCTTAGCTATTTCGATTGCCACAAGGAGCTGTTTCGAGAAGTAGACGCCAATAAAGGGCTCGACGACGTCAGCCGAAATGTGCCCGAATAAGCTAATGAAGTCGAGGGTCTTTTCCCAAAGCACGATCCAACAATCTGGGCCCGAACACCGTAAGGCGAAGAAGAAGCAGCAAACACGGACGATCGACAAGTGATTAGCGACGACCTCACAGAAGCATCGAAGCGCCTGAAATCAATGAAAGCCCCCGGTCCGGATGAGATATCAAGCGTGGTGCTGCATGCTGCGATCCTGGTATATCCGTCCATGTTCAGGATGGTGTTGCAGAAGTGTGTAAATGAAGGGCAGAAGTCAATGCGAGTCACAGCGGGCGTTCCTCAGGGCTTCATTCTCAACAATCACATCGACTATGTCTACGAAAAGTCGGCGAAAGCAGCGAACGCAATAGCGAGAATCATGACAAACGTCGGCGGTCCGCGAAGCAGTACGAGACGTTTGCTATCTACTATTTTGTCATCGATACTCCGATTTGGGGTTCCTGCCTGGGGTGCAGCGCTGAAAACCAATCGAAACCGTGAAAAGCTGAACAGGATGTTCCAGCTGATGGCCGTATGAGTCGCGAGTCCTTACAGAACAATATTGTCGGAGCCAGTACGCGTTATCGCCAGGATGATCCTCATCTGCATCACTCTGGCTAAGGACGTGGAATGCTATCAGCGAAGAAATACACGTGATGCAAGGAGACTGACCCGAATAGATTCGTTGGCTAAGTGGCAGCAAGAGTGGTACAACGCGGAGACAGAAAGGTGGGCCCACCGACTCATTCCAAATGTGTCGATTTGGGTGCACAGGAAGCATGGTGAGGTGATTTCACGCAGTTTTTGTCTGGGCACAGATGCTTCCGGAAATATTTACATGGGTTTGGACATGCTTCGTCACCCCTTTGCCTGGGATGTATGAACGTGCAAGAGACAACGGAACACATGTTCTTCGAATGCCCTAGGTTTGAAGAAGTTCGTAGAGTCGTGACAGTAGACAATATCGTCGATGAGATGGGCCACGATGAGCATACTTAGGACGCTGTCAACAGAGTGGTTATGAGCATACTCTCCGCGCTGCAGAGGAAGTGGCGAAAGGACCAACAAAGTTGCGGCATTGGTTAGCAAGCCGCCGTAAAACCACAAATCGGGATTCGATAGAAATTCCCCCGTCGGGAGCTGTCCGTCGCTGTAGACTAGGCCCATCGCTGGGGACCAGTTGAGCAGTACGTGACGTATTTCGGGTCGTTGGTGCGCAAGCGAACCGGACGTTAGGCTTTACCGGAATTGCCGGACAAACCTCGTCCTCCTATCGGGTAGCTCGTGAGTAAACTATATCCACCGCCGGGGAGAAGACCAAGTAGACCGCGTCGAATAGCTAGTAGTGGGTCTTTGGGGCACCAGTGAACCAGAAGCTACGATCCACCCGGAATCGCTGGATGGACCCGTTGCCGTTGAGTAGGCTAGGTCAACCGCCGGAGACTAGATCAAAGAGATCGGGACGAAGTGGGAAGCTAAAGGGCTCAGAAATCTACCACTCGGTTTCGGGTGAACGTCTCTCGCCGCGGAATTCTCTGTCGACGTAGGATAGATCCATCGTCGGGGACTAGACCGAGTAGTTCGCGAACAAGATTTTAGTAAAGTTCGGAGCTGAATGGCTCATCGGGAAAGTGAGGCGTAGTGGAACGAGAGGGGAACCAAAGGACCTAAAGGAGTTGCGGTGCTAAATGGCACCGGACAGGAAGCCAAAGGGCTCAAGAAGTTGTGATGCTAAAATCAAAGAAGAATCGCTATCGGGAGAACTTCCTTGGCCGGGGAACTCTCCGTCAGCGTAAGCTAGATTCACCGCAGGAGTCTAGACTGAGTAGACCGCGGCGAGACACCAGTCGCGGGTCGTCAGGCACCAGCGAATTGAACGCCATACCCCACCGTGAAATACTCATGCTGGGGAACTCTCCATCGGAGTAGGATAGGTCATCGTCGGGTACTATACCCACCTAATATTTCGCGAACATGTCGGGAGCTCAACGAAGAAGCGATTCTAAATGGTACAAGGGATCCGAATGGCTCAGTAAATTAGACAGTCTGAGGTATAGCAGTAGAAAAGCTAGTTCTTGACCCACAACTAGCTTTTCTACTGCCATACAGAATTTGCCACGTTGTGTGGATGGTTGAAAACTGGTAGTTTGTCGAGGAGGTGTGCTGTAACTCTACGAAAAGATCTAACTACTAAGTATTTAGATTGGAGTGTGTGTTGTACACATAAAAAACTTCTCCCCGAAGTAATGCAGTAAGGTAATGCCGAGGAGGAATCAGGTTCCGTGCAAGAGTAGTTGTTTTAGCAGGTAAAATGGTTGTCCAAACCCGTTCTCTGGGTTGTTGGTTTTTGTACATTATTTTCCTGCTCAAGGTTTTTTCTGCACTCTAAGAAAACACACACACACAAAGACATTCTCTGAAATCGTCAATCTGAGTCGATTGGTATATAAGCCCTGGTCCTCCGGGCCTAGAAAAAAAATCGTGAAAGTTTGAGTTAATTCTATACATATCTTTTATTTGAAATATAAAAAGTTCAAGTACCGGTATGATACCGATACTAGCAGTACTAAAGGCTTGTTCTCAGACAGAATTGACAATGCTAAGAACCCTCAAATGTCATGAATTAATCGCAAAATACTATAAACTATAATTAATATACGACCGCTTTACAGATACCCAAAATCACACATTTTTTGCGTAAGACAATGGATTCTATATTTGAAAAAGCCAATTTCAATAACCGCAACAAAAAAAGTTTTAATTTTAATTGAGTATGCAAATATGCAGTAGAATAGCGCTATAAGATATCTAAGAAATCTTGTGTACTCAATTTCAAAGCTCGAAAACCAAATGACCGACCCGGTCGAAACATGCTCGGATCACTAGAATGATTGGTAGGATTTTCCGATAAATCCCAGTCCGGAAGTGATAGGCAAGCTACTCTAAAATGAATGTTTTCGAATATGGGCCGGATACTCGGAGGAAGTAGTTTCTCATTGTCACTCAGTCCCTTGGGTGAAAAATAAGTCCCTAAAATGCATTCTAGTGCCAGACATGGAAGCGTAGGGGTGCGAGGGGGACTGTTCTAGTGCAAATCATCGCAACGGGCCTGAAGTGAATGATTTAGTTGTCACACGTACTCCCCCCGGGAATAAGGACGAACTGTGTTTATGTTATTTGAAATGATTCCATCTGCCGGCTGGTGATTGTTTTATTCTCCCCCCGAAGACCACCGGCACTCTGGCTGTCGGAACCGAGGGGCGCGAGGCAGGAAATCGGTTCCTGACAGGTTCAAAAGGTGGACCGTGTCAAACTGCAAATCACGGAAATGTCACGATTTGTTTGCACGGCGATTTGACATTCGATGCGGTCGAGTGCGAAGCAGGATGGGCGTTTGTCGGTTTCGGAGCGTTGCTGGTTGGTTGGCTCTTGCTTAGGGAATTGATGGACGATAGATTGACATCGGCTGCTGTGCGGTCGGCAAAACAATGCAGTTTGTTCAGGAGTTGGTTTGAATAATGACTGCAAATATTGTGACAGGCGGTGGTTTTATCGTTGTTTTTGATGCCGCATGCATGTTTGTTATGTGATTAGTTAAAACATTATTTTCCCTAGCTAGCAACTATGTCGGATCATTAGGGTTGCCCTAAAACCGTAACCCAGCAATTTGATATTTAGATTCAAGAATGTGCGTAAGAAATACTGACTGAAAATTACAGTTCTGCGGTTGATTCGGTGTCAAACCGAACGATAATTATTCATTTATTCTAAAATTACCCCCGATCAGGCAACGAGTCAGTTATCGTTTGTAATAACCGAATGACGGTACCGCACTTTCCGCATTTCAATTCGACAGCCGTATGCTATCATGCAAGATAGTGCCTTCTTGCACGCAACTCCATCAGTTCGGTAGGAAAATGCTTTACGATCAACGTAACTCACGATTAATCAGTAAATACCGACGAAGCTCTTCATCTGCTGCCACTCTTCACAGAGAAACCACCCATCACTAAACCCAAGACTGCCAATATCGTTCGGTCCGGAGCCAGCTAGACAATGAATTTATTCCGAGTCAACGAGCGATAGATACCGGAGTGATGGTTTAGGGTGTTTCGGTATCAGTTAGGATTTCCCCATCCTCGGTACACGATACAATCGATTCAGTCGGCACTCTATTTAGAAGGAAAACTCGGTTGCATCGGATGATGGTGGAAACTATCATTACTTAGGATTATCCTGTGCTATTGAAAGAGCTACTGTCTCTCTCTTGCTCTATAGTAGAGAAAGGAATCAAGCAGATACGGGAGGAAGCGGGTGGCTGTAATTGGTGCGAAACGCTCCATGTTCAATCGGTAATGAATGTCTGTTTGCTTCCGTAAGCGGCTTTACTGAACGGTGCGAAAGTAGAATGTACGTATCATTAGGACACGAGTAAGGCAGATCCATTCCAATGGGTTGTGAGACGGTTTAAATGTGTTTTCCAGGTTGGTGAATTGAGGATGATTGAAGGAGAAAAGCTAGTCGGTATGAAGCTGTAAAGCTAGTTCGATTACGTGTGTTACGGTATCTGAAACATGAAACTTTCGGTAATAGAAGAATTATCATTTATTCACGACTAAATTGACAGTTTTAAAGTTTTTCGTGATATCGCCCTCTATTCAATTGTTTAAATTTACTGAAAAATACTGCCAGTGGAAATACCTGCAACGCAAGATATGTCTGGATTATAGTTGTCGAAATTGATATTTGTTACAAAATGTGTTTCTGATTTTTCAGAGAAGAGTAGAAAAATTGTTGGGATCACACGTATGACTACAGAAATATTCCCCATGGAAAATAAATAATTTTGTATTTACAATAAGATGATGTGCGTTTTTGCACCCTGAATAAACATTTTTTTCCTTCTATTATACAACTTCTAGTATCATAAGGAGTAGTCAATCTCAAATTAGACAGTCCCATGATAAAACAAATTTTTACTCCTGTTAGGGACGGTTCTCATCATAGAAGCTACTCGAAACAACTTACGACAATAGTTTCCAAAACTTTGACCGTGTAACGTTTTACTTTTGCTGTGGTGCTTAGTCGAAAGTATGCGTTTTGTTTGCCGCCGTTCAGTCGGTGCAGTGAATCGAGTGGATTGTTCTCGCTGAAATGGAGGAATCAACAGAATTCTATGACCCCCCCCCCCCCCTGAACCACTCCCAGTATCTTGCATTCCCGTTTGTACAACAATGGCCAAGGGCGATAAACCCGATTTCAAAAGAGAAATCCTAATTATTTCCATTTCTGATTCCATTTGATTTTCGCAATAGTCCACGAATAAAAAATATATCTTAAACACAACTGAACTATGAAGCAAACCAAAACCTTAATAGCGCATTTTGTAGCGAAACTTAACCTTCTGTTTCGATGGAGATTTCGCATCTGATTCATAGTATACAAGATAATTGCAGGAACCAACTGAGCGCCAAGAATCCATTCTTAATTCGTAGCTCAAGCATACGACGAGTGGCTTATGAGACTAGCGCTTTGCTCTCTGAACCGCCTGACCAGCGCCCTCTACTGAACCATATTTGGGTAGTGTATTTTCGTGACAGAAGCAAATCAAGGAATTAATTGTACCAGTATCCCACTGTGACCCAGATAACACGTGTTCGGACAAATGTGTTCCAAAGTGAATGACGTCGATCCAGCTACCACCGAAAATGGCGGAACTACCACGTGTATGTGCCTGCCCAGGTAGTGGAGATCGATGGTGTTGTCAACAAACTGGGTGTTAAGTGCGAAGATCTACTGGAATATGGGGTTGACTGTTTCAAGAACCCAATAGATAAAGATAAAGATTTCTAACCGTGACGTCTTAGACAAGGTTCGCCCGTTTGGCTGTTGTTGAATGGTAGGTTGATAACAGTCTATTATCTTTCTCCGGGCAAAACGAGCCTAGAGGCCAGGGTTGTTAATCGATAATTCATCGTCATCGTCGATAATTAATCGGCAGTTATCGCGATACATTTTGCATTACTTTACCTTTATTGGAGTTGAAGTTGAGGCGATTAACATTCGATTGTTTAGAAATAACTACCTATTGAAAGATATGTGGTTGGCAGTTGAAAATCAATAGATTTGGACATTTCAGAAATTGTTTTGACCACGAAAAAACAATTTTCGAGCTATAGCTCAGCAATGTTTATTTATAAACTGTTTCGCATTTTAAATAAGTTTAGTGATTAATCTCCCTAAAGCTCAGAGGCAAATTTATGTTTGGTCGTCTCTGAAAATATAAAAATAACTTTATTTAGCAAAGTTGTAAAGAATTCCTAAAGCATTAACTTCGCTGAAAAGACTTTGTGTCTATCTGTCGATTTTAATAGACATTTGTGAAGATTTCTGTAATATCCGTTGTGTGTCCGACGCGGTACCCGGGTACCTTTTTAAGTTTCAATTAATTAAATTCCTATGTTTTATCCATAGCTGGAAATTGAAATTTTGGGACATCTTAGAACTTCACTAAGTCAAGCTTTTGGGTTAATAATATTGTTGATATAGTAAGGGTGGGAGTGAGGAGGGGCTCCTGATTTTTTTTACTATGTAACAGGCCGACGTGAGTACCCGGGTACCCACAAAACTAAAATGCCCGTAACTAAGGTAATATCCAACCGATTTCGATACTTTTGGCCGTTTTGGACTCAGGAACTCATCCACTTTTGGACTTGGTAAAAATGAATGGGGTTACTTCATTCGGTTCCCGGGAATCCGGGTTTCCGGAAGCAGGTTCCAGTGCTGGGGTACTATTTGCGAACTTCAATGGAATATTACCAATATGGGTATCAAAATTCTTGGAATTGCATCAGTAGGCTGTATCTCGTGGTTTTTGAACCATTTGGTGATTTGACCCCGGAACGGACATTCCGGAGAAGGTTCCCGTGGGGCCGTGAGTGGCCATTCCATTCCAATTCCATTTTTCAAATTGCCATAGGGTCCCGTAACAATAAAAAACAGACCTCCGAGACAATTTGAAGAGTTGTGATACTCATATTGCTAGGACATTATTAAAATTTACAAATCATATCCTGGTACTGGAACATTACTCCGGAAAATCCGGATTACAAAAAACCAGATCCTTTATTCCGGTTCTATTGTACAGAATCAAAAAGTAGACGAGTTCCTGAATCCAAAATATCTAAAAGTGTCCAAATCGGTTAAAGGCAGCCATAGTTATGAGCATTCCAATTTGTGGGTACCCGGGTACCCTCGTTGGCCTGTTAAAGGTGTTTTTTTTTGTTGGACACATAACTGATATACTCCTGAAAATTACTTTTTTCAGAATAACTTTTCCTGGTTAGTTTGCAGAATTTCAAAATGTTTCAAGATTTTGTTCTGCATAAGAAAATACACAATTTTTGTAATGTAAGATTATTTGTATCTCGTACATCTTTGGAATTATCGAATGTTTAATGCCCAAAAAGCTATATTTTTGCATGGGAACCGCAAATTTCCACAGACGAAGCTATACCAAAACGAACTTGTAAAGCAAATACTATCATATCCAGGGATAACCATTTGTCGCATGCTGTCTTTTGCAAGCTAAATATACAGTGAAGACCCAATTTTATCAGCCCCCGATTTTTCTTCCCATGGTTTTGCATACCCCCGATTTTGTCAGCTTTTGACCCAATTTTATCAGTCTCATGTGAAAACTCGTTTGATGGGCTCTAGCATGCGAATCAAGTCAAATTCGAGTAAATTCCTTTTCTAACATATTTTTCTTATAAATATGCACAGTAATGTCCCCGTTTAAGCAGCCTAAAATTTACCAAGGCACTGATAAAAACGGATATTCATTATATTCAAAAAACGACTAAAACTCAATTCATAAATTACACTACATATTTAAGGGTAAAAGAAGGAAGTATGAAGCATTTTGTTACATAGTGGCTAGAGGAAGATGGGGGGCTGAAACATAGCACTCGAAACAAAAATTTGCTTTAGGAGTATTAATTACCAAACTAATATTTTCTCGAAAGTGGGAAACATTTTGTAAATAAACTTGACTGAAGACACGTAAGCTCAAAATTCGTTTTTTCATGGTCAAAACAATTTTGTTAACTTTTTTGAAACATTTGAAACGCTGCTGACTCCTCTGTGCACCAACTTCCCCGAAAAGTAAAAAAAATCCAATTTGACGCATCATTCGACCCCCCTGTGCATTGAAAATATCCAAAAATATTGATTTTCAACTGCCAATAACTTTTTCTTCAATATAAAACACTTTCTCGAAAAGTTAAAAAAAAATCCATTTTGAGACATCGTCGGACCCCTTTTGCATCGAAAATGTCCAAAACTATTGATTGTCGATTACCAAATATTTTCCCTTCAATATAAAACACTTTCCCGAAAAGTTGAAAAAATTATTTTTTGACACATCGTCGAACCCCCGTTTGAATTGAAAATGTGCAAAAGTATTAATTTTCAACTGCCAACAACATGTCCTTCAACAAGTATTTAATTGAAAGTTAACCGCATCAACTTTAACTTCAATAAACGGTAAAGTAACGCAAAATGTATCGCGATAATCGATGAATTATCGCCGATACCGATTAAAACGACGATACGATGAATGCGACGATACATTATCGTTAACGGAGTTTCCGATGACGATACATTATCGTTAACGAGTAACGCAGAAAAATTATCGTGCAAAATGTATCGTATTAACAACCCTGCTAGAGGCTGTGTGACATCCGGCAGATTGAAGTGTCTTATCCAAGAATAAATTCACTGAGTTCCTGCTTTCGTGTCGTAAGAGGAGACTGAAAACAGGAGTGCTCGTGGGTCTTACCCACGCTCAACATAGCAAGGGTACTTCAAGTTATGCGTGCTTCTAGAGGAACACCTTGGTGGAATACCGAACTTGTTCGACTAAAAAAATTATGTAGAAGAGCTTGGAATCGCAGACGCAGGGATGGGTCAAAGGCATTTATGTTGGCTTGTAAAGCATACAGAAATGCCCTACGATCCATTGAGCGAAGTGATTGGAAAAGCCTATGCAATGTCTCAAGTCTCAACGATACTAGCTGATTAAATAAGTGAATTTCGAAATCGAAAGACCTTCATGTCAGTTCGATTAGAACTGCTAATGGTGAATATTTGCCAGACGAAAGTGTAGTACTCAACTGTCTTGTTGACACACACATCTACCAACCTGTACGGAGCCATCACTAACGACTGTCTCTAAACTCTTTTCAGGTAGTTCTGATTTTTGGGCATTTGTTCGTAGAATTGTGACAACCGAATCGATCAAGTGGGCGATCGAAAGTTATGCACCGTGTAAGTCTCAGGAAAAGAATAGAATCTGAACACTTCAAGCATTTTTTGAAAAAAAAAATTCTTGTAGATTGAGGTCTTGTAACAGGAAACATTCCACGCAAAATAATTGTTAAATCCATTCCCAAAGGCTACTGCGTCGCACTATGGGGAGGCATGTGGCCAAAAATCGAAAATTACATCAACTTCAATTCAAACCAATTAAATACTGAATGTTTATATATACTCTAGCTAAGAAATTCCCAGAGTTTCTAGGAAATATATTTGACTTAACTGTGTATATGGATGTCTAAAGATAAAAATTTTGAAAAATAGAAATATCACGTGCGTTATTTCAACTGTTCGTATCTTTGCTGAATTTTGCTTGAAACATATGTTTAGATATGCCATTTTAACGCTAAAAATGCCAGCTTTGTGATTATATCATTGGAAATGCATATATTTTGCATTGGTATGGAGTTATATGAAAAATAACCATTCAAAGTCCTAAAATATCCACAAATTGGATCCGGTAATAAAAGTCCCCCAATGTCCCCCGGAATTCTCGATGTGGGATGCAAGGATGCATCTTCTAACTTATAGCGAAGATTTCAGTTGCCCGAATGTGCCCTAAACTGATAATGCTTCACTTGAAGTTTTAAAGGCAGTCTCAACTAGTCGACCAGAAAAGGATACTTCAGTACATGTTTCGGTTGAGTGCTTAATATTGCACAACGAAATGAGCGTGGATTAAAATTAGAGTCTATGTATTGAAAAGATAGTTGATCTGACTACATTTTTGCCATACAACATTACTGTGTAGTATTAAATGGTACTGATTTGTACTGGAATTCCCAACTTACCATTAACACGATCAATGTAACCAAATATTTGAAATTTTTAAATAGCATGATTTGTAAATTCAAAAATGTACATGCTTATATTAATGATACTCGGAATCGTCAGCTTATGTGACCAAGAAAATTTTATATGGCTACTCGTAATATAAAAATGCATTTAAATACTTATTCTGATGGCTTTAACCATTTCTTTTTCGTGATATTGGTTTATATAGGATTCATTATACTATATCTCCGGAACAAGAGTTCCAAATGAAACAACAATTAATCGCAAACTATAAATATGAAGAAGATATATTGGCATAGCAATCAACTGAAAGAGCGACATTACTTTTAAAGCTCTTTGGTCATTTCAACATTGAAATAATCACTAAACAGCCTATGCACTTCAAACTACTTTCTATTTACTTCTATTTAAATTAATTAATTAAAATATTTATCTGTCTCTTTCGCGACTTGCATTCTTTCTCCGTTACTATTGGTTTGAGGGTTAGAAAGCACATGTTATCTGTGCTTTTCCTTCTTTTTCGATTTTTGAGTTTTTCTAACACTTTGAAGCCAAAATCCCATTTTCGCTCAAAAAATTCTACTAACATTTTTTTTGTAAAACTACTGGTAATAATAATTTTATCGAAGGTCTTTTAGTTACCTGTAGAATGATGTGAATAAGAACTGTGGAAAATGTCGAAACGATTGGCCCAGTAGATTTTGAGTTATCATGCACACCGTATTTTTTTCGAGGTGCCTTCGGAAATTCACTGTCACTTGACCAATGAAAATTTAAGAAAATATTGTTCAAATGTTGCATCATTACATGGAAAGTGATTGAATTGACTAAAACACTTTGCGCCTCTTTTTTTATTTTTTTGAAAAAAAATCACCTTGAATACTTTACATCAAACCTCCCACCTATCTCCATCCCCTCCCCCTTAAGGTTTTTAATCCTGGATACGTCCATTATGAGTGTCGTACATTATTAACAACTCAAACAAGCTTTTCGCGAAAGAATATGAGACAAAATATTTTTGGCCACCTGTTTGTATGGAACCTTCCCATAGTGGCGTCGGTTAAAAGTAAGCAGAGGGCTTCAGACCAATCGGTCTGACCTTTGGCCTCTGAAATCAGCCTGTTATGTAATGTTGTCTACAGTATTGAAATAGCTTTTTCGCAAAAGCACTCAAGCCTAGGAGTTTTTCTTGCCATTGAAGGTGCTTTTGACAACGTGTCTTTCGAATGCACCTTGGAAATATCACGACAACCTTTATGTATCTCTGAATAAACGCAATGCTAAGCAGCCGACATTTGTGTTCAACTGGAGATACGGGTGGCTACTATTTTGCATGCTGAGTATTATTCGTGTGAGCTTTGTGAGTCCGAATACGGAACGTCATATCATCTGATATGTAGCTGCCCTGCAGTAATGCAATTGTGTATCCGAATTTTTGGTTCCGCATACATCGATGAAGCTATCTACAGAGAGCTAAAACTAAAGATATGTGTTTCTTCCTACCCAGTGGGGTAACGAGCTATAGGTTTTATCAGTAGGATTCGCTATTCCTTCGGGAGTGAAGAATTCACGTTAATTGCGGTTTTGTGTTGCGATTGTATTGTGTTGTCATATTCCATTTCCTTACCTTTCCTGTCATCTGTCTTTCCCTTCCCATCGGGAAAATAATGAGCCTATATGGCAAGACATTAATCCCCGAATAACATGAAGAATGTGCCAAGCGAACCACTACTTGGTCCGATTTGGTCATAATGCAACAGGATTTTGTGTGCTGTGGCGAACCAGAGAGTGCTGCACTGGACTTAATTACGTAACGCTTTTAGAGGGAGGGGTACAACAAATTGTGACATGTTGTGACATATGCGGCAACGTTACACAACATGTTTTTACTGAAGAAATTTGTTTTGTTACGTAGTAGAAAGACTGTTTCCTTGCAAGCATTTAGTTATGAATCACAAACCATCTACATTAAGTTCGCTGAGAAACAATTTAATAATTGGGCAAAGTAAACAACAAACCACCAGTGACAGGTAACGTTACACGACGAACAAGGGAAAGTTACTACTTTTTCTGCTGCGCGCACCGAGACAATTGCTTATGAGGCTCAAAAGCAATACGCTCTAGTTTTGTGCTTAGTGGTTGACTTTAAGTATTGACTGCGGCGTATCGTCTGTTCTCATAAACCTGGTGTCTTATGTCATTCGTATCAAATTTCATTAATATCCCTATTATTCTTTAAGGAATTATATACAAAGTTGTGGCGAAAAAGTGAGCTAAGTTCATGATTTTTTGAAGGGTTTTATGCAAATTTTACTTGAAAAGGCGAAAGACAGTTCGTCGATAGCACTATCGAAGATAGAAAAAATAAGTTGAAGTAAAAAAAATATGGCCCATTCCACGAAACATTATTTTTGGCAGAGATTTGCGGTGAACGCTCTCCAAGCCGAACCGCTAGACTGAAATCCAAAAACTAAAAATTGACTTTTGAAGAAAAATGTGTTGTGGTGTACTTGAATGGAACAATTTCCCAATTTTTTTTTTCTTACAAAAAAGCATGTTGACCAAAAAAAAGAGTTTTGCTCTGTTCAAAATTTTACACAAAAAATCCTTGTAAAGAATCAAAATTCACGTTCACCGCAACAGTACTTTTCCAAAATCTTCATTCTGAGATAATTGTGTTTAGTTTTCTGTTAACTTCACTCGAGTAAGAACCAGCGCGCTGCAAACGATTGTAATTTAAAATCTAGCGCCTCGATCTGGATGAAATTTCGCACAGATTTTTTCCAAAGTAGGTATGTACTTTCAGAATATTCAATAATTTTTTTTTTATTTTTTGTGTTCCATTTTTAAATATAACCCCTCAATCAATTTTTATCAAATTTACTCTGTTAAACCCTCAGGAAAAAAAGAATTTGACATTTAGTTTGGAAACTACTTTTACTATTAAATTCCCTAACACCCCAACTTCCTGTATTTTTCATAAAATGAAAATTATATCGTGTGATTCATGAGCGTTTTTGAATTAAAAATAGTTAATTAAATAATAATTTATTATTAAATGGAGTTGGCACGTGTTATTTAATGGAAATATATCGAGACTTCCTGTCTTAAAATCGAAGGATTCTTCATTTTATCGGTAACTAGGTAACATTTTATTCCTGAGAATATGCAACGTTCAATAAAGTATATTTTCTAAAAATATTGGAAAAACTGCAAAAGTGTATTATTATTAAACATTGGATTTTTTAAATCAAAGGCTAAAGTTAGATCCCTTATAAAAGATGTAACCTGTAATTTTCTGAGAGCTAGTTTAAAAGTTGTATCATTAAATGTATTTTTTTCATATTCTCCTATAGTGGCAATGGCAAAAACTTCAATTGAAGTTGGCGGAGGTCAAAAATCCGAATGGTGTAAAATTTTGCATCTGAGCTAGCTTTGACATTTAACACAATATGACCTGTAATTTAAACATTGTATTGCAAAAAACACTCATTTTTAAAATCCCATATTGTGGGAAATGTCAAAGTAAACTAAAAAGCCATATTACACATCATTTGGATAATTTTAAACCCCCGCCCACTTCGCATGAAGTCTTTGAGATTGGCACTATGGGAAAATATGACGAAAGAATATATTAAAAGCTATAATTTTTGAAAAAGCGCGTATCTTTTTTAAAAGGAACCATTATCAGCATTCCCATGAAAATATATAATTTTATGGTAAAATTATGCATTTTCGTTTGTTTAATATTATCGAAAGTAGTCACTTTTATTTACTTTTGACTTCTTCTTCAATTCGCTATGATAAGTAGATATCTTTTGTCTCATTCGTGGTATTTGTCCCTTTCAACCATTTGTCCTTTTTGACTTTTGTCTTTTTGTCCTTTTGTCTCTCGAACTTCAAACCCTCGAAAACAATTCTTCGTCAGCTTTAACGGTCATCTTTAATGTATATTTGTTGCGACTTCGGCCGCATATGCGATAGTGGCATAACCACTGATATATGCGTAAGTATACGGGGAACAGGCCTCTACACAGAAAAAAATATTTTGTAATTTTAAGTTTATTTTCATGCGCATATTTGGAGCATGAATATAAATGTATAATTAAGTTCCACCACAAATACACCAGACTTGTAATGCTTTCTTCAACGAAATTAATTATAATTTTACACGTGGATTGAAAATTACAGTTTCTTTAAACGGAAAACCAATGCACTTCAATGTATTTTTACTCGAATACTGCTGTAAAATGAATGACATGTAATATGACGCGAATGAAAGTGTAAAATTGTATGCTGTTTGATGCTCCAATTGATTTTAACGTAATTTTCAATCAAATTTTTTATTCAATCGTTGTATGTTTACATTCGTATTGATTTACATGTCGTTTAAATTTCATTATTTTTTGGTGTGTAGTTAAAATTTTTCTCAAACGTGACGTGCAAATAACCCTGTACCGAAAGTGGAGCTAGTGTTTTGGCAAATTAAATGGAACGATATTGTTGGAGAGATTTCCTCATAGGGTTACATTTGCTTATCTGTGGTTTAGATTTTTGAATAAAACCACTCATAAGTCATGATTGGATTCCATTCTCAAAATTGTAAGCAGTCCATATGCAACTGTTACAAGTTTGCTGACGTCTCAAAGTATACAAATCACGATGTATTTTTCGAAATTACCATGCGCCGATAAGCGACAAAATGGAAATAAATATTTTCATAATTGAGAAATGTTCGAAATAAAGTGGAATAAATTATCACTTCTCAACACTGCGTACCATACAATCCGAGCCTCCCAAATCCGTACTGATAATAATAATGATGATGGATAAATGTTCTTTTTTTGTCGAGAGTTGTCCTACTGGAGCTATAGAGCTAAGGTCTTGGAAGGGCTCTCCGTCAGAATCACTCACTAGAATTGGAGACGAAACTGAAAATGTCACCCACTAACACATTTCCTAAGGCCAACTGCAGAGGGCGTGATCCTGAATGTGATATTCATTGTGCGGCACAGATATGTGCGGGCGTATGGACTTCACGATCGTGTGGATCATCGCGAAGGAATTGAGCGTTTGTACGGTAATGTGTTTGATCGCGTGGGCGTTTGTATGTAGCGTGTGTAAGCGTGTATGTAACTTCACGTGTATAAATTCGATTTTATATCCGTGTGTCCATTCGCATATTTGCGTTTACTCTTGAATGATCGCGTGGACCGTACATCTGATATTTAGTTTTTATTGCATGGTTCAGATGCTAGAAGAGCATAAGTTTTCCCATATCACCAGAGTTCCCGGTCATGTCGCCATGGAACGTGTTGTCTAGTGAATAAGAGCGTCAGTTTGTTTGGTCCAACTGAAGGCATGGATCAAAGCTGCTGAGACCAAAGCTAAAGATTTCCGAACGCAACCTATGCATTATCGCGCGAACATGGGCGTTTGTAGGTTCCCGCATGAGAACGCGTTTATAAGTTTATTTCATGTTAGCGAGACCGCGGGTATTGGTGTGCTTAGATGATCGCGGAGGTCCTAAGTGTTTGTATGTTGAACATGTTGTCTAGTGAATATGAGCGTAATTTTTATATTAATCTTACTGAAGGCATGACTCTAGACTGCGAGAATCGAGGGTAGAGTCTTCCGGACGTGACCGATTCATGATCGCGCGAGTGGTGGGTTTATGCTTGAGACCGAGATTGTAAATTTATAAGTGCTAAAACGTTATCGGGGTGTTTTGATGTTGGCGAGATCGCGGGTGTACGTATGGGTGGATGATTGCAATTGCATGTTCGCTAGGGCATCGCAAAAAAAAAAAAATTTTGACTTCTCAAAGGCAGCCCCTCTCATATTGTGACATGTCAAAGTAAGCTCAGATGCCAAATTTCACATCATTTGGATAATTCTAAATTCCCGCCCACTTCGCTTGAAACTTCGCATACGACTACAATTTATGCCTCTTTTTAAGCAAATAACCTTAGTATTTGAATGAGAACATTTTCGTTTCTAAAAAAATACGGTAAAGTGGGGTACTGGGCCATTTAACCCCAAAATTTCCTATTTTTAATAATTTTTCTGTTCCGTGATGCAAATCATACATATTTTGCAGTTTTGCAGGTGTGAAAAAATCTCAGAAATCGAACGGAACCTTTTTGAACCTTGCCCGAATACGAGAAGTTGGGGTTATAGGACATTTTGTCATTCTAATTAAATTTTATCATTCTTATATTATTCCTCACTCAATTTTAATAAATTGTACCTTGTTGAACGTCCTTAGGAACAAAAAAAATAGAGTCGTTACCGGTAAAATTCAGAAACATAAAATTACCTGACATATAATCTCGATTTCACAATTTTATCATAAAATCGCACACATTAACTCCATTTAACAAGAAAATGATTATATAATTTTTTACTTTTAGTGTAAATATATGTGATTTGCATCACGTAGCGGAAAAACATTTAAAAATAGGTGATTTTGGGGCAAAAAAGACCCAGTACCACACTTTCCCGTATTTTTCTAGAAACAGGAATATCTCCATCTAAATACTAAGGTTATTTTCTTTAAAAAGTGGTATAAATTGTAATTTTCTATTGTTACTTAAAAAGTTGTGGTATTCAATATGTTTTTCTCCATATTTTCCTATAGCACCCATATCAAAATTTTTAAGCGAAGTGGGCGGGAGTCTAGAATTGTCCAATAGATGTGAAATTTGGTATCTGAGCTTACTAAGACATTTGTCACAATATAAGACGAGGGGGGGGTCCTTTAAAATCCAAAAAATTGCAATGCCCTAATGTTCGCGTTTGTGACCAGAATTGTGTTATCGCGAAAGCCACGAGGGTTTGTACGTTTGGATTGTGTTAGTGAGTGTTAGTATGAATTTAACTTGAAATAAAAAAAACATGCCGAATAAAGAAAAAAATATGCAAAGAGTTGAAGTAGAAGCATATAAATTAACTGATATTATTTTTGGAGTACATGAATAGTGGAAAAGCACATTAATGGATGACAACAAAAACTGACCAATGAACAACATGTAACACATGTAACAAACAATCAAACTACTTGAACTTATCTAAATTCCAGTAAATGATATTTATTTGCCATTAACGACAATTACTTTCTGTTATAATTTTATCAAGCTATGCTGACCGGGAATGGATGATGCACATGTGTTGGTAAATTAACTGTACCTTAATTTATCCAATTCGATCTTCTTGAATGAATCGCATCAAATGCACAAATTGAACACCGGAAAAAAGTGACTAATAAATCCTAGGAAAGATTATCCACTATTCAATCATATACGCCAGTTCTGCATCCATTCCCAAACACAGCTGTCGCAAATACTCAGATGAACACATACTCAGATAGACATACGACTAGCACATAACAATTGTACACTAATACTAAAAACTACAATTATTACAAAACGACCACTAATGGGCTTCTTCTTTTACATTTCTTTAATTAACCTGTGCACGAAGACAAAGCCGACCGATTAATCGACGCACAATGACCCCCATTGCGAACCATGTTCACGAACGCTGTCATTAAGCTGTGGAATAATGTCTGCAAACACTGCTTACAGCAAAAGTCAATCCACGTCGACCCACCAGTCGACTACGCCAGCGTGTACAGTCAAGTGGTTGATCGCTAGTTTTGGCAGTCCTCTCGGTCTCCTCGATGCACCACTATCGAGGCGTAATGCAATAACCATTTTAAAGCAATGCTCTTTAAAACTGATGCACGAAACCTGTTTAGAGATGTTTGCAATACCGTCAAACCCATCAACCTAGAGGAGGGAATAATATTGATGAATAAAATGTTCTTGAATAAATATCGATTTGAAAGCGGCCTTCAATGGTTATTATTTCACGGCCTGGTGCATTCCGGAAATATACCGACAGACTGTTTTCTCATTCATGTGGCTAAATTGAACGCAAACAACTTATCCTTCACGTGTCTTCTCAATTTAGCAACTAATCAAGGGTCCCACAAGGAAGCAATATAGCACCATAACCGTTTACGCTGTTCTTCAAGGAGAGTAATTTCACACTATACTTTCTAATCGCCTTTAAGTAAGACCGTATTTGCCTTACAGAGCTTATGAATACTTCGTTGGCTGTGGCATTATAAATAGTCCAGTAATAACTTTCGATTGCAAAATCAAAGACTAATATTATGAACAAGTTGATGATGAATGCATAAATATAAGCATAAGAGATTTCCCATGGTTGCTACTGCGTTATTGACCAGAACCAATTGAGATTGCAAAACATTCATTGGAACAACATGCTTGGGATTAACATGATGAGCCACATTGTACAATCTATCTATTGTATAATCTATCTACCCTGTGTGCTAACCAATTCCAACGCCGGCCACGTCCGAATGCAGATCTTCTGGAAAAGGAAGGAATGTTGGTCCGATACATATCGCTGCTAGAGACCAAGAATCCTCTGCATCTCCACATGTATCACGAGAAGGGGAGAGCTGTTAGTGAGTGTGCCAATGGCGTTATCATGTAATAAGTGCTCTGGGCAGCCGACTGACGAGAATTTGAGAAATTTATCATTTGTTGTATTAAAACAATGTTCACTTTATGGACAAGTTGATCGTGGATGGGCCACTATTTAGGAGTCTCCTATCTGGCGTCTGTGATTGGGTCTGAGTGAGAACAAACTAAAAACTAATAAAGATTGTTTTCTAGTATAATGAGACTTCGCAACTATTCACAATTCTCGCGCCCGAAAATTCTTTTTTTTTCAAAATTAAAATTATCTAAATTGTTCGATATACGGTAAGGTATATTTTTTCTAAGACAGCCGTGTCGCTTCCATCTATCAATGGGATGAAACCGCATATTACACTGCACTATTAATAATTCTTCTCCATTGATGAGCTGATCCTCTGCTAGCAGGCTTCTATTTAGTACTTAAAAGAGGATCAAGTACGAAATCTTCACATAGCAATAAGTTATTTTTCTTGTAATCAAACATTCATCTAGTACCGGTGTTTCCTGGTGATTTAGTCATCATCACCATGTTACTATGAATCAACTTCAAATAGCAAATCGAACTCTTTATGGGGATTTCCCCTTACAAGAACAATTAAAATTCAAGAAGAAATTGAAAAATACCAAATCACCACCAAGCATTGTTTTCTCTTTCAAGTGAAGTGAAATTTACGACCTGCTCCCGCCAAATGGTAATTAGTTTCACTAGCGCGTCCATCCGCCAATAAATATCAGTTGGCAGCGGTGAACCAGTCAACAGTCCACCGTGTCGCCTCGGTTTGGTGTGTTCTAATTTTGGAACCACAATCCCAGGGTTTTGCCGAAATCGCCATCCAGTCCACCCTCTGGATATTAAAACTATTTAATACAACAACGGCTAATCCCTGTCGGGTACCCACCGACAGCGTAAATTCAGGAACGACCGGAGCAACTCCAGGAAAATGTCACTTTCGCTGACCGCAGTGCTACTACCGACGCTGACGGTGCTGCTGCTGCTTCAGCTGTTGCAGTGCGAGTGCAATGTTAACGGTGCGGAAAATTAAATGATTTATTGCTAAGCCGGATTCTCCGATTTCGGTTGTTTTGTGAAAATCTACGCCTAAAATTGGGAAATTTTTCATTGGAACCGAAACTATAGAAATCTATATTACATTATAATATTTTCGTCATTTTTTTTCAGTAACATCCGCTCCGCCGAAAATCACTTCCGAGAAGGATCTGGCAAAGTTGGCCTCCACGCTGAACCAGCAGATGCAAACCGCGGAAAAATTCCTCCACCGGCAGGCAGCGGAGGAAGCCGAACTAAAACGTTCCTTCAAGCAGTACTCCACCCGGACCGCCCGGCACGGTTGGAATTCGCTGCGGACCCAGCGCCAAAACGCGGCCCGAATTCGACGTGATGCTGCCAGGCTACGCAACACGTCCGAGAGCATTGATCGTGCGTTCAGGAGACAATTCGGCAGGCAAATCAATTTGATGCAGATCAATGCGAAGCGATATGAGCGAAATAATGATTTGACCTTGTCGATTGAGAGGACTGTGGCGGTTTACAAACGGATCGTTGAATTGCTACTGAATTTAATCACCTGTCCGATTGACATAATTAATGCGCTCGGAGGTGTTAGTCAAAGCACGGAAATACCAACGAGCACAACTGATTTCTCTGGTGAAATTACAGACGGCGATGGTGCCGGCGGAGTAGGAGACGTATACGGTGGTGGGGACTCGGCTTACGCATAATTATTTGTACAAAAGTTGAAGTCTACTTGTGAAAAACATACGTATATTTTTAAAATAAGTTTTTAGCCCAACGTTACATAACTACGGAAAACTAACCAGATGAGCCTCGTTTGACAGTTCTTGGTGATTTGTTTAGTTAACCAGAAAAGTGATCAAACCACCGAGAATAGTCAAAAGTAAATTTTATTCATCGAGTATAGTAATGAATCATGAACAAAAACAGTTCCATAGTATATTATTTTAAAAACGCGTGATGTGAAAAAACATTGATGTGATTTTTAATATTATAATCGTTACCAATTTGGCATTGTTTCAGAGGTCGATGCTAGTTGAAGAAGATTCCTGATCACACTCACAATTTTGGAAATACATTTTTTACATTATTCTTCGTAACAGCACCAGATTCCATTTTTCCCGTCAACGTTCCGCAGTCGTTTATGAGAGGCACCTAGTCAAGCCGCATTACATATATCGGCCTGTTTCCGCTATGAGGTCAAACACCGATGCCAGAGAGGTGACTCCACTATCTGGACAAGATATCGACGCATGCACTCATGGACCAAGTACTAACGGCTTTACTTCGCTTCCGAAGGAAGGCGTGACCACAAACTTTTATCACAGAAAAATTTCAACCATCTCACGCATACAACTCAACTACTTCATACCGAAGGAACGTGGTCATGACATTCAAAGAGCATCTGACAACTAAACGAAACGATGGTCGCGGCAGAAAACACAGCACAACAAAACCAATATGGTATTGAACAACTTCATCTGTCGGTCCAACATTTCGATTCAAATTCCCGTAATTTAAGCAAACCCAATGAAACCTTTAAGGCTACGTTTAAAAAGTTTGAAAGGCACAGAGCCGTAGCGACAGAAACCGGCGTTGCCAAATCTCACACAAGGACGTTGTGCAGGAAGTAGAAGAAAATGCTTTCAAAATCGGCCTAAACGTCCTTATCTGGCAAGCAATCTGTGGTTGTAGCAAAATGATTCAGCTATTCATCAAATCTGGGACCGTCAACGAACAAATTAACAAGGATAAATTCCTCCGAAAGCAAGTGACCGTTTTAGACTGGTACAGAACCAATAACGATGTTTTTTATAGTAAAAGAGGTCAATCTCCTAAACATTCCAAAACTTAGCCCTATCCAGAAATTATGAGTCGTAAGAAGGCAAACGTTCGTGAAATTAATTTACAGATGTTAAATTGATAGCTTCAACTTACGAACAATCGCAAAGGCAAATAATGAGTCACGACGACGTTCAATCGGCATCTCATCTATTCTGTTTATTTTACATGACTGTCAGGCCGAAAGGGTTATTTGCCCAAAAGGCTAATTTGGCCGAGAGGCAAATTTGGCCGATAGGCTAAATTGGCCGATAGGCTGCTTTAGCCGAAAGGCTAATTTGGCCGAAAGGCTAATTTCACCGAAGAAAAATTTGGCAAAAAAGGAAATTTGACCGAAAGGGAAATTTGGCCGAAAGGCTAATTTGGCCGAAAGGCTAATTTGGCCGAAAGGCTAGTTTGGCCGAAAGGCTAATTTGGCCAAAAGACTACTTTGGCCGAAAGACTAATTTGGTCGAAAGGCTAATTTCACCGAAGAAAAATTTGGCCGAATGGGAAATTTGGCCGAATGGGAAATTTGGCCGAAAGGCTAATTTGGTCGAAAGGCTAACTTGGCCGAAGGAAAATTTAGCCGAACGGGAAATTTGGCCGAAAGGCTAATTTGGCCGAAATAAAAATTGGGTCGAAAGCCTAATTTGACCGAAAAGGAAATTTGACCGAAAAATAAATTTGGCCGAAAGGGAAATTCGACCGAAAGGAAAGTTGAACGAAAGGGAAATTTGGTTTAAAGGGTAATTTGGCCTAAATGATCATTTGGCCGGGGAACGGCTAATTTGGCCAAAAGGCTAATTTGGCCGAAAGGCTTTTTTGGCCAAAAAGCTGATTTGACCGAAAGGCTAATTTGGCCGAAACGCTAATTTGCCCGAAAAGCAAATTTGGCCGAAAGGCTAATTTGCCCAAAAGGCAAAGGCAAATTTGCCCAAAAGGCAAATTTGGCCGAAAGGCTAATTTGGTCGAAAGGCTAGTTTGGCCGAAAGGCTGATTTGGCCAATAGGCAAATTTGGCCGAATGGCTTATTTGGCCGAAAAACTAATTTGGCCGAAAGGCTAATTTGGCCGAAACGCTAATTTGCCCGAAACGCAAATTTGGCCGAAAGGCAAATTTGCCCAAAAGACAATGGCAAATTTGCCCAAAAGGCGAATTTAGCCGAAAGGCTAATTTGGTCGAAAGGGTAATTTGACCGAAGGGATAATTTGGCCAAAAGGCTAATCTGGCCAAAAAATTTTTGTTAAAAGGATAATTTGGGAAATTTGGTTGAAAGGATAATTTGGCCGAAATGATCATTTGGCCAAAAGGATCATTTGGCTGAAAGGATTATTTGGCTGAACGAATCATTTGGCCGACAGGATTATTTGGCCGAAAGGCAAATTTGCCCTAAAGGCAAATTTTTTCGAAAGGCTTATTTGGCCAAAAAGCTAATTATGCCGAAAGGTTAATTTGGCCGAAACGCTAATTTGCCCGAAACGCAAATTTGGCCGAAAGGCAAATTTGCCCAAAAGACAATGGCAAATTTGCCCAAAAGGCGAATTTAGCCGAAAGGCTAATTTGGTCGAAAGGGTAATTTGACCGAAGGGATAATTTGGCCAAAAGGCTAATCTGGCCAAAAAATTTTTGTTAAAAGGATAATTTGGGAAATTTGGTTGAAAGGATAATTTGGCCGAAATGATCATTTGGCCAAAAGGATCATTTGGCTGAAAGGATTATTTGGCTGAACGAATCATTTGGCCGACAGGATTATTTGGTCGAAAGGCAAATTTGCCCTAAAGGCAAATTTTTTCGAAAGGCTTATTTGGCCAAAAAGCTAATTATGCCGAAAGGCTAATTTGGCCGAAACGCTAATTTTCCCGAATGGCAAATTTGGCCGAAAGGCAAATTTGCCCAAAAGGCAAATTTGGCCGAAAGGCTCATTTGGCCGAAAGGCTAATTTGGCCGAAAGACTAATTTGGCCGAAAGGCTAATTTGACCGAAGGGAAATTTAGCCAAAAGGGAAATTTGGCCAAAAGGCTAATTTTGCTGAAAGGCTAATTTGGCCGATAGGATAATTTGGCTGATAGGCTAATTTAGCAGAAAGGCCAATTTGGCAGAAAGGCCAATTTGGCCGAAAGGCTAATTTCGCCGAAAGACTAATTTCGCCGAAAGGCTAATTTCGCTGAAAGGCTAATTTGGCCGAAATAGAAATTGGAACGAAAGGCCAATTTGGCCGAAAAAGAAATTTGGCCGAAAAGCAAATTTGCCCAAAAGGCAAAGGCAAATTTGCCCAAAAGGCAAATTTGGCCGAAAGGCTAATTTGGTCGAAAGGCTAGTTTGGACGAAAGGCTAATTTGGCCGATAGGCTAATTTGGCCGAAAGGCTAATTTGGCCGAAAGGCTAATTTGGCCGAATGGCTTATTTGGCCGAAAAACTAATTTGGCCGAAAGGCTAATTTGGCCGAAACGCTAATTTGGCCGAAAGACAAATTTTCCCAAAAGACAATGGCAAATTTGCCCAAAAGGCGAATTTGACCGAAAGGATAATTTGGCCGAAAGGCTAATTTGGCCGAAAGGCTAATTTGGCCGAAAGGGTAATTTTACCGAAGGGATAATTTGGCCAAAAGGCTAATCTGGCCAAAAGAATTTGGTTGAAAGGATAATTTGGGAAATTTGGTTGAAAGGATAATTTGGCCGAAATGATCATTTGGCCAAAAGGATCATTTGGTTGAAAGGATTATTTGGCTGAACGAATCATTTGGCCGAAAGGATTATTTGGCCGAAAGGCAAATTTGCCCTAAAGGCAAATTTGGCCGAAAAGCTTATTTGGCCAAAAAGCTAATTATGCCGAAAGGCTAATTTGGCCGAAACGCTAATTTTCCCGAATGGCAAATTCGGCCGAAAGGCAAATTTGCCCAAAAGGCAAATTTGGCCGAAAGGCTCATTTGGCCGAAAGGCTCATTTGGCCGAAAGGTTAATTTGGCCGAAAGACTAATTTGGCCGAAAGGCTAATTTGACCAAAGGGAAATTTAGCCAAAAGGGAAATTTGGCCGAAAGGCTAATTTGGCCGAAAGGCTAATTTGACCAAAAGGCTAATTTGACCGAAAGGCTAATTTGGCCGAAAGGCTAATTTGGCCGAAAGGCTAATTTGATCGAAAGGCAAATTTGGCCGAAAGGCAAATTTGGCCGAAATAAAAATTGGGACGAAAGTCTAATTTGGCCGAAAGGGAAATTTGGCCGAAAGAGAAATTCGGCCGAAAGGGAAATTTGGTTGAAAGGGTAATTTGGCCGAAATGATGATTTTGCCAAAAGGATCATTTGGCCGAAAGGATTATTTGGCTGAAAGGATCATTTGGCCGAAAGGATTATTTAGCCGAAAGGGTAATTTGGCAGAAAGGGTAAGTTGGCCAAAAAGGCTAATTTTGCCGAAAGGTTAACTTAGCCGAAAGGCTAATTTGGCCGAAAGTCTGATTTGGCCGAAAGTCTAATTTGTCCAAAAGACTAATTTGACCGAAAGACTAATTTGGCCGAAGGGCTAATTTGACCGAAGCGAAATTTAGCCGAAAGGAAAATTTGACCGAAAGGCTAATTTGGTCGAAAGGCTAATTTGGCCGAAAGGGAAATTTGGCCGAAAGGGAAATTAGACCGAAAGGGAAATTTGAACTAAAGGGAAATTTGGCCGAAATGAGCATTTGGCCGAAAGGATTATTTGGCTGAAAGGATCATTTGGCCGAAAGGATCATTTGGCCGAAAGGCTAATTTTGCCGTAAGGCTAATTTGGCCAAAAGGACAATTTGTCCGATAGACTAATTTGGCCGAAAGGCTAATTTGACCGAAGGAAAATTTCACCGAAAGGGAAATTTGGCCAAAAGGCTAATTTTGCCGAAAGACTAATTTGGCCAAAAGGCAAATTTGGCCGAAAGGCTAATTTGCCGAAAGGCTAATTTGGGCGAAAGGCTAGTTTGACCGAAAGGCAAATTTGGCCGAAAGGCTAGTTTGGCCTAATGGCAAATTTTGCCGAAAAGCTCATTTGGCCGATAGGCTGATTTAGCCGAAAATCCAATTTTGCCGAAAGGCTAGTTTGGCCGAAAGGCTAATTTGGCTGAAAGACTAGTTTGAGATATGAGCATCGTTTTTTTATTGGTCCAACTGAAGGCTCGCACCTAGGCTGGTAGGATCTGGGCGTGACCAATTCTTGATAGCACGCACACGGACGTTTTGAGGTTTGCACTTGAGACTGCGTTTGCCAATTTATAACGTTCACTCAATCAGCGGGGAATTTTTATGTTTGCGGGGTTGCGGGCGTAGGATATTCGCAGATATTGTTGTGCGTGAATGATCGCAAAAGATCGAGCGTTTGTATATTGACGTGTTCGATTGCGTGGGCGTTTCGTGTTTTCACGTCCGCTCTTGAATAATCGCGCGGACCGTGATTCTGATATTTAATTTTCAGTGTGTGGTTCAGATGTTGGAAGAGAATGAGTTCCTCTCTATCACTAGGTTTCCCGATTGGAGAAGTTAAGGTTTCAATCCGCAACACTCGTACGCAATTGTGGCAGTACCTTAATTATTCAAAATTAGGCACTACCTACTCAATCGACAAACATAGGATTTGACCGCGATAATTTTGTAAACCGTTAACAAATCCACTAGAGTCAGCATAAACCAGTCAGTGTAAACAACCGCCGGTGGAGCGATAAACTGTATGCGCACCACCGAGCGAGCAATTAATCCTACAAAGTATCGTCTACGCAGCAGCCTGTGGCCATTCGGTGACAGTGTAACTGTAGAGAACCAGCTTAGTGCCCACGACATGGCGTCATATTCTATTGACGGGGCATTCATCATCGTCGCAATCATCATCGTCATCGGATGGACAAGAAGCCAAGCGCACCAAAGCGCTGGAGTCAGCACATCGGCTCAGCCGACTACTCAGTTCCCTTCATGACACAGTGTAGATCAGTTCATTCGAAAAGAATATCACAACTTGGCGATCGGCGCTGGGTTCGCGCCAGCACCGCAGTTCGCTCAAAAAGTGAGTAAACGTTCACCGGTATGTCGCCATGGATTGTTGTCTAGTGGATATAAGGATCGTTTTTATGGATCCAGATGAATGCACGGACCTAGGTTGCTATGGTCGAAGGTGGGGACTTCCGGATGGGACCGATCCATGATCGGACGAACACGGGTGTTTGTAGATTCCAGTTAAATACCTGAAAAAAGTATCGAATAAGTCTTAGGAAGGATAAAATTGCACGCGAGACAATATATAAGACAAAAAAGCTGAGTCAGGAAATGGATGCAGAACCGGCAAACATGATGGAATAGGGGGTACTTCATTCAGCTGTTACAAAATAATCAGACGAATCGATTAGAAACAATAGTTGACCAAATCAAACGTACCGCACCACATCAACTCGCATCTCATATATACAGATAAACAGATCGGTCTCCTCGATGCACCACTATCGAGGCGTAATGCAACTGCCATCCTAAAGCAATTGTCTGTCAGAGATTTTCTAAAACTGATGCACGAAATATGCTTGAGCATGTTTGCAATACCGTCAAAATCATCAACCAAGGGTAGGGGCCTTTCTTTTAAGGCTCTTGTTGAAAAAAATTCAAAAAAATGAGTTGCTTTGTAATTTGTTTTTAGCAAGCTTTCTTTCAGCTCAACTTTTTTTCCCCATGAAGCATTTCATTCCGTGTAACTCTTTCTTGGTGCGATAACGAATAGCTGAATCAGTTACATACTAAGTCCAAACTGTCACAAAAACTGGTGAAACGCACAAATCGATTTTTTTTTAATTTTGTGAAAATTGCTTCTTAGCTTTAGCATGTCGCTACGATAATTTTGAGATGTTTTTTTTCTCAATGTTGTTTTGAAAATACATTGCGCATTCAAGAGATAAAGCAAGTAACAAAACGAATGCCGTGCGCTTTCCCACAAGCTATGTAACTGTATCTATTTAGCGTCTAACTGGCTCTAACCACTTGATGCCAGTTACTGAAGAGATAATTTCAAAACACTAAATCCTACATCAGGAAATTCTCGTTCAAATGATCAAAAAGTAAGCAAAATTTGAACGCTTTTAAATTTTATAACAAACCCGTTTCGTGAAGCTACTTTATTCTTTACTTTCCATAACGATTTATTGTAGCCAACAATCTACAGCCGAGTCCGGAACAATGATGTGGGCTGGCTTTTGTTGTTTACCTCTTTTCCTAGAATTGCCGTGTGTGTAGGAACTGTTTCTGAGCAGACTTGAAAAAGAGAAAACAAATGCGCACCGCTATGATAAAGGTTGCATGAACCCGACAATCGTCGGTTGTTCCTGGAGTTCGATCCTCAATCTGGCATACTTATACCGTGAACCCGTCACTCAAAGCAGGTAGGCTTTCTCCCGTAGGAAAAGGCTCGAATTGTATCAAATAAGGTACCACTGGTTCCTCTTCAAGCGTGATGTTCCGTTTCGCTATCGCTCCAAGCATGCTAGGATTACGCATTATTACGGAGCAGCAGCGTAGATACGGATTGGATTTATGAGATGTGGCTGTTTCCGTTTCGTTTGATCCTAAGCTCCATCATTGCCTGATTGTAGTTTCATGCGGAAAGGCCGGCCCGGCTGAGCTAATACATTTCGAATTGAATGCCCGCCGAACCGCCACCGGTTGGTGGTGTGCTGCTCAATGAATTTTGACTATCTTGAACAGTCCATCACAAACAGCTCACACATCAAATGGCAAAATCATGGAGACGCTTGGTCAATCACCCGGAATGAACCGAATATTCGATTCAAAAAAGATTTACATATTCTAGATCAGAAATTTATTCATTTTCCTATTGTTGATTGAATTTCTTTTTTTCTTTTATGCACTGAAGCTGCTCAAACTGTGACATTATTTGCATTTACCCATCACAACAACATCCCCGACGTTCGCAACAATAGCCATCCCAAGTGACAGTTTACTTTCGGGGCGGAACGGAGAGGGGAAAATCCATACAGATTCATCATCTCACCCATTCAACAACCAGCTGTGCTGCAAGAAAAGGAAACGAGTAAAGGTATAACAATGAACGTGTAGAAAGCTCAGAGCCGTTGCGCGACTCCTCGATCCAGCCCCTTCCTGTCCTTGGGTTGCTGTTTAAAGTTGCAATTTCCAGCAGTGCACACTTCGCTCTGACGTACGGTAGGTTGCGGGAAAGCTTTGCTACGACGGAATCAGCATTCTCGATCCGGGACAGTGAAATGGAACTTTCCCTCCCATATCGGCAGGATGCAATTATCGAACGAATACCAGTCGGTAATCTTTCCGTTCCATTCGTTCGTTCGGTCGTTCTGGCTTCGTTAGAGCAAAATATATTTATAAATATCAGGCAATATTGAGCTTATGGAAATAACGAAAAAAAACAGATACAAAGAAGCATCGCTGCTTCAATGGTTTGGCATTTAATAAGAAGCTTACGGTTTCCCCGGTTTCCGTGCCTATTCAGAGCAGTCGGTGGCAGCCGGTGGAGTGGAAACAATCGAAGGTCCTCGAATTGAGTTCTGCGAATGTCGATATTAATATTGAACGCACTTGTTTTGGTTCGTTCGAAAATATTGTTGTCTGCAATCTGCAGTGGCTGACTTTCAATGGGCTTGGTCTTAGTGGCGGTGGTTGTGTAAATATTTCGAGTTGTGTGATCGAGTTGAAGAAATTTTGCTGAACAACACTGCTAAAAATGCACGCACGAGGCATTAAGCGTGACGTTCTTGTTGAGAGCAGGGCATATCGGGTTCAACTCTTTTTTTCTTTCAATTCATTGAAAAACTTTTACAAATTTCCCCCGTTAAACGTAAGACTATTATGCGAAAGCATCGATACCAGGCTTTCAAACATATTCTTCCAGTAGAGTAGCTAACCTTCATCTACCTAATTAAGCATTATTTTCCTTAAGGGATCTAGGTTGGTGTGCGTGTGTCTATACATTTCACCTCCCATTGGCCGGCACTCGGTAGTTCTTTGATGGAAGAAAATTGTCTGCCCCTATTTGTTATTATGTGCCCTGAAGATGAAAGGTGAAAGTTCTATTAAGATTTAAAGAATGCCCGTTCTTACACGTAAAATTCTGAGATCGACTTCATGTATGATAAGCTCTACACGAATACATTCACGTAATATTTGAATACGTTACGGATATATTCACATTTCCAGAATAAAAAAAACGTGTTTAATCCACCTAACAGTGTGATGAGACATTTCTTATAACTCCTATCACTCTTCGGATATTGTATCGTTTGAAAGCATTTAGAACTTGATGCTTCGCGATGTTTTTGATAACACATACTACATGGGATAGTAGCAGGACTCAGAGAATCGCTCAAATCAGCATAGGACAACATCAGTGCTAGAAATCTCAAACCAAATCAATGGGAAAGCGAAAAAATGGCCCATAAAATAGACATACCAACGAATTATTGTTAATGCTCTGTTAATAAAATATCTATATTGTGGTGGGAAAACTGAATTTTCCTAAAGGGGTTATATATTGTACTGAAACAAAAAAAAACGATTTTTTTTTTATCGATTTGAAGTTTATATTTTACTCAAATTTCCAACGCGACTGAGAACTAAGAAATCAACGCTTTTTCTTGAAAAGGGCGACACTAGCAGTGATACCATTCAAAGAAAATCAACAGTGTATATTTCCAGACTTGGTTTTATTTCCTATTTAAGAACTATTGTATTTTTTTGCATCCTAGATTGCATTATTCAGTGATCGAAACCCAAAACTTCATAAAGTATTTGAAATTATTAAATTAAAATTTGTTTTTGCTATTGAAATTGACAAAATGATAGTATCGCCCCTTTGGCGATTGTTTACTTTTTCGGTCCCATCTATCAGCATTGAAGTATCGCCCTTACGTTTTTTTACAATAACTACCGTTTTACACCACCGATTTCGTCCGGGTTTTTTCAATAGAGATCATTGTTACTATTTACAGCTGGTATCAGTTTGATAATCCTAAAAATACGAAAATAACAGTTTCGCCTCTAAACTGCTAGCAAAAAAAGTATCGCCCTGTTTGTTTGCATGGAGCGTGGAGGGCGAAACTTTAAATAAACAAACAAAAATACAGTTTCGCCTGTTATACTTTTTGCTGTAGTTTAAGAAAGCAGTATCGTAGAATCCAAATTTTTAGGTTAATTTGTTGCGTTTCAAAGCCTTCATTCGCATGTAAGAAAAAAGCCCTATGTTTACATTTGTAAGTATCGCCCTTTTCACAAAAAAGCGTTGAAATGAAATCGCAGCTCCTGATATCACGCTATCTCTGAAGTACATGCGTGCATAGTTTCAAATTTTACTTCGACGTCGACTTTTTCTAAAGGTGACTTCCCAGTAGTATTCTTGATTTGAATTATTATCGCTAATCCTAATGCAAAAGAACAAATAAAAACCTCACGAAAACGAACCGTTTGGGAAAATCATCATCATTACTGGAATTTTCATTTTCACGAAACTTTTCGATAACCTTCCGTCACTTGCGTTAATGCACTGGGTGCACAGTAGGGTGACAGGAAAAAAATGACCCCTATCGGCCCACCTCTGCGTCGATTCCTAGTCCCACCAGGAGTACTTGCACCAAATTTGAAGCAAATCGGACAAGTCTAACTACCGGCCAACGGGCCTGAAGTTTGTATGGGAATTTTCAATAATTTACATGGAGAAAACCCACCAGCACGCATTTTCGCCGCTAGGTGGCACTGTATGCATCGTATTATCACTGTAAGTGAAAATAAGAAGGATAATTGAATTGTCTACAACTTAGTCGAAAACTGCAAGTAAATCCGACTTTGTTAAAAGAAGTTATTAAACTTTTAACGAAGTGATGTCTGAGTCAGTTTTGCATGGGGCCTAATAGTGCATGGTTGTGTATCAGTACTCGATTTACACGAACTAAACATTTTTGTGAAATAATCGTTAGGTTTAGCTCAATGGTATGTTCTGAAGAATTATAGTAAATAATACGAGTCATGCTTTGATTAGAAAATTTTAGTTCCACCTGTTACCGCATAGAGGGCGCCAACACTAACTTTTCAACGGAGAGAGATAGAAATTTGGTGTCTTCTACAAAGTTATAGAACAGGCATTTTTCAGTATTTCTTCTGAACATCTTGATACTCTATCTCTCTTCTATGAAAAGTTAGTAGTGGCGCCCTCTATGCGGTCACAGGTGGAACTAAAATTTTCTAACCAAAACATAACTCGTATTATTTACTATAATTCTTGTAAACATACTATTCAGCTAAATCTAACCATTATTTCACAAAAATATATATTTCGCGGGACTCGAGTACTGATACACAACCATGCACTGCTAGGCCCCATGCAAAACTGACTCAGACATCACTTCGTTAAAAGTTTAATAACTTCTTTTAACATAGCCGGATTTACCAGCAGTCTTCGACTAAGTTGTAGATAATTAAAATATCTTTCTTATTTTCACTTACAGTGATAATACGATGTATACAGTGCCCCCTAGCGGCGAAAATACGAGCAAGTGAGTTTTCTTCATGTAAATTGTTGAAAAATCCAATATAAACTTCAGGCCCCTTGGTCCGGTAGTTAGACTTGTCCGATTTGCTTCAAATTTGGTACAAGTACTCCTGGTGGGACTAGGAATCGACTCAGGGGTGGGCCGATTGAGTTTTCAAAAATTCATCATTTTTCTGGGCAGTCTAGTGCACAGTGCTCTAAAAATCTAGCGAAATCGTCTTAGGGCACCAGCGGGTCTGTAAAGAATACTAAAAATTAATTTCTATTCCATAATTTTCAGATCAGCAATTCGAGAGATCGTGCTCACCGCAAGCCATGAAAAATAGACTACGATGTGAAGCGATGGTCACTATTTATTAAAAAATCACGGTTGAATAAAAAATAAAACTATTAAAAAAATTCAAATAGTTTATAATTTTCACAAACTTATTAGGAAAAATTGTTTAATAAGCTTTCGTAATATTGTGTAGGAAAAAGCTGAAAATTTGAAAATAAATCTGAGGATTATGATTGATTACAGAACTCTGGAATTTTCTATTGGAATGTTTTCAGGCAGGAATTTGATATTGATGCTATTAGACAACTGTGAAATCAAGACCAATAGATCAGTTACATATCAGGACCCCATTCCGACAATTTATCAAAAGTCCTCATGATGTTTACAACAACAGGTTATCAATCTACGGATCAGATAATTGTTATTGTAATATTGAATTAAATCAGTCAGCATCAATAAATTTTCAACTCCAATCCAATATTTTTTTTGGTGTGGTGGGCGGGGGGCTGTATGGTGTTAAACCCCAAAACCTTCTCTTGGCTATGCCGTTGCTTGGAGTTATTTATTTCGCTTTTCATTTTCCGAAAGGTTTCAGATCGATCCGATGGTCATAAGTTAGAAAAATTGCAGTCAGAAGGTTCGCACAAATGAACATTTTTGCACTGATAAGTTATCAAGCTCCTTCCAGACAACTTGGAAATGTTCGGTGATTATTTCTAGCGGTTGTAGATAGAAAAATGAAATACAAAATTCGATTTATCGAAATAATGTTTGGCTTATTTCAATGTTTTATTACTATATTGAACAATAAATAGGCGACGAAGAGTAATCCACAAACAACAAGCCATAACTTTTAAAGTATTCAAAATAGATATTTGAAGTCTTCAGTAAAGTTATTCGCAAAAGTAAGAGCTACAAATTTGCTGAAGGCATCATTTCGATATAATCACTTCCAAGAAAATTTGTGAAAATATCTCACTCATAGGGGGATTAATTAGCAAAAGCACAATACTAAAAGAAAGGGCATATTACCTCCATTAAATTCTCCGAAGATATAATTGACCTAAAATAAGCCGTTTTGACGTTAATAATAGATTATATGTTTTTGGTCATATTTCTGGCAATGGGAAATGATAAAAATCTTTCGTCCGCATTTAATGTTAAATATCTCTTTTGATAATAGTCCTATTTCAACAATCTATAGCTTGTTCGAAAGGTATTCGTTAAAGCTGTCTAAAAACATATAAATTGGTAATCTGTATTGTCAATTCCGGCAGATAATTTAAAAAACTGCAAAAAACGCCATTTTTACGCATTCAAACATTCAAATCTTAAAAACTAAACATCAGAATCAAAAACAAATTAATAGCGTTCATACTGTTTTTTAGTTCTTTCATTTAAAATTGGTTTGGATAAGATCGGTTCAGCCATTGCTGAGAAACACGAATGAGAATTTGTCCGTTACATACACACACACACAGACACACACACACACACAGACATTGTCCCAAATCGTCGAGCTGAGTCGATTGGTATATAAGACTCGGCCCTCCGGGCCTCGGAAAAAATCTTGAAAGTTTGAGCGAATTCTATACATTTCTTTTATAAGAAATGTAAAAAACATTCTTGATTCTGGCATGTATTCAGTATAAGTCAATTATTTTAATAATTAGTATAAGTAAATTATTAACTAACTAAATGTATGCATCGAAAAATAACATAAAACGATCTCACCAACATCCGGCTCTAAATCAATGAATTGATAACATTTAGACGTATACTTTCTCTATCATCGGAGAACCAAAGCGATGAATCAGCCAGTGAGATTCAGATGGCGCTGCAGACGTTAAGCGGAAGGAACGGCTGTGCTTTTTAGTGCTTCGAATGACACAAGTACACGTTAAAATTGTTAGAAGATGTGATACAATATTGACATAGAATTTCACTAGTCTTGCGATAATTCCACAAATCAATTCAACAGAATAAAAGATCTGGTGAATTGTTCTAGGTTGGTTTGCCGATACTCTGTTCAATAATGGGTGCTCAATAGAAAAAGGAAAATTTTTTCAGACATGTTGCTAAAAACAAAAAAAAAATTCAACGAATTCAGTATTTTGATAAAAAAAACATAACTTCAAAAAACGTCAAAACGGATACGGTTAACTTTTTTTTCAGATTTATGCTTAAACTTATATTTTACTTCGGGGGGTATGGCCGACTTGTCGCTGGAATAGTACCTGTCAATTCCTGTAATGTGGGTCTTCGACAGCGGAAAGTAAGTAAAATTATAAAAATTGGTCTATGTGGCTAAAACTTGGGGTTTTAACTAATTTTGGGTCGCTGAATCTATTTCTGCTATCAGTTTTGTTATTCCATATTTCATTTTTTCGACTAATTTTATATAAACCCATTTGAATGCGTTGGTCGTTAAAGGGTTAATATAAACATTAATCATGGTAGTTAATCTCATCGGATAGCAGAAATGGTTGACAAAACTAGTAAAAATCACTAATTTTTCAGTAATATGATGTTGTTTAGGCAATTAATTTGTAAGGAGATTTATGAGCTACAGGGCGTCTCCATATGGGTATTTTAAAAAACCTAGATATACCAACTTCGGGACAAAAATGCGCAAGATGAGCCCTATATATCTTGAAACTACAATAAATTTTGAGTCAGTGACCCATAGGAGACCATCTCAAAAATTGGAAGACGTATAAAGATAAATTACTGATATGATATAAAACTTTTTAATTGGATTTTTTTTATGCAGAATAAACGTAAATCAGTTTTGTGCAAAAATCTATAGTTTAGCATACTCATTCTTCTTTCCAATGAACTTAACATTGCTCCAATCGGCTGTGTAGTTCTTGAGATATCGCCATTTGAAACTCTAAGATACTAAAAATTCTAATGAATTGAATTGAACAGAAATCCTCGACATCACTTGCATCAACGACATGTTAAAAATTCATTTTTCATCAGATTATAGTAAAATTTTGAGATATCTTTATTCAAACTGAGAGAAAAATAAAATAAATATCTACAAAAGAATTACAAGACATTGATTTTTGGGGTTTTGTCACTCGTCGTGCCACTGTGCGGCGTACCGCGGTAATTCTTCGTCATCCACCTGCACTGCGATTTCACGATCGCTATCTGCTCGTCCGTGTCCTCGGGGGATCGAGTCTTCTTCCGACACACGACGTCCTCCATCTTGAGGGTTCGGCCGGCGTCACGCAAACTCGCTTCGTACTTGTTGTCGAACAGCTTTTCAACGCTTCCTTCTTCTTCTTCTTCGTCATTATCTTCGCCGGACGGCCGCTATCGGCCTTCCGCTTCACGCTCGGGGATGCCAGGATCCGGTAAACTGTACTCACGGGCACGTTTTCATCTCGAAAGTGATCCACCGTAAACTTTTTCCACAATGACCATGCGTTTCGTAAAACCGTACAACACGCTCGCGGAGTGCTTGCTGTTTTGACGCCTTCTGCGTTTGAACTGACAGCACCCGAGCGAAAAGAAACATTTTATTGAACACTAGGGCATTGCAAAAAAAAATTTTTTTTTGAATTCTTGAAGCCCCCCCTCTCATATTGTGACAAATGTCAGAGTAAGTTCAGATGCCAAATTTCACATCATTTGGACAATTTTAGACCCCCGCCCAATTCGCTTGATTTTTTTTTGAAATTGGTACTATGGGAAAATATGGAGGAAAAATACATTAAATGCTATAACTTTTGAAGTAGCAATCAGAAAATTACAATTTATACCTCTTTTGGAGGGAAATAACCTTAGTATTTGAATAGAGACATTTTTGTTTCTAGTAAAATACGGGAAAGTGGGGTACTGGGTCATTTTGGCCCCAAAATCCCATATTTTTAATGATTTTTCTGCTCCGTGATGCAAATCATACATATTTTGTAGTTTTTCTAATGTGAAAAAATCTCAAAAATCGATCGGAGCCTTTTTGACCTTTGTCCGAATACGAGAAGTTGGGGTTATATGGCCTTTTATCAGTCATATTAAACTTCATTATTTTCTCGTGAATATATCTCTATTATTCTTCACTCAATTTTCATAAACTATACCTTGTTGAACGTGGAAAACCCTTAGGATTATAACAAAAATAGATTCGTTACCGGTAACATTCAGGAACATCAAATTCAGGAAAATCAAATTATATAGTGTCGATTTCACATTTTTATCATAAAATCGCACATAAAACTCCATTTTACAACAAAATTCTTATTTAATTTATTACTTTTAGTGTAAAATATGCTTTTCATTTCTGGAAATGAAATTTCAAAAGTTTCATTTCTAGAAAAATAGGGGAAGTTGAGGTATTAGGACAAATAATGAAAAAAATGAGATTTGTAGAGTAAATATCAAAAAGTTTGATGTTTCTGAATTTTACCTTTAACGTTTTTATTTTTGTTTTATTCCTCAGAATTTTACACGTTCAACAAGTTACATTTTATGAAAATTGAGTGAATAATAATAGAGATATATGCATGAGAAAATGATAAAATTTAATAAGAATGACAAAAAGCCCTATAACCTCAACTTCTCGTATTCGGACTAAGGTCAAAAGGGTTCCGATCGATTTCTGAGATTTCTTCACATTAGAAAAACTACAAAATATGTATGATTTGCATCACGGAGCAGAAAACTTATTAAAAATATGGGATTTTGGGTCCAAAATGGCCCAGTATCCCACTTTCGCGTATTTTCCTAGAAACAAAAATGTCTCCATTCAAATACTAAGATTATTTCCTTTCAAATGAGGTATAAATTGTAGTTTTCTGATTGCTACTTCAAAAGTTATAGCATTTAATGTATTTTTCCTCCATATTTTCCCATAGCACCAATTTCAAAAAATTTCAAGCGAAGTGGGCGGGGGTCTAAAATTGTCCAAATGATGTGAAATTTGGCATCTGAGCTTACTTTGATATTTGTCACAATATGAGAGGAGGCCTTTGAGAATTCAAAAAAAAGAAAAAAAATTGCAATGCCCTATTGAACACCCGTTAGTTCTATTGGAGCAGTTCTGTGATTTCAAATAAAGTATTATTTTAATTTGGCCTAGAAAGAGAGAATCTAACAGGGAACCATTCATAAATTGCATAACGGTTTTAGGGGGAGGGGGTGCGACAAATTGTGACATGTTGTGATATATCGGGGAGGGAGAGTAAGCGAGAACATTACGTAACATGTTTTCACAGAAGAATTTTTTTTTAAGAATTTGTTACGTAATAGGAGAGTAGTGGATAGAGAAATTCGTGACAATTTGTTACAGGAGGGGAAAAAGGAGTCAATTTCGGACAATTTTTGTGTTACGTAATTTAGGAATGGTCCCCAAGATATAAATTTGAATGAATATTCAAAATTTGCCAAACAGTTATTGTTGAAAAGGAGGCAAAAACAAAGACCAAATTCAAATTTGGGAAGTGTCATTAAAAGAGAAACATATTGATATATAATCTGAAAAGCTACTGTATCGATTTCGCTGGCTATTTTCGGTAAAATTGATAACTAAGAGAAACGGGAGGTACAAAATTGAAAGACGGCTAGGTATTCTAGAGCAAATTACTCATAAACTTACAACGGGAAACTAGAACTCGGCAGGCTCTCACGGATATGATCGAAAAGAAATGTAAGGAATATTTTGCCTTCCGTTGGCAGGAGTTGGGCGTTTCACCTGAGTCTACCGCAACGTCGGTGAGAGAGCGTAACTCATCGTTATGTTTTGCCACCAATGCCGGCAAAACGATCAAACGATCATTATTTCACTACTGCTAGCATCAAGCACTCAGTACCGTGCACATCAAGCTATCAGTATCGTGCCGATTCAGCCGAAAATAGGCAACAAAATCGATTTTAAGTTTGCGACTATTAAAACATACGAAATAACAATTTAAATAAGCACTTCCAAGTACTAAAAATATGGAGTAAAAAAATTAATTTCAAGATTTCCTGGAAGAAAAATCTGACAGGATGTGCTATTGAAATTCGTTTTATACTCAATTTCAGCTAGGAACTGCTCATGTTCAAAAGAAGGTAACATCCTCATAGCACTGATTATTTGAGTAACATTCAAGACGCAACATTCATAATCAATGTAATTGAGTATATCCTTATTCAACGTTTGGATTTTGTTACAATACCTCACCGGCTAAAACTAGAAAAATAATAGCGTTACCTGCTACGGTGTTTTGATCTAATCCAAATAATGCTAATAATTATATTTGGTCGCCTACACGACTAATCGAATATGTCAAGATTTGGGGATTATTTCTTTTTTAAGCGATTAACTACACCTGTAACGCTCAGTTTAAGCATTTGTTACTCACCGCCTTCGAGGGAACGAGGGAAAAGACAATCGCAGAAATCACAAAAAAAAATAAAAACACTTGCCAGCTGATTTTTAACACTGGTCCTAAATGTGAACTTAGCAGGAATTTTAAATTACTGATGGAATTTGTGGCGATTTTTGTTTGATGTTTTTCGGTGAAAAGTAGAAAGAAAAAGCTCAATCCAAGTTTCGGCTTAATGTTTGCTTTCAGCTCCACTTCAAAACTAGCTATTTGCTCCTCTGTTCCTCGTTGGGTCACTATATAAACCTATAGGAATAGAGGGTCAATTATCTAGTTCTGTAGATGGCTGTATTGCCACAACATTTTTTTAAATGTCTTTCTTACCGAATTAACCTCACCCCTCCCCTTAATCCTAGTTCCGAGAATTTTGAGTTGTATTGTTAGATAGGCTCTTTCGATCCGCTTTCTCACCACAACAAAACCGTTAAGAATACCTGCGCGGAACTCCTATCATGTGAAACGAATTCTACTTTCCCGTATCGCGACATGCATTACGCGGTCATGGCGCCTTACCTCTTTATTGTATTTTTTCATATAAATGGAAATCCTAATTCCTATGCTCTCACTTTCAATCACGAGCTTTAGGATGTTCTGCTAAACAAAAATTTCTGTTTGGCCTAACGTGTTGAATGATCAGTACTGCATTGCGCAGATGATGGTACTGAAGATAGGCGACTTCCGCAAGCAAAAGCTTCATTTTCACCTTTTTGTGAGAAAAATGTCAAAAAAGTTTAAATTTACATATTGGCGGAATTATGGCTTTTCCCCAAAACCTTTTTTCACGAACACGCGAACACGAAATTATTGCGACACATTCAACAGGGCATAACTTTTTTACCATTGGGTAAAAATCAACCAAATTTTGCACACTTTCTCATTGATGTGTATTGTTTACATGCTGTCAAACTCGAAGTCGTGTTTTTCGATTCAACGAAAATGGAGGTGAACCAACGCGAGTCGAGAGAACAAATTCTTTCCAAACACCTGGAATTTACTGACCTGTCGCACCGGCAGTTGGGAAAAATGTTGAACATTCACCATTCAACCGTCTCCAGACTGTTGAAGCGGTTCCAGGAGCGGTTGACGTTGGACCACGGCAAAGGAGCTGGAAGAAAACCGGGACCGGAGAACAAAAAGACGGAGGGAAAGGTGAAGCGGATGATTAAAGCAAATCCCAACGTCTCAAGCCGTGATTTGGCTAAAAAGATCGGCATGTCGCAGAGCTACGTCCAGAATGCAAAGAAGAGAGCTGGACTACATACATACAATGTACAGAACTTCCCAAACCGCGATGACCGGCAACAATCGACGGCTAAAACTCGGGCACGGAAGCTCTACGAGAAGATGCTGACAAAAGATGGACGACGAAACGTATATAAAAGCCGATTTTAGGCAAATTCCGGGGTTGGAGTTTTTCACCGGAAAGAGCAAGTTCTATGTGGATGACAAATTTAAGACGAAGATAATGTCGAAGTTCGCCTCCAAATATCTCATTTGGCAGGCCATCTGCTCTTGCGGACTGAGGAGTGAGCCTTTCGTGACAAAGGGTACAGTAAATGGCGAGATCTACAAATCTGAGTGCCTCGAGAAGCGCATTTTGCCATTCTTGAAGCAGCACGACGAAGCTCCGCTATTTTGGCCAGATTTGGCATCATGCCACTATTCTAAAAGTGTCCTGGAGTGGTATGAGGCCAATTCTGTCCATTTTGTTCCAAAGGACATGAATCCGCCAAACTGTCCGGAGCTACGCCCGGTGGAGCAGTACTGGGTAATGATGAAGTGGGAACTTCGGAAGAGCAAGAAGACAGTCAAAGACGAGAAAGACATGTTAAGGAAATGGAAAAAAAACTGAGAAACTGGTACCGGATGACACTGTAAAGACTTTGATGGAGAGCATCAAGCGAAAATGCGTTCAATTTTACACTCAAGGCTCCATCGATTAACTTTCCTTTTGATTTTTGAAGTAAATATATGTATGAAACTACCCTAAAATTTTGGTTTGATTTTAAACATTATAAGAAAATTGACATGACATTTTCGGTGTCGCAATAATTTCGTGTTCGCCCTTTAGGTGTTGACGGTCCAGTCAAAGCTAAACCAGCAGCAAAGAATGGTTCACATACCTTTATCTGATGCTTTCACGACAACCCTGACTGCTTCCCTTGATACCGGTTCCTCAAACCATTAGCAAACATACCAAAGGATGTAATAAACAAAAAAGAAGACGGCTATACCAGTAACTCAATGATACAAAAAGCACCAAACATCAATTAACGAAAAAGGCGAATGACCCTTGAGGTTAAAACCTTAACATATAATAATAGTAATAATAACAGTAATAAAAGCCACTGACCTAAAGCGTAAATAATAGATAGCACTATTTTGGTATAAAAAACACCCTGGGGTGTGCTGGTGGTTTGTTTCGAAATACTAGACGCAGCAGTTATTGGTTGGGCAGGTCTCGGGGGCTGTTTGTTAATATTAGTTGTAGTAGATAGGTTTTCTTTAGTTGCTTCGCAACATGTTTTTCCGTAGTGGTTACAGAGTCAGGCACGTAAGAGTCTGTAAGGGGTATGTGATCAGATCAGATTATAGAATACGCCTTCGCTAGGAGATTTTCATTCTATAACTAAATAAAAAATAGGCTGGTTACCCGCACCCGCACAACACGAACGACGGTGGAACCACCGAAGAAAAAGTTTCTCCAATTGTAACACGGGACGGATTCCACTTCCCCATATTTCGACGTATTTTTTTAATATATTCCATCGAAATGCGCTATGCCAGGTCGTGTAGACGAACTTAAACTTTATCGTCGTTCATGTATACGGAAATCGTGGTTCTAAATCAAAACGGCAAAAGTTATATAATAAAATTCATTTTTCTTTTTTTTTTTGGCACTCACTTGTCGAATGAAAAAAACAATGAATGGAGCTACGGAGTCTCCAACAATGTTTTTAAATATATTTCAATTCAATTTTATGAAAGCCTGCAAAACTTTATCTCCAACCATTAAAAAGTTAATTTTCCCATTTTAGAAAAATTTGCAAACTACCTAATATTTAAATTTACCAAAGGATGTTTTACAGTGCACCGTAAAAGTAATTGGAACCTATTACTAACGGACAAATTTATGCAAAACCAAAATATTTTAATAGAACTTTCGCAGTTTTCATTTTCCACAGTTCTGGAGGACAAACACTTTCTGCTAACACATGAGAACTCTAGCTTCTATTAATGAGAAGATACAAGTACTTTGAATGTAAAAAAACCTGTTTTAATCCACCTAGCGGTGCAATTGTGCCTTTCTCATTTCTCTAAACTATGGCACGGAGGCTTTTTATGTTCAACATAATTGTGGAAATGTCCATTACATTCTTAGTACACTTTGCACTTATACACAATGGCATGCCAGCCACGAACTTGATGAGCTACGTGTCGACGGTGAAACACTTAAAACAAAAAAATATACTCCATTAGCCTAATCAGCATTAGATCAATGTTATCTGCTTGCTAACTCATTTTGTCATGCGGGGGTGGGTATGTGAGGAGGACGAAAGTCCCATGAACGAACGACTCCCCAGCTTAAATTGGTATGCTTTGTGATTGAGTGGAGGTTTAAAGATGATGGGGTTGAAAGGGAGGGGTATGAGGGCTGGATGGGGTGGTGGTCTGAGGGGTGATTTAAGGAGATTTTTAAAGGAGGGAAGTGAGCAGTAGAGGGGGGGGTGTAACCCCTCTCCGTAAACAATCAACTACGCCCCTGTTATAATCCAGAAACCTTATGAGAGTCGAAAAAAAAATTTGGCCGGGATTAGGTTGACGTTTTTCAGAGTGATTGCATAACCTTTCTATATGAGAAAGGCAAAAATGTGCCAAAATCCAAAAAAGTGAATCGTCGTCAATTTTTTTTCGAGTTTCCATCAAATCTCGACGTTTCATGCACCTTGATCACATTTAGCATCAAAAATAAAAATTCTATTTTTAATTTTTCCTATAGTTTATATGAGAAATTTCTGTGTGGCCGCACTCTGAAACCCGTAATTCCGGAACCAGAATTCCGATCGATCCAAAATTCAATAGCAGCCGATGGGAAGGTTGCACCTTTCATTTGAGACTAAGTTTGGGCAAATCGGTCCAGCCATCTCTGAGAAAAATGAGTGACATTATTTGACACATACGCACATACATACACACACATACACACACACATACACACACACATACACACACACATACACACACATACATACACACATACACACACATACATACACACATACACACACACATACAGACTTTTTCCGATCTCGACGAACTGAGTCGAATGGGATATGACACTCGGCCCTCCGGGCCGGGATTAGGTTGACGTTTTTCAGAGTGATTGCATAACCTTTTTCAGAGTGATTGCATAACGTTTTTCAGAGTGATTGCATAACAAACAACCTCATATAGAAAGGTTATGCAATCACTCTGAAAAACGTCAACCTAATCCCGGCCAAATTTGTTTTTTCGACTCCCATAAGGTTTCTGGATTTTAACAGGGGCGTAGTTGATGGTTTACGGAGAGAGGTTACACCCCCCCCCCTCTACTGTTCACTCCCCTCCTTTAAAAATCTCCTTAAATCAGCCCTCAGACCACCACCCCATCCAGCCCTCATACCCCTCCCTTTCAACCCCATCATCTTTAAACCACCACTATATCACAAAGCATACCAATTTAAGCTGGGGAGTCGTTCGTTCATGGGGCTTTCGTCCTCCTCACATACCCACCCCCGCATGACAAAATGAGTTAGCAAGCAGATAACATTGATCTAATGCTGATTAGGCTAATGGAGTATGATATTTTTTTGTTTTAAGTGTTTCACCGTCGACACGTAGCTCATCAAGTTCGTGGCTGGCATGCCATTGTGTATAAGTGCAAAGTGTACTAAGAATGTAATGGACATTTCCACAAGTATGTTGAACATAAAAAGCCTCCGTGCCATAGTTTAGAGAAATGAGAAAGGCACAATTGCACCGCTTAGTGGATTAAAACAGGTTTTTTCATATAACTTTTGTAGTTTTTACTTTACACTAAAATTTTCGAGATTATTTTAGGCTCTTCTTGAAAATATTTAATAGTAATTATAAAGCTGTCCTGACAACAATCGAAACAGCAAAAGTTTTAAGTATAAGCACAACTGATCGCCCGTGAGTTGCTAATCCGTTATTGACCAAAACCAATTAAGATTGCAAAATGCAACCTGTGTTGGTTTCTGCATACTGATCAATACCGACGACGCACAGAGGAGTAACTAGAACAAATTCCTGGCCAATAACCAAAAATTTTTCTATTTCGTTATATGTTTTTTACATACCTAAAAGCCTGCTAAATAACGTGGCAAAATTAGGAGTGTGTCAAAAATTGTTAAAGATTTTTTGCATGAATGTAAAATGGTGATATTTTAATGGGTTTTTTAATCATTTTAATTATATATCCAGCAATATCGCTTTCTAGTAATGATGACTGTATTAAGTAAGACAATATTATTGCAAACGTAGTTGAACAGAACCATTTGTATAACTTCAGCCTAAAACTAACTGAATGTGTTAGTATACGTTTTTTAAACATTTTATTCCAAACTTGTATGATAAAAAGTTACATTATACGGCGATATCCGGCAAAGTTGCTGAAGCAGTATTACAAAACCAGATTCCAGCTATCCGAAAAACATAAGAACTCTTCCGATCTTGTCCGATCCGCAAATTCCAAGCGATTTGAAAATATTGAAATTTTTAATAATTTGAGGTACACCGAAATGTTGTAGAGCCAAATACTATGTTTTTCAAAATGTATCTCTATGAAAATATGCTCAAGCGTCCCTTTTCTTTCCCCTTTTCCACTGATCAACTGTTTGTGCAACTGGAAAAACCGAATGTAATCACAATGATCACCTCGAAATTACTAGTATTCGAAAGGATATAGAAAATTGACCTCTACACTGGTAGGTGGATAGATGCCAAGTTATTCCAAAAACTTGTTATTGTCTATGTTTTGTTAATATTAAGGCATAATAAAAGCAATATCAACAACAAATAATTTTGGCCAGGATTTGACCCCAGTTACTCCTCTGTGCGACGGCCATGTCCTCTGCATTTCCACATACATCACTGAAAGGGATTTTTTTTAAAAATATGCCAACAGCGTGAACGTGTAATATTCATTCTGGGCAGCCGGGTGCTGAGAATTTGGAAGCTTTATGGTTTATTGTATTAAGGGGGGGGGGGGGGGGGGGTAAGGGTTCCAGCTTAAAAAAATTCAGTTTTTTGTCAAATTTTTTTAGAAAGATGGGTGAAGCGAATTGATCGAAACTTTTGTACATAAAACTACATCATTTCAATAACATTCTGTAATTTTTTGATGCAAAAATATCAACTAGCGACTCGGTGACGAAGCTTTTTGTGGAACTTCTCTGGAAAAACACGATTTGCGGTGTTACCTGCCATTCAAAAACTACTTGACCGATTTATTTCAAATTTTGCATACACAATATAATGGTTCCTCAATTGAACAATATCGCTGTTTTTCAAGAAAAATTTCGCCATTATTTGAGTAAAAAGCCCCTTTAATTGAAAAATTATCCCAAAAATTCTACGTAGGGGTTTTTTTAACGTAGAATGTGTATTACACATTCTACGTAAAAAACCCCTACGTAGAATTTTTGGGATAATTTTTCAATTGAGGGGGCTTTTTACTCATAAAATGGCGAAATTTTTCTTGAAAAACAGCGATATTATTCAATTGAGGAACTATTATATGGAAATTGAATGAATATACTTACACTCTCTGTATCTGTAATGTTCGCAACATGTGTAGGAAGGATATTTTATGCCCAAAAGGTCTAACACCAAAAAGTGTTCACAAAAATCACAAAAAAAATTCGAAGCGGCCACACTTTTATCAAATTAAAAAAAATAAGCGAAATCGTCCCTAAGTCCTAAAAAGTCAGATTTCGCAAAAAACATTTCATGAAATCTCACGTTTCATACATTTTAAATATGTTTGGCATCAAAAATACGAATTCGATTCCTAAAATTTCATGGGATCCCCCCTTTTGGAAAAATACGGCTTATATGAGAATTTCATATGTGAGCGGACAGTTCAGCCTACATTCCCGGATTCATATAATCGATCCGTACGCATAGACATCTATGGGAATAAAATACCTTTCATTAGCGACTAAGTTTGTGAAAATCGTCCAAGCCATTCTCGATAAACTGATGTGTTAATGTTGATAGGTGGCCACTTATCCGGTACACTTCAGGAACTATCTATGATGGTCAATTTGGTCAATGAGACATCGGTTGGCCGTCAGTGACCTAGAACTGCAAACGCAATTATTTGACATACATTTTAGCGAATTGTTTACATTTTTGCATTCATCGCAGTATCGGTATGAATCGGAATTTTCTATGTGACCACACGCCACAATCCGTATCTCCGGAACCGTAAGTCCGATTAGAATGAAATTAAATAGCGGTTTAGGGCTTGTAAAACTTTTCATTTGAGAAAATTATTTCAATAGGTCTAGCCATCTCCGAGAAACCGATGTAATTGTCATTTTAAATTTGGATACTTCCGCTGGGGCCCCGGGACCGTCGATGGTGGCCAATATGGCCAATGAGACTGTTGGTGACATAGAAATACAAATCCAAGCAGGTGCGGTCACATTTTTAAAAAATTTCACTTTTAAGCTTTGATCGCAGTATCCGTTGAAATCCGGATTTTCTACGGGATCGTACTCATCACCCTGTAATTCAGGTACTAGGTGACGGACCCACACAAAACTCAATAGATGGGAGCGTTGCACCTTTCATTTAAGACTAAGTTTGTGAAAATCGGTTGAGAAAATTTCGAGATACCTATGTGAACAAATTACAACAAGATTTTCTACATAAGCGTACTCTTCAACTCCAGAACCAGATGTCGGATCAAAACGAAATTCAATGGCAGCCGGTAGGAATATAATACCTTTCATTTGAATCATGGTTTGTAAAAATCGGTTCTGCCATCTCCGAGAAACTGATGTGGACATTTGGTTAATAAATCCGCACGTACACACACATGCATACATGCATATATACATATATACACACAGACATTTTGCGATCTCGACGAACACAGTCGAATGATACATGAGAGTTGTAGTACTACGATATGAATGTAAATAAAATCGAGCGGCCCCTCGAATAACTGGTCCGCTCAGCATGGGTAAAAGCTTCTGTAATTTCTCCCGAAATGTGAATGAGAGTGAGTGGTTGGTTGGAGTTCCTTCGAATGAACTGTCAGATGAGTGGTTGAGCACCCACCGGATCCAGTCGTGGTTGGAGCCGAGTTACTTTTGGCGGGGGGTCGCGACGCAGGCGTCGCCCCGCTTTTGAGATAACCCTTTCTGCGACCTTTAACCGCAGAATAAGCTATAGTGGAGGGGAAACTGTTTGTCTCTGGGTTTTGAAAGCCATTCGGCAGCACCCGGGATTTGGTGGTAGAGGATCGAGGTCTGGGGATATTCAAAAGAAATTGAAGCCGTATACAAAAAAAGGCTTCGGGGAAACTTGCGTAATTTCGTGAACGATTGCGTAGTTCCGGTCACGAAGATATGACTCATGCTTTAAACTGAGGACTCCAAAGATCTGATTTTTCACTCTGTTCTGGATCGTGGAAGAGGCAGGAGTGGTTTAGTTTTTTTCTCGCGCCTCGGTGTGGTTTTATAGGTAAAAGATAAAAATCGTGAGATTCTCTATATCAGTTTTGCCAGTAATTAGTTTTCCCTTCCCAGTTCTAACTCGTACAAGTTAAGTGGCTTCCCGCATATCGAAGCAGTGGTTTAGAGTCGGTATTCCCGAATTAAGGTAAGGTGCAAATGGTGGCCAGTGCAGTGCGTGCCCTAATTCCAACTTGTCGTTGGATGCGTGTTTTTCGTGCAGGTTTGAAGCTGCAGCATCCCGTCACACCGATCATCATCCGTCAGCAACCGCTTCTGACCCCGCCATCTAGCTACAAAGTTCCCGGTGAACCATCCGGAAGAGCGACGACCGTCAAATTCGCGCTAGCTAGGGAGCAGCGTCGTTGCCAGCATACGTCCAGTGGCTGGGCACCGACTATCGATCAACCCACGTGGGAAACATGTAATGCAGTGACCTCCATCAGGTCAGACTCTGCCAGCAAACGACCGGGCAAATCGTTTGTGGCAACCGGATCAGCATCTCCAGCGGACTGGATTTTCGAGCGACCCACGTAAAACCATGGTAGTGTGAGTACTCATTTCCTTTTTTTGACATGCGCATGATCAATTTTGTTTAAAACCGCAAATGCCGGTTCAGTGAGCTAAGTGACAGTGTTTTCGTGACAAGCTAAAAAGGCCCGGGTTCGAAACCCGATTATCAGTTTTTTTGTTCGGCGGTTTTATTTTTCCCACCTCGTGAAAATCCTAGGTCAGCGATGAAATCGCTGTATTACACGCAAACACGCCGACTGTATATGCACGCACCGTAAGTTGAGCCACTCATTTTCGGATGAACACCACGTTAGGTAGTTAGATTTTTGATATGCTTTGGGAAGGGAGAGAGACAGGATAGGCAGTGACCATGTTGGTTAGCGCGCTGCGAGGAAATTAGTTAGCAAGTTGGAAGGCCTGGGTTCGAGACCCGAAATGTGAAATACATATTTTTTTTGTAAGCGAATTATGAGTTGAAGTGATTAAACAGTTTTTTTGCAGTAAACTTTTTTTGGTATTTTCTGGTGTAGGAAGTTTCACGATTTTCGGTCGTTTCCGTTTTTAGCGAGCAGAGTTGACTCCTTTTTCCTTCGACTCAACCTTTCCTAAATCGGCCACGATTGGGGACCTTGTGTTTGAGTAGATCTTTGCCCGTGATGATAAAAAGCGTTAGAGCTAATTAATTATACCGGTCTGAGGCCTTCTTTGTATACTGTTGTTGAGTTCTAGCGAATGTTTTCAGACTGGTAATCAAGGTACCTGAGTCCAGTTGGACCATTCTGGAGCCAGTACTCAGAAACAAATAGTACCCGCCCGTAGGAGGGGTCTCAATAGCTGGGCAAACCGAACAAGGCGAATGGTCTCCTTCGGGAGTGGCGCTGAAGCCATCCGCTAAATATTGATTTAGGCTCCGGCTCCAACTGTCTCGGGTTACAGAGTCGTTCCTCCGGGCATCGGTTAGAAAGTCGGTTTTTGGAGCAATTGGATAACCTTTCTATACAAGAAAGCAAAAATGATCCAATAGATCCATAGAAAATTAATAAATGCCGATAAAGGCGGTTTTACAACAGCGACCCGTATTAGCAAGAAATAAATAAGAGCTTCAAACATCATGAAAGCATTCCTGATTAAGACATGAATGGGAACGGCAACGCAATAGAAGACAAATGGGCTGACTCCCAAGTTGTGGTAGAGAACACAGCTAATGCCTCACCGCCAAGAAAAAAGTACCCAACGCGCAGCGTAAGCTGCATCCACAAAACGAGGGTTCGCAATAATCTTGTGTTATTCTTTTATTTTTACGTAATGTAAAAACATGAAACTCCCCGGCTCAGTTATGCTAATGCATTGAGTCGTGTCAAATATAACAAAAATAAACATAAAAATCGATGTTCAACCAAAGGGATTCTTATCAGCCCAGGGTGATTTCGAAGGGGTCCGCGATACGAAGAAGGTTTAGAACCGCTTTTATATAGTAAGCGGAAGACACCATCTTGGACTTCGAAATGGCTTCAAATATCAATTTCCATTAAAAACTTGCTTAATACTTTGTATCTACTAACCGTGTCCATTCAAATGGCATATGCAGGGTCCAGCACTCGAAGTGTCACCATTTGAAAAGGGTTGAAATTTGACTTGGAAAATTATTTTTATTTACTTTAAAGCGCAGAATGTGCGAAAATAATAAAAATTTCGAAATTATTCACTTTTGCTCGATATGATATCGGGCTATGGCCTTGAGACCAGCGATGCCAGATTTACAGACATGTCTGTATTTTACAGACTTTTGATGTCTCCTACAGAGGTAGCCAGAGATCTACAGACTTTTAAAAGGGTAATACTGTTTAGTAAAATTGCACTAGAATAACTGTTTTCGAATACGAATGATTCCTTCACAATAGAATTCTACTTCTAATCTCTTTTCAAAATAAAATTATAATGTAACTAGGATTTACACAACCATCTACAGACTTTTACAGACATTTTAGTTATTCTTCTACAGACATTTCAAAAAAACATGTGGCATCGCTGCTTGAGACAGTCAAAGAATCGTGAGCTACCCGAATGCGACTTGCCGGTATTTTGGCCCCCTCACGCACAATAGCTTTGGATTTGCATCTTTTGAATTCAAGAGCTATTGTGTGGTCGAAATGAAGGGGTTTTCAATCATTCCTTTCGATACTTGTTGAAATGTCCGTAGTCTGCGACCGAAATATTTATCTGCCCACGACTTCAAAGCAACCTTCAGTACACTTTCTCGACAATATGTAGCATTTATTTTGACGACAGGCTCGATGAAAACGATTGAAGAGCGCCCAACTACGGTTATTGCGACCCAAACCAGTTGTGACAGGTATTGCCAACCGATGACTCAAATTCTCATATGAACGGTGGTCCAAGTAAACCCTGTCGTTTTCAGGGTTTACGAATTGTTCAATATGAAAAAAAATCGAAGTGTGATTGCTTTCGGCCAAGTGAAGCAACTCCTCCTTTGAATTTCGTCACAGATCACTTTTTTGCGTTCACTTTTGGCAAAATGCTTTAGTGCACTTGTAAACAATAATCCGTATATTTCAAAACCGTCGATCATCAATTACTGTCCTAATTAATGTTTCAAGTTTCATCCATTTATTCATGATTTGCAGTATTATGGGGTAACCGAAAGCTACCGTTTCTTAGATTTAAGGGTGGAGTCAATCATCATTTTGCGTTATTTACTGACCACCCCCTTTCAAACGACACCAATATTGATGGTGGTTTTCACACTCTTACGGAAACCGGAATCCGCCGTCTTGGATTTCAAAATCGAATCAAACCACACCCAAATTCATGATTATTTCCAGTCCTTTTTTTGTTACAGCAAAATTGTCCCAAAATTATTTGAGTTTTAAATCAATACCACAAAAGTTATGTGAATAGAACCATTTTTTAAGAAATGCCTTAAATCTTGATTCTAAATTTCTTATGAAATGAAAAATGCGACAAATAGAGTTAACGTGTTTTCAGCATTTTTTTTCTCTAAAATTAGTCGTTTTACAATTTTCCTAAAGGTAGTATGGCTCCATCAAAAATGATTATTTTTTTTGATTTTGGTAAAATTAGGATTACTCTAACTATTGTTTAAACAAATAAGGCTAAGTTGTGTAGCTTTAGTAAAAAGTTGAATTTCCTGCAAAATTTGATAGAAAACCGAATAGCTAACATAGTACAAATGTGATAATTACCAACCAGGTCCACCACTTGCCCGGTATAAGCTATGTACCTTGTTTCACGTAAGTGACAAATCCAGTAATCCTGAAAGAAGACCAAGAAATAAATAAAATTAGTGTTTGATGAAATAATTCAGACAATTATTTGGTTTTATAACATTTCTAGAAACATTTTCTTTTTTATCTCGATTATAGATTGTTTAGACGAAATTCCAACCCTATGTGCGGGGTTGGAAATAGAACCCAGGCGAACTGAGTACAAGGCACTATCAATCGTCGTCAGCCGCGAAAAAAAGATTTTATACCCAATCAAAAAGAAGCATTTTTGATTATAATTTACACAAACTAATATTAAAAAACATATTTTCGAGAAGGTGAAATATTGTAATCATTTTAACAATTTGAAGGTCTGTCATTTTTTCTATTTTGTCTTCAATTTATGGATTGGCAAGGAATCTGTAGCCATGATTTGCAAAGATTCACAGAAATTTTGTTTCTTAAATTCTATTTCATCACTACGGTCACCAAGAAGCAAAACAAATGTTTTTTCTTGCGTGATAATTGGATTACGAAGGGAAAAATAACAATATGAAAATCGACTTATTCTGAGCTCATACTTTGTTATGTGACTATAACTAAACTTGTCTTAAATTTCACGTTAAATTTTAAAGAGCATTTTAAAATATCTTCCGGCTACTGTGGTTTTCAAAAAGCTTGTAACTATATTACTGCGGTGACATACAGGTTTTTAATAATTTGAATCGGTTTTGATTGGGCCATCCGCCTATCATTTTTTTATTTTATTACATACCCACCGAAAAATATTGAAAAATCGTTTGTTCAAATGGTACCCATCAATCCATAACAGTTCACGTCACTAGCTCCATCAATTCGTGTCATTCGGATCAATTATCGTTGAAATGATTCACGAAAAACCCAGCATCCATTCCATCTTTCCTATCACGAAACGGGAAAAATATTATATTTCATTTCTAGGTTAAGCGTATTCCGGCAGCTCAATCAATATTCGTTCCCACCTCTCTCCCTCTTACCAACTAGTTTTCCACTTCATCACGGTGCGGTCAGAAAATTCTCACCAATCCTTTTCAGAAGCTTCCACTTCCGGCGGTTGTCTCTATCCCCTATATCGTTCCCCCCATTCCACCCCATAAACCCGCACCCCAAAAGTTCAAAGTCCGGCTGCAATCGACCACAAAACCACACTCATAACACAAAACGCTCCCCCTCGCAACCCACGGTGTATCCACGGTTCATCATTGCACAGCAACTGCATCGGCACCTGGCTCACCTTGGTTGGCCAACCGATTCGATCCCCGATCACATCAGATCGATATTTATGCATGCAGCGAGAGGATAGTCGAGCAAGAATCGGCGAACAAACATTTATGCGGGTGCAGCAGTTTTCTGCATC